>NC_083562.1:16994324-17604760 GCF_019925205.1 Metopolophium dirhodum
TGAAACATATTTTTTTAGCACCTAACTAAATCATTTGACAAGTCCATTCAAGCGTTTTTTGACAATCAGTTGTGTAAAAGAAATAAATGTTTACATAAGTTATAAATCAATGTTTTTATTTTATTTCAGACTTTTAAAGGCGATGGTATCTTTGAATAAAACATGTGAAAAGAAGATACAGAATCAGTTGATACAGAAACACGTGACAAATCTTTTACCCTTACTTGCATCACCATCACCCACCATAACTTACATAAATAATGATGGTTAAAACTTAAATATAAAGTGCACTATCTAACATTCTGTATTATTCATTCTATTAAAAATATAATTGAGTCAACTTTCATCAACAATATAATAATTATAAATTATTTAAATTTTTAATATTCATTATTATAGCTATAGTATATCGGTATAGCTATGGGTATTTAAATTTAAAATTAAACAATCTCTACATTTTATGTTGTTAATCATAAACTTAAGAATATAGGACTTTACACATAGGTATCAACATTCTCGGAATAACAAAATAATATTTATAAATTATATTTTTATAT
The DNA here is from genome assembly GCF_019925205.1 of Metopolophium dirhodum. Classification (NCBI taxonomy): domain Eukaryota; kingdom Metazoa; phylum Arthropoda; class Insecta; order Hemiptera; family Aphididae; genus Metopolophium; species Metopolophium dirhodum. The sequence goes on from NC_083562.1 coordinate 16,994,882, forward strand.
TTAAAAATAAGCAAGTATGATGTACAATGCTCAATGAGTGGTGGTGGATAATCAGTTTAGTGATTATTTTGCCCTACTGTAAGTAAGTTTAATGTTTATAGACTCGTAGTATACTGCAGTTTATACTACTTCAAGTATTGATTATTATTATTCAAAGAATAATTTATTAAAACCCAAGAAGGAATGTCTGCTAAGAAACTAAAATTATAAGTTCAATCAAATAATAATATGTAGGTAATATGTTTGATAGTAGGTATGCTTTGAATTTTTTATTTTACATTTTAGTCTTATTCATAATACTTTTTCACTAATCCACTACCCGTTACGGTGATACCTATTTAGTGGGGGGGGGGGGGGTGATAGGTGTATTATAACAACAAAAAAGACTTGACAGGAAAATTTGATAGGCCTTATAGAATTGTCAGATTTAGTAATTTAGATAACTAATTTTTTATCCGAAACAAGAAGACTTCCTACAGGCCACATTGAACTCTGATTTAAAATAATGGTATAAAATAGTTTGTAAAAAAGCTTAAAATTGACTTATTTTTAAAGAAACGGCATTATAAAGTTTTAGATTAAAATATTGAAAAACGGAATTCAATGTAGTCTGTAGAATATATTATTCTCTCTATTAGTTTAAAAAAAACAAATGATCACATTTAGTTGATTCTACAGGACAAGATCATCATTCCCGTAAAGTGTATTTTTGTGGACAAAATTACATTGACAGCCACCTATCAACACATGCTCAATGACGAGTTATACTCATCTTCTACAATAACAACTTTCCTCCTTTTTTTTTGTATGTTTCTAAAGGCACTCTTTTTAGTAAGAAAAATGCTCCAATCTTAGGGACTGTAGAAAATTGGATCTAAAGTGTACTTTTGGGAGTTAAAAGTAAAAATTCCCGATACTTCACGTCTTTACAAAATGATCACGAAAAAAAAACAAAATATATTTTGTAGTTACATTTTTTATTCAATTTTTAATTTTTATACCCGAGATTTGAAAATTTTATTTTGCTTACAAGAATTAAAATGTTTGGTGTAAAGGACACATTCATTTTCTTACGAGTGTGTGTCCGAACATAAAATGTTGATAAAATTTGTCAATATCACAAATTAATTTGTAGACTGTACGCTCAGAAACGTTTTTCATCTTAAACAATGATTTATTATTGAATTCAAATTTAATACATCCTAAATCCTAATAGAAATAATTGTAATCAATTTACACTTTACAGTTTACACAATGACCTGCTCAATGACGATGGTACGCACGACACCTATAATACGGCTGGATTTGGGGATATTATTCCGGTTTTCTCCTTTAGTAATGAATTTATTCAAATTCTGATTCAAACAGTTTTTAAGTATACCTAAAAACCATATTTGGAAATCCTTATATTTTATATGCGATCGTTCTTTAGTAGGTACATAAAGCTTAATAATTATAAAATACCTATAATGTATTAATTATTATCATTAACGAGTGTGATAGACTCCCTACTCTCACCACAAACTATTGCTTATAGATATCAACTAATAAATGTAAATGTTTTGTTATGAAGTTGAATCAATGAATAAATAACTCATATATTAAATGTTTCAATTTCGATTTAAGTGCGTTAGAATTTTCAAAAAAAATCTTCTAAAACAGCAAAAGGCGTTTTTATTGGGAAAAATTAGTTTATATCGTCACAGCTCCTACTTGAATGAAAAAAAATCTAAGTTTTTGAAATATGGTCCTTACTCCTTAGGTATACTTAAAAATTCCAAAAATAATAATTTCAACAAATTTTAGCATTAAACTAAAGGGTGGGGTAAGCGCGCTTGGTGAATCCACACTGTATAAAATATCTATAGTATAGTATATATAGATAGTATAACTGTATAAGGTATATTATTCATGTGAAACTTGTTGTACAATTCACGGCGTGCAGATATACACCCGTATACAAATCAAATCGGATTGTGACATTGTGGACTCCTTATTCTTACCCTTAATACAATATATTGTTTAAACGTATACACGACAATGTATGAAATATTTTTTTATGTTAATAAGCTGGAATTTAATTAATTCAAGACACGATTTTTCTCTATAAACACTGAGTAAGTACAATGTATATATTTAAGTGGAAATCATGAACTTTTGTAAAAAAAAATAACATTTCCATCATGCAAATGTAATAATAAAAACTATTTGATTAGCTTAATAGTGAAAAATATAATATAACGCATTGTAAAAAGTTGTATATACTTTTTTAATATATTATAATAACTTGAAAAAAAATTTAGTACAATGTATACAAACATATTGCATTCATTTATAAAATCAGATTAAAATGTAAATTTCTTATAGTATAAATATAGACTTGGTTTTGTTATAGTATAAGAATTGACTCAAAATAACATGATTACAGAATAACATAAGGAATTTCATATAATTCTATCTTAAATTAGTTAAATAAATCATAAAATTAAAAATTACTTAGAAATGTATTTTATTTTATTTAATAAATAAAAAGTAACTGTAGATTTATTATTTTTATATATTAATATTTTATATTCCTTGGAGGGAATAATAATTGTTATAATTTATGAACAATTATTGTATTCAATACAAAAAATATTAATCAATGAAAATACTAAGTACCTACTCTGTTATATAGGTACCAACATATGTTGAACCAATAAAAACAAATCGTAAAATAAATATATTCTTCAACGATGAATACTAAATTCAGCTATTAATAATATTATATCAACATTAACATTAAAATAATTTTACAATGTTTTCTTCATTTTTAATTCATGAATCATGAAAAAAATATAAACAAGTACCTACCCAGAAGTAAATCCATTATAAATAATTAATTTTATATACTGCATAAATAACAAATATAAACACTAAACAAAGATTAAAAATAATAATGACGGATACACTTTATACAAACGTTAGTACTTTATGGACTTATGGTCTATCAGTTAGTAAAAAAAAAATTATAATAAAAAAATCAACGTATGAGTGTCATTAATGATTAATGGATTGCTCACATCAAAACTTATCTCTAAAATATTATATACCTATCTATCTACCTCTTTCTTATTATTAGTTCATTAACGTGATTGATTAATATCAATATGTATAATTATGTATCTCCCCATTAACACTTAATATAATATAGGTACTAATTGTTTTAAACAAAGACATTTGGATACTTCATATCCAGCTTTGTTAAAAATTAAACTTCAAAACGCTCCTCTAAAATTAAAATAAACTGAGAATTTTAATTTAAAAATATCAAGTGAAGTTTTTTTTTTTTATTTAAATTATAATTACAATCTATACAACAATTTAGTACAATAAGTAATTTAGATATAGTATTTACATATCGAGAATAACAGATGGGGAGGGCACTCAATAGTGCCACCCGACAGATTAAATTAGAAGGTCTCTAGGCCAGGAGCGTTTTAAACGTCTCTGGGGGTTATCAGGGATTGTTAGAGAAGATATGCGTTCTATTAATGGATTGTAGTGTTGGATTAACTTGGAATAAAAGGAGACGTAGTCAGACTTTGTTAATTGAGAGAGCGATGGAATATTTAGATCTTTGTGGAGATTGTTATTTGTGATAAATCATGGAGCAGAGACAATTTGCCTCAGACAGATAGACTGGAATGCCTGGATTGTTCTCGTGTTGGAGGGTTTGGCAGAGCCCCAAATCTGGATGCCATAGGACCAAACAGGTCTGATGATGGTTTTGTATATTAATAGTTTATTTTTTAATGATGTCTTGGATCTAAGAAGTGGGCGGAGTAAATGGAGTCTGGAGTTGACTGTCTTTCTTTTTATTTTAAGGTGTTGGGCCCATGTGAGGCGCCTGTCAAAGATTAAACCTAGGTATCTTATTATCGGGGTGATTGGGATTTGGTTATTATTAAACGATACAGAGGGGCAGTCCCCTGGTCTAAGAGAGAAAGTGATAAAGGATGATTTAGCTTCATTAATTTTGTTCTTCCAGCGGTTTGACCATAGTTGAATCGAGTTGAGATGATTTTGTAGCCGGAGAGATACTACCTGGGGGTCATGGTTTGAAGCCAGGATTATCGTGTCGTCAGCATATGTACCCAGTGATGTATGAGGAGAGGTCGGAGTGTCGTGGGCGAATATAGAGTATAAGAAGGGAGCTTTGTCACATCCTTGAGGGACTCCAGCTAGTATTTGGAAGTTTATCAAGTGAAGTTATGAAATAAAAGTTTATCATATTATCAAACTTACATTATTTGCAAAATGTATTATTTTCACAAATTACAAATAATATGTATTAGGCCTTTTTATTGTTCATTTAATATAGTTTTATAATAGTTTAAGACTGTTAGTCTTGAAATTGAAATACAAGATTACTCACTTGCGCTCTTACTTATATTACAATATTTATGAACTAGTCTTTACTTAATATTGAACGTTTCTATTTCTATGAGTTAGGTAGGTACCTACTTAACATTTTTAAAATAACACCATACAAATACTATGGTAGTAATAAGTTCATAGTTCCATACAAGACCGTTTTCCAAGTACAAGTATTTTTATTTCATACGAATTTATAAAAATATTATACTACTAATAGACACGAGGACGAAGTTAGAAGTGAACACAGCGACAGTGTGACACGCCATTTATGAATCAGTATGACGGTATCTGCAAAGTGCAGCCTGCCAGCCTGTAGGTATATTAAGTCACTCGTTCTGCAGTTACTTGTTCTCGGCTACCGATTAAGCTATACGCAGTACACGATGTAATTCAGTCAAGTTTAACAACTATAGTTATTGAGATTAAACCAAAAATTTACTAGTAAGTAGTAAGTATTAGGTATCTTGACACCGAAATTACGCGATCGCTGTACATCCCTAGTTTTTTTTTTCAATGCAATTATAATTATTTTCTAAAATAACTTTGAGTGCATTAAAATAGGTACCTACATGGCTACATGGTATAATAGTACAGTATAATATTTAGATTTGTATTGTTATAGTGGTATAGATAAATTATATGTTTTAAAATATTTCCATCATAATTTTTATTAGCTAATGGTTGTTTACTTCCTAGTTCCTATAAATTATTTTTTTATTTAATATGAGAAGATTTAGTTTAAAAATATTGGTCCTATAAATACATATTTTTATTCAATTCAGACCTAAAGGATTTATTACAATTCCATTTAAACATTAAAGGTTTACTGGATCTTTATCTTCCGAAGTTATAGAATATTTTTCAAACTATCTTACTTATCAATTATCATAGCTTTGAAGCTCGTATTAATTTTAATAAAAAAAATTATAAGCCACTATTTTTCACCAAAGTCCAAGATGAACAATAAACGATACGAATGCCCAACACCACCGGTAACTGTTTCTTATCCAGGTTATTAAAAAATATTATGCATTAACCAATACCTAAATTAATAACCAGTGATTACTTACAGATGTATACAGTTATAGGTACTCCTTAATATACTAAGACTTTCAAATGCAAATATGCAATAATAAATGTATACAAATGTAAAAAGTGAACAATTGAACCTACAGTTTAGATTAATATTCAATGTACATAACTTATGGTAAATGAATTAAATAACATTAGATCGTCTATTTCATTAGGTATGTCCTATATCAAAATATATTAAACCACAGTCTCTAGATATTTAATCTCTATTCGTTGTGTAAGTACTTTTAAAGTACTTAAGGTTTAAAACACAAAATAAATACAACACACAGTAAACTTCAGATCCTCATTTAGATTTCTCATTAAAAATGTTATAATATAGTCGCATTAAGTATTGTATCTGTATGGATGCCTATTTAAAAAGATTCAGTGTAGCCAAATTTACAAGGTCATACCTTTCGACTTAATAAACGTATGCAAATTAATTGCATGATTTAAAATAATCAATAGAGTAGGACCCCTCACCCACCAATATTATTTTCAAGCAATTAAATATTATGTTAAAATAAATATAATATTTCAGAGTCTAGGTATATATTATATAAATTAGCAAATAATACAGTTGGGTATAACATTGATTAATTATTTACGCACCTACTTTATATTTAATCAGTGGGTTTATAATAACAACAATTATGAGGGGTTAGTACCGAATCCTGATCTTCACAATGATAATTTAATTAGACAGATAAGATCTGGTAAAAATGGACTTTTTTACCTTTACAATATCACTCATATAGTCATATTTTATAAACCATAATACAATACAGTACATACTACATACCTACATATTATAGGTAGGTACTATTATATTACAGAAACTCGATATTATATTATAAAAACTGTACAGAATTCTAATCCTAACTGTGCACTAACAAAACTGGTAAAGCAATATATTCAGTATTATAATTAAATAGCGTGGTCTGCGTGTTCCATACCGGCATAAAAATCCCCGAGGACTTATTAGTTTAGGTACATGTTATATACTTATATATGACGGTAGTTAAAGTAAGTTTCTTTACCGTTTGTGTAACGTAAGTAGAAGTAAAACTATTTTCTTCCTTACAATGTTTACTTTTTATAATTATTTATTTGTTTTATTTTATTTCATATGCATAATATAAATCCTGGACTCACTCTAGCCCACTTGAAATAATTAGTAATACACGTTTTTTTTTTATAATTATTATTTCACCCCCCTCCCATCAGTTAATCCGAAAACAGAGCACCAGTTTTGTTTAAATAATTTTATAAAAAAAAAAATCAATTAGTAAATGTCATTAGTGTATGAGTTCTCACCTCAAGTGTAGCCTGCTGTAATTTACTCTAACCATATAAACTTATTGTGCCCCTAAGGTACAGATTGTTTATCTCAAATAAAAAAAAAAAAAATAATCATTATTTATTACGGTTCTGGTAAACTCTATGGTCAAATACTTAAATTACAATATTCTACCCCAAATTTTTTAGATACCTATATATTTCAAATATTTAAATTCATAAAACATACAAATTTGTATATAAAAACTGTCATGATGCAGATACAAATTTCAATTGCACCTACAATTTTTTCAAATAATTTTTTTTTATAGTGTATTTATGTCATTAAAAATTCGTTAATGATATTACCGACTATTATGTGTACCTAATACGATTTAGATATATTTAACATAATGAAATAAATATCAAGGAATTAGATACGCAATAATTGAAATACATTTATAAATTCTTAAGTCTAAAACTAGATATGTCGGTATATACTATAATTGAAAGTTGAATGCGTAGGGCGTTATTGTTTTCTTCTGTAATATTAATATAAAATAGAAGGCTTTTATAAATTTTCTTATTTTATAAATTTTACTCAGAATTGTGTGCCAGTGTATATTTATTTATACAATAATACAATATACCTACTATATCAATAGCATTTTACAGAACAGTTGGTAAGTAATATAGGTATGTATATAAATTGTCGAAAAAATTACGATAGTTACGTTTTCCTATATTAAACATATTTACATTAAAATATTTTAAAATAAAGAGTATAAAATACGAGTACGTTCATACAACCATATCCCATAAGTAGTACATACACGCATACCCACGTTTATGTATACTAGCTGAGTGGAATTTAAATTAGATAAATATTCCTTAGTTACAAAGTACCCAAAAATAATTATTGTCACTCGGTTTCCCAATACATATCAATTATATATCGGGTATTAAAGGTAAATACACTACTGTCAGAAGTCAAAACGACCCGAGCTAAACGTTTCTGTAAAATAATCAATTGGTGTCTGATAATCAAGGGTTACGAGTAAAAAAATATATCTACCTATATATCACGTGGTGCAAAATACAAACAAAGTGAAAAACGTCAAAGAATCGCACGAAAAAGTTTACTCAGTATATATCATATATTATATATATTCATTCCTAACCTTCGAAACCGAGTCTTAGACGACGCCACACATCAATAATGCAACGGACCCACACCGTCCACGTATCATTCACTGCAGGGACCTAGCTGCAGCAGGAACCGTTGTCTGCCTATATTGCCAATAATAATGTCCCGAGATTTTATTATTATCCTCCGTGGTCTTTGGTCAGTGATAACACATAAACTATATAAGAGCATACTATATGCTTCGCAAGTCGTAACTGATGAATATTGTATTTTACCTCATATTTTTCTATCCCATAATATAATATATTGCTCTCCATATTCATATTCACTAGCACTGCGTTATTTTATAGCATTAACAATTTCATCAAATTGTTAGGAATGAAAATAAATCATATACTTACGCGTCTTCTTACGTCTTGGTACTATATAACCCTTTATTTTTACGCTTAATTTATACTGCTATATACCCGTGGTCCCCAAACGAGGGGGGGATTCTCCCCATGAGGGAATTTAGATAAACTACACGGGGGGAATATAGTAATAATGAATTAATAACGAAAATTTTGTTGTTAAAATAATTATGCCATTTTACAATAAGTAAAATTGAAAACATTAAATTAATATTAGGTACTTATATAATATTTATAAAATTGTAGGTAGGTATTCAAAAATATATTATTAATTATTAAGTTGATTTAGGTATATTTTATTTTTTAAATTATGAAAAAAAGAAAAAGTCATTAGTTGTATAATAAATAGTTATTTTGTATCACTAAAAAAAAAGTCACCTAAACTAAAACTAAATAAAAAAGGTTGAGAACCACTGCTATAGACTGTAGTACTACTCTCATTTTGGCTAGCATAACTATAAATAAATTAAATTATAAATATAAAAAAAAAATAGTTTTTTAAAATCAAATATCGCTTATTCTATTCCGTTTCTCCAATAAGCACATAATTTATTCACGAACATGATTCGCAACAGCATTTATGATTGATTCGTATTAACGCGTGTTTTATCGGGCTGTATAATGTACCTATATATAAATAATTTGTCACGAGCGTGGCGAGAGATACTACATGAAAACTGATAGCAAATCTTGATGTGACGTCAACGACTGATTGCGACGGCCACTGTGATAAGTCGCAGTAAATCTCTTCAAAAACTTCTTACGATAAACGCTTGTTTACAACTCGTGTTAAGCTCGACTATACATATACACTAAAAATATTATTGTTTGTAAAGAATTACAATTAAACATATTGTCTAAATAATTAGTGTAAACTGTAAACTGTTAACGCACTCAGTTTTGGAACATCTAAGTCACATCGGCGATATTTTACTGTAAATATTCGTTAGTGTTGCGAGGTTCACTTGAAAATCGAATTCTTATTTCGTTTGAAACCGACCACATCAAATAATAGTATATGACATATGGTGTGGCAAGGGTGGGAAGTGAGCCATTTCAGTCGCGGGCGACGTGTGTGGCACGAGCCGCAGGCGAGGACCGCATTTCACCCAAGACTGAAATTGCCTTCCCGCACGAGCCACACATACAAATTATTGTCACGCCTCTGCATTCATTGATCACTTCAAAGGTAATGCAGGGATCTATGCAACAACTAGACTATAATTATTCTACGACAACAGTATTTTACATGGACAAAACGATTTGATTTTATTTATTTTAAGCGTCATGCATGGAGGTTATAATATGAATATAAGTGTAACCTAAAGTGTATGTTTTGTAAGTACCGTGGTATAGATTTTAATATAAATAATAATTGTTATATAAAAATAAAATAAGAATAAAAAATGTAATCACAGCAAAGGTAATGCACTATGTAGGGATCTATCATCTATGCAACAATCAGATTATTCTACAAAAACAATTTCAAGAAGTTAAAATGTTTAAGCGTCGTGCAAGGAGGTTAGGTTAGGTTAGGCTAAGGACTGTGGTATAGATTTCAGTGTCTGGTTGTGCAGGAGATACGCGAGTGCGCCCAGCACTTTTGGAGATTTCTACTTTACCACCCGGCACTTTTTGAGATTTCCACTTTACCGCCGGGAACTATTAGGGAATCCCACTTTATTGCCCGCTGGATAAAAAAGGCCGCTTTCAAACGCTTCAACCGCTATCGAAAACCAAACTTTCGAAGCAGGCGTGACAAAAAATATTTTTTCAATGTTATAATTCCAATAAATTCCTCTTTGGAAAGCTTTTATAAAACACGTATGTCTGGTATGGTAACTAAGCTTTAGCCCCTCTATTGTTTTTCAAATTGAAATACATTTATATTTTTAATTATTTAAAAATAAGATATAATACAAGAGTTTCAGTGTAAACTCAGAAGTCGGAACTTAGAAGTGGTATAGAGATGTTTAAAACAAAGATGAATCATCAGAAACAATTTATAGGTACAGAGGTAACCCAAAAATTCTTAAAATTGGAAATCTTCCCATGTCTAATAATATAATCAGTATTAATCACTGACAAATGTTGAGTCCCTAAGATGATCTTAGATTTCATCGCTCTGATGAATGTATATTGATTTTACAATGATGTATTTTTTATTTTATATTTTAATTTTGTGTCCGCTCACACGAAATTAGTTAAGAAAATGCTTCGATTTTCCATTTGTGGGTGATTTTTGGTATAAAATTGGATCTAAATGGTACTTTTAAGAAGTCAAAATCGAAAGTTCTAGTCATTTTTAATAGCGTCGGATAATTAAAAGAAGAATTAAGAGAAAACGGATTTTTATATTAACTCAAAAACAAATAACCATAGATATTTGAAATTTTCACTAAATGTTTATTATTAGATTCTGAGCGAAGCGATGAATGTATTGATTCTACAATGATGTGTGTTTTTTTTTTATTTTATTTTTTTATTTTTTTTTTATTTTTTTATTTTTTTATTTTTTTTTATTTTTGTGTCTGTCATCACCTTTTAGGACAGTAAAAGTGCTTGGATTTTCTTCAATAGTAACTTTTCTGATAGGAAAGTGAATCTAGTTGGTACTTTGGGTGGTCAAAAGTAAAAATTTCCCAGTAGTTTTCACAAGCGACGTGAAAAACAAAAGAAAAATTAAGGAAAAACGGGAATTTTTACGCAAAATCTGTTTTCGAGAAAATCGATTTTGGTTTTTGGTGTAACTCTAAAACAAATTAGGGACATGAAATTTTGACTGAATGTTTATATTAGCATTTTCTATACACCATAAAATTTACAAAATATTTTGATTCTTTTTGAGCTGTTTACGGCCATTGTCAGTTTTCAATTTTTTTAGTTTTTTTTTCTATAAATATCAATAAAATTTTATCTGTTGAGTAAAAAAGCTTGAAAATTTAATAGAAGGCTCCTAGGTTATTGTTTCAAAGGCAGATGAAAAAAATTAAAAATCCTTAGTCACAGTTTTTAATTATAAGCATTTAAAGTTCAAATTTTGACAAAATACGGAAAAATCACGAAAATTAGCAAATTATTTTGAGTTGAGAATTCATAAAAATTTTTCTTTTTAAATCTAAGATTTGAAAATGTAATATAAGATTACTCATAAATTTGTCTACCTTTATCAAAAAAAAAATGTCTAGAAGAAACTTAAATTAAATTTTTATGAGCGTCTGAAATTTATATTTTTACAACATTTGATATTTACTCGATTTCTCATGTAACAATTTTCTTATTTTATTGTAATTAAAAAACGAATGACTGTAGATACTTGAAAATTTCACTGAATGTTTATATTAGCATTTTCTATACACTATAAAATGTTGAAAATATTTTGACTCTTTTTAAGCTGTTTACGAAAATTGTCAGTTTTCAATTTTTTTAGTTTTTTTTCTATAAATATCAATAAATTTTTATTTGTTGGGTAAAAAAGCATGAAAATTTAATATAAGGCTCCTGATATATCGTTCTAATAGCAGTTGAAAAATATTAATAATACATATGCACAATTTTTTTTTATAAGCATTTAAAGTTCAAATTTTGACAACATTTATCAAATTTATAATTTATTAATTATTTTGTAGTTAAAAATTTATAACTTTTATGGCTAAGGATTGAAAATTTAAAACAAGGCTCCACGTAAATAGGTTATATATAAATTACTTTATTCACAATAATATCATCAAATATACTTGGTAATATCATAGAATGACTGACTGTTTTCGCTCAGAATCGTTTTTCTTATACAATGATATTATATCATTGAATTCAAATTTAACACCATCCATTACAGTGACCCACTTGTAACCTACCGTACAGCAGAGCGACATCCACTTATCCACCTTTTTTTTTAATTATATTGACTCTTTTTAAGCTACCAATAGACACTTTAAATTCTCATATTTGTTTTGTTTTTTTTTTTATAAATGTGGATAACAATTTTTCACTTGGTCAAAAAGTTTGAAAATGTTTTCTACCTTAAATTAAATAAAAAGTTTACCAAACAATCACATAAGTTTTAAAATTTTAAAGAAATTGTGAAATTATGGATATTCATTTCTCTTTGAACTATTTTCTTATTTTGTTGCATTTCAAAAACAAATAACCATACATTTTCTTGAAATCTTGTCTTTAAATATATCTGTATATTTAAAAAATCCAAATATTAGAATTTGCATAAATTCATTATTAAAGAAAAATGGGAGTGAGCATACTGTATAGAACAACTCATATCAAACAATATCAAAATAATGAAAACCATACAACTAGGTTTATTCTTTTTTAAAATTATGAACAAACAATATTATTGAATAGTACCTATTACTATTATATGATACATTTCATCTAGAATCAGCCGAGGATTGCGTACAAAAAAACCAATTAAATTAAAAACTGATTTTTTGCTTTCACAACGTTTTGACGAATTCTCGAATTTACAAAATTAATTTGTTCCACGTAAAAAAATTATTAAATGAGTTGCGTATATTTTATAGTTGGAATTAATATATATTATAGTGATCAATAAATAAATAACTTGGTTAACTTCGAAAAAAAATCCTCTTATGTTTATATTACCTACCGATAAATAGTGAAGTACCTATAAAAAAATATCAGATAACAATATTTATAAACACAGTAGGTACCTAACCTATAAGTAAAAGCTATACAAAAGATATAAAAATAAAAATAGTGAATTCATATTATTAATAACGACGATACACCTGTTTTTTTACTGGCGCAAATATTTAAGTATTTTTTGTTGTCTTCATTGGGCAAACCTACTAAACGTTATGCAATAAAAAAAGAATAGTACCTACGTTTAATTTTTAGTTTGAATAAGTGGACTGATTTTTGAATTAATTTCAAATAATGCCAGGAAAAAAATTTCAAAATACTAAAAAAAAAATAGGATTATTTAAACGTCTATGCCAACTTTTAATAGGTAGGGTACCTAATTGAGTTTTTAAATTAAAATCAAATGCGAACTATCTAAAGGGGCATTGCCGTTTTCGACCAAAAACGTATCTTTCCCTTTCAGCGATTCACTTTTTGATCAAACTAAAAAGTTCAATAATAATTATTATTATATACTTTAGATCAGCGGTTCCCAACCTGGGGGTAATTACCCCCTAAGGGGTAAAAACACGATTTTTTGAGGGGTAAAAGTTAAATTATTTATTTTTATTTTAAATACTCATTTTAAGTTTACTCATGTAAATGATCATTATTTTTTTTATTACTCAACTTTTTTTTGATAGGGAGGGGTATTTGTTAATATCTAACCTGACTTATGGGTAATAGTCTCAAAAAGGTTGGGAACCACTGCTTTAGATCTTTATGTTATACTCATAGAAGATTATTAAATATTTATTATACCTAATAAAAATATATAAATAAATAATAATAATTATAATAGGTAATATGAAATAGTTGTCAATAATTATTAAACATAATAGTAATATGTGTATAGTGTGTATAATATATTTAAAAATCGGGTAACTGGATGGTGCTCTGCTGTACAGTAGGTTACAGCTTACAAGAGGGTCACTGTATAATGGTTTGTATATTTGTATTAAACTTGAATTCAATGATATAATATCATTGTATACGAAAAAGATTCTGAGCGGAGACGGTTTGTCAGTCTGGATATTTTATATTGTAATTATTTACTATAGCCTGTAAGTTTATCTGTAAATTGCTCAACTTTTATAGCTAAGGATTAAAAACTTACAAAGTTCCACGTAAGTAGGTTATTCTGAAAAAAATCTCAAAAATATAAATCATGGTTTTTTTTTATAGTTATTTTATGTTTAAATTTGGAAGAAATTACTTATTGAATAACCAAGAATAACGATTTTAGTTATTTCTTGTTGTAATTTTATAATATTAATTCAACTTATCGGCTACCGTATTAATAATAAATACCTAATAACAATATAAATATAATATAAAATATCCACACTGACAACCCGTCACCGCTCAGAATCGTTTTTCGTATACAATGATATTATATCATTGCATTCAAATTTAATACCATCCTTTATGTAGTGACCCACTTGAATCTACCGTACAGCAGAGCGACATCCACTTACCCACCCTTTTTTTTTCTTTCTTTGAATGTCAATAAAATCGTATTTGTTAGGTAAAAAAACTTGACAATTTAATACAAGGTTCTTAATATTTGTTACAATGACATTTATTTAAATATTAAAAATCCACTTGAGGTCTGTTATTATATTTAAGAATTATTATTGCAAATCATTAGTTCACCATCACCAATCACATACCTAGTATTTTAATATTTAATGTTTTAATATTTAATTAGTGATGAAACCAAAAAAGTTATTTTTCAATCACGGTGTTTCATTACCTTAACATTTAAAATAATAATAGTATACGATTAACCAACACCTAATGTTTTTATAATTTTTGTACTTAGGATAATATAACGAGTATATTATAAGTTGTCATCAGTTTTTGAAATAGTATTCAAATTGTATTAACAAGTAAACAAAATTCGATCACGGAATTGTTCACACAATATAACAGTAAATGGGTAGATACCTAGGTTTTACCTAATAAAACAAGTCCATAAATTTATTTTGTTTAGGTACGAGGCGAGTTTAGCTGCTTTAAATAGAGAACACAAAATATGTTCAATTGCATTGGGGTATGGTATTCAAATTGTTGTTTAATCATTCTCTTCCGCTGGATTAGAACTTGACTTAATATGTACATGCCTTAATAGTAGTAAGTGTGATAATTATTATGAGAATGGTGAATTTCAGAGTAATTACATTGAGTAATTCGCATATATATTTTATAAAGTACGCAGAATTTTCGATTGGTCTAGTGCAGGGGTGGCCACTAACCTTAATTTTGGGAGCCGCAAATTTATAAAGCTAATTACAGTTAGTACATTTTATATCAATTTATTTTCACTCTACCTACACATATACACTACTATATTTAGATTTAATGCGTTTAATGCTATTCAAACGTTGTGTACAATGATTTACACACATAAGTAGTCCCAAAGATTGAAATAAGTCTCTTGCACACTCTTTTGTTAGTGGGTATTTTTCTTCTGGGATATAGGCTACACAATTTGGGCTACACATCTGTAATAATCTGTAAAAATCTGTAATAACGACTGTAATGATAACGAAACTGACGGCGATAAAAACACTATATCTTACAATTCTAACGGAATTATATTTATTAATTTTAGTCTAAGCTTGGGTAGTTGGTTCAAGAGCCACACGAAACTGATTTAAGAGCCACATGCGTGACCTGGTGTCCTGGTCTAGTGTCTTAATATTTCACCAAGAACTCCCACAAACACACAAAATAAATACAATAATTGCAATTGTATTATTTTATTGCTAAGTGTATACCTGTAAAGCGTATATTATCATATACAGTATACAGTGAATCCCGGGAAAAAATGAACAAAAATTTAAAATATTGATCATGAAACTTAAAAAATATAAAAAAACATTTATATTTAATATAATTTTTAAAAATATTGAAATATGAAAATTAAATTTTTTTTTTTAAATGTTGTTTTTTTAATTGCATAAAATTTTGTGAAAAATTGTATTTTTAAAAAAGTTAAAAGTTTTTAAAATAATGAGTGGTTGCAAGATATCTTTTATTCTCGTCGTTATAATATGGTCTATTTTTATATATTAATAAAAATATACAATATAACTTGTGGTATAATATAGAGTGAAATAAATGTTTGTTACTGGAAGTTCCCTATGTAAGGAACATAATTACCTTTTAGGTGACCATAGTCCATAGGTGATAT
The DNA here is from genome assembly GCF_019925205.1 of Metopolophium dirhodum. Classification (NCBI taxonomy): domain Eukaryota; kingdom Metazoa; phylum Arthropoda; class Insecta; order Hemiptera; family Aphididae; genus Metopolophium; species Metopolophium dirhodum. Next base: position 17,011,068 of record NC_083562.1, read on the forward strand.
TTTCAAACTTTATCATAAAATATAATAAGTGGTATAATATAAAGTAAAATAACTTTTCCTTACTGGAAATTTCCTATGTAGACCTTTTAATACTTTCATATTTGATTGAACAAAATTTAGTCTGTAGGCAGTCACTGAAGTGTTAATGTTTATTTGAACGAACCATTTATGTTAATATATTATAGACGATTCGACTTATTGTCTTTTTTACAGGTTTGCAGTGTTACCGGTGATTAATTATAGTAATTTTTTTGTCATAATCAAATTTATTTTTTCCATGTTCATTTTTTCCTTGGTCTTTTTTACCGATTACCGTGTATTTACACTATACAGTATACTCCCTGTTATTTTTTAGGTTTAAACATTCCAAGGGTGCCGTCACGAACATATAATAGGGTGCCGTATAAATGTAGATTCCTTATGTATTTTAATCGTTATCACTTCTTTTGTTTTGGTCACTATATATCCATTATCCTGTCACACTACCATGCACAAAGACGATTAATCAAATTTATATTATTACCTTTACGTGGCCACCACGACCACCACTGACGCCACAGACGGACTACAGCCGCGGTCTACGTGGCCCCGTAGGCCATATACGATTTCGCGCACGAGACAAGAAAATTATGGGTAAGTGACAAACATTCCGAAATTGCGCAAATTTCTATATGTTTGATATTAATGTTTTAATATTTCTCTCGTCCTTTACCGTTTCAAAATCAAAATAGGTAAGTGGTTATTATAATACCGTGACCATCAACCAATAGATTTGGCTTTCAAGTAACAATGTTTTTTGTTTTTACACTCTAAAAGTCTAAATAATCCTATTTCATACGGACGAACGAATGTTTGCACGCGACGAGAACACGACGACGAGTGTACCGCGGCGAGCGTGTTGCACGGCTATAGCGGACGGGAAAACTGACTACACCGAGACTGTAGTAGCGGGAAAATCGGCGGTTTCCCCGCAGGTCACGTGACAAGCGTTTTCTTTTTTCGTACCCGATTTTAACGACACGATCGCATGACCACTACCGTGTTGTCTGATGTTGTTTTTGTTTTGATTATTATATTTTTTTTTTCCTGAAAAAAAAATCACACCACTAAACTGGCGGTGTGCAGCCGCCGCCGACAGCTAAACTGAATACACATAGGTACCTACTAAATAATGTATTATAACTTTTAGTCATTAGAGTAGGTAGTTGGGTTTGATTTAGTTTGATTTGATTTAATATTTTTATTGTTAGCTTAGGAAATCATTCCTTACACAAGTTCGTGATTCCTGCTTGTGCTTATTATTTTAACATTTTTCTTAGATTCAAAAACTTAGATAGTAAATGAGTTTACTACATAGCAACTACACAATTATTTTCTAATTTTGTATTATACATAATCAAAAACCATGAACAATTATACAACGTACCTACTTCATTGCACTTAAACCCTGAAATATTTTACCCACAACTACGACATGTGACGACTAAAAAGTAAAAATCTATGTCCGAGATCAAACAAATATTTCTGGTCTATAATAATATTGTATTAAAGTTGAAACAATTCTAACCTACCCAACCTAACAGAATATAATCAATACAAGTGTAAAAATAAAATTTAAAACGGACCAATAAGCAAGAGGAAGTGGTCACTGCGTCATCTATCCCTTTAAATCCAACACTCAACTATATATTATAGTCCCGTTGTTATTGTATAGGTAACACCTGCGTGCTTTAATAATTATTATCACTCACATGCACGACGCATCCCCGTTGATTATTAGCGACTGTCTGGGGGATGATAACGCTCCCCCCTTGATCACTCCAGCAGCCTATCAATGTGTGTAATGAAAAATCATGATAATATTATTGTTATGAGTTATGACTCACGTTGAGTCTGTATTTATTTTGATATTAATAATTAGGTATTACCTATAAAATATACCTATTATGTTAGGTACCTACGCTTCAACACTTGTCACTTGCGCATAAATACAGCACAAACAACAAATTGTGTGGCTTACGTCATTGCAAATTATTTTGAGATACCACCATTACACAGTGACCCATTTATACAGAAGAGCGACATCCACTTACCCGCTTTTTTTATACGTACATTTTAAGTTAACATTTGGATTAAATTAGATATTTGAACACAAGGGCGACCGCAGGGGGGATGGGAGACATGCTACCCGCTATTTTAGTTAGGTACTATTAATTGTTTTATCACAAAAAATAGTAAGTGCTGTATTGTAGTAGGTACCTAATGTGAAAATAGGATGTGTGCAAATATATACGTATTTACCTCTTTTTTTTATTTATATAATATGATTTACTATTTATGTATATTGCATACACACTCTAAATTATTACCTTCTTGTACACATACGTAAGTATATATATATATATATATATATATATATAAGGATTTAATTATTTAATAAATTAACTTACCCTAATTCGACTAATTTCTATTTAAGAAATAGGTTTAATATTGATTTACTTATAATTTAATACTAATCAAGAACACAATTGATATATTAGAGATATTTAAAAGAATAAATTTATTATTTGAGACACAGATGTATTATACTGAACACATATTATTATATATAGCTCATCACGTGTGACTGGCGACTGCCACTAAGGGAGTAAGGAGCAGGGAGAGTGGTCGATGGTCGACGCATGTCGCCCGAGCCGATGGAACAGTTTATTTACAAAATGACATAAGAATATATGACCACAGATGTCTGTTATAATATAAATATCAGTGTGACTGTACATACAATATTATAATCTATAGTATAAAAATGAATCGCTAAATGTGTTGCTAAGCGCAAATCTCGAGAGCAGCTGAACTGATTTCGATAATTCTTTTTTTATAATATTCCTTGAAGTACGAGGATAGTTCTTACGGAGAGAAAAATTTAAAAAAATTAAAAAAAGTCTAAAAAACTAAATACAAAAACGATAATATATAAGTAATTAACCAGTAACCAATTATCATGAAAAAAAAATATATCTGTCATAACAAATAACTATAGCAATAATCACTTATTTAACATTACTCAAAAACAATGGTATGTTGTATAATATGGTCTATGCCAGGGGTCACCAATTAATACTTTCCGCGGGCCATATTAAGAATTTGGACAATTCTCGCGGGCCATACAAATTCAAAGTACATATATTATGTACTATATATACATATTATAATATTTATTATTTTATTATCATAATATGCCTATTGGCCAAAACTATTTCATTCCTTAATAAAAAAATATACACGTATTATATAACTATAACTAATGAGAATAGAATTACATTTAATAAATAAGTGAAACAATTATGAATTAATATTTTTAATATGATAAATGGCAGATCTTACTCTCAACTAGCTGCTTTAAGTTGGGGTTATGGTTTGTGGTCGCTATCTTCATCATTATTTTAAGGTGTTCGTTGGTGAGTCGGGATATGAATTTGTTTTTAATATAATTCATGTTTACGTATTAAATTGCTTCTTTTCTCCTTATTAGCGGGCCGGTTAAAATTCATCCGCGGGCCGAATGCGGCCCTCGGCTCGCCATTTGGTGACCCCTGGTCTATGGTCCATGGTAAAATGTAAACGTCTCTTTGCTGTGCATCTATAATATTACTAAATCTAAAAGCCACAAATTTCTATAAAATTTAAAGTGTTATGTGTTTGTGACTTACTAAATATGCCTCCTATAAGGCGGCGGACAAATTTAGGCAGAATAACCCGAAATGCAACGAATCAAATTAATTATCAATCTAATCGTACTGCCCAGGAACGTGAAGATAGCAAATAATAAATTTAACGAAAACTAAAACTATCGTGACGGAACCGAATTACGAAGAACGTATAAGTCAAAAATAATCGTCACCGAGTGGTAGGTATAATCTGCTATAAACTTACAAATCATATTAAATAACATTAATCATTATATATTTTATTATTTTATTAGGTAGGTATAAATACCTACCATCCTACTTATAAAAGCATTGCCTAATCATTGATTTCAAATGTTAAAAATTATTCTACTATAACAATAAATTAACAGCTGTAGGTAGAGTATTATAATTTTAGGTATTTTTCATAATATCCTAATTTGTGTACACCTATAAGGCTATAACAACTGGATTTTTTTAAACTACTCTACGTCTGGCAGGTATATAAGTTTGACGACAGTAAATATTTACATTAGGTCTACCGCCTCAAAAGTGTAGAAGGTCAAAACTTACGTAATTATTTATCCTCCCGGCGAAACGCGTTCCCTTCGAGTGTATAATATTGTCTAGTGTCAGAGCTGTGCATCTCCGCCAAGGAAAATGCAGTGCGCGTCTTCATATCTCTGAAGTTCAATCTGGACGTATTGAGATTAATGACATTTGTAAAAATAGACACCAAGCTTAATAACCAGAATGGAACGAAATATGTGAGTACGTATTGGAATCGCTGTTCGTCTCAGACGATTGTCATTTGCCATAAATTATTTATAATTATAACCTAATCGTCATAACCGATGGATGAAGGATATTTTCACATTATCTTTAAAAAACATTTATTTGTTTCTACTAGAAGCAAATGCGGTAAATTAAATTCAAATTTATAATAGATAACGGTTGGTTACTTGGTAAACATTTATTTTTTACTTGGTTTATTAACAAATTCTAATTGATACAAAATAATAATTAAATAAAAATTTAGTAAAATTCATTTTACGTGTATTTTTTAAACATTTTGTTGTATAATATTTAAAAATAGTATATTCGTGGATTTATAAAACTTTTAGAGTATAATAGTACTGGTGGTACTTCTGCCGATGTGGCGGGCATTTAAATTGTACCGAAGTCCGAATCATCGGGAACGCTGCCTCCATATATGACCACGATTAGAGAGGACGTACCTAAAACGTAACACGCGGGCATTTTATTCTCTCAGTTTTGTATAGGTAATTTACGATCAGCAGTACACAATTAGCATCGCTAGTTTAAAAATTAGAGTGAATTGACCTTTTATAAAACTATTAGCAAATTTACGCAATGCGTAGGTAATACATTTTTTTTTTATTTTGTCTGTGTACACGACAAGTAGTCGAAATAATGCTTTGCTTCTCATCTTTCCGGCAGGAAAGTGAATCTATTTGGTCCATTGGGGAGGTCGAAATTCCAAGTACCTAGTCTCCAAAACCAGACGTGAAAAACAAAAAAAAATTAAGGTTAAACGGGAATATATACGTAAAATCCAGTTTTTGACAAAATCGATTTTGGTTTTTGGTGTAAGTGGTGTAACTCTAAAATAAATTACTTATGTACCGTTGATACATGAAATATTAAAAATATTTTGATTCGTGTTGAACTATTTATAGGCATATGAAATGGTCGACTATTTTAGGTTTTTCTTAATAATTTATGTCGATAAAAAATGTTTTGCTCCATCAAATAACTTGAAAATGTAAATATCTACAATACGTTCATAGTGAATTGCTGTTAAAGGAAATTTAAAAAAGTTGAGCTTAAATCCACAATAGCTTTTTTATGAGCGTCTGAAATTAGAATTTTGACAAAATTCGTAAAAATCACGAACATTTGCAAACTATTTTGAGTTAGAAATTCATAAATTTATATTTTTATTCGAAAATTGAATATAATATACGATTCCAATTTCCTGTTTTTCTACCATTGACCCAAATAAAACATTATTCAAATTCGATTAACATATTAAAAATTAAAATGCCACCACTGAAATGATTGCAAGAAAGCAATGACAAATTGATTTATTTAGAATCAGAATGACATTAAACAATTAATGTATGTATACAAATTAGATTTCTGTATCTCATATAGAAAAAAAGAAGCATATAGTATAAGAAAACAATGCGTGTTCCCAAGTATATTCCTTTTGCCAGTATCGCTATAGTAATTAATTCAAAAATGTCTAAAAAAAAAAGAAGAAAAAAACAGAAATATGCAATTAAAATCGTAAAATAAGTCATTAAAATGAAAAACAATGAGTTATTTGTCGAGATATGCAGCCCAAAAGTTTCATAGTTTAAATTGTTATGGTCATGAAACAAATTCTATGCTCACTTAGAATATCATTCCATAAACCAGAATAAATATGCAAACGCATACAAATCTGCACTCTAATCATAATAAAATGTAAATAAAAAACGGTAAAACTTATTAATCATAAGATTTAGTTTAAAGTTCTGTGATATCCATATACATAAAAAACAAAATGTTTTAATTATTGTATATGCCTACGGTTATATCTTATATTATATTATAATTTATTTCTTCTTAGTTCTTACTTAATAAGGATTTTTTATTTAGTATGAACAAATAACTGCTGCAAGTATAACAATAAATTACAACACATTAGTCATATATTTTTAAATTAACAATTTTAACATAACAATTAAACTATAAATACGACAAACATGAAAAGTATGATTGCATAATTTATTTAGATTTTAAATACATTACTTTTTACTATAAAATTAAGAAATAAAGTTTTCTTATAATGATAAATAAGTCATTGACAAATAATTTTATTCACAAACATGATTCAGAGTGCAACTGAAGGCATTGGCGTTTGCTTAGTCTTCTTTCAAAGAAGTTTGTCTTTCCTTGTTGAGAAGTAAGTTCCATGAATGGAAACGGATTTGACGATCTATTAATTAAATATTAAAATTAATCTTACTATGATCAATAAATGTACGTACTATAGGACATCCCATTTCTATTAACAGTCTTTCAGCAACAAATTCAATAAATATAGCCATATTTTCACAGCTCATGCCAATCAACCTAACTGGTAAAGCATTAAATTTGTCAAAAAATCTTGTTCAATAGTCATGGCTCCACAAATGATCTGTGTGATAACAGCTTGAGGAGACTTTTGATCTAAATGTTTAAATAAGAGACAGGTAAAATCGGTGTGTAAACCCTAAATAAACATTAAAATAATAAAATGTGTTATATGCATTATTATATTATCCTTGAAAACGTTAACATACCTCGTCTCTAGAAATCAGCTCGTGGCTAAAAGTTAAGCCTGGCATTAATCCTCTTTTCCTCCTTCATTGGAGGAACAATTCCAGATAAAAATATATCTTTAACAACAGCAAATGCCACTAACCTTTCGCCAAAATTTGTTTTACTATCAGTAATCCATTTAAGAGCCCAATCTGCCATTTTTTACACATGACATGATTTTAGAAGCATTAAGTCTCTATATATATATAAAAAAACAAGAGAAATTAGTCATAATTATAATAATAAAAATAATCAAAAAATGTATAAATGTACTTTTCTTTCAGGTCTTGAATATATGTATCAATTAATAAGCTACACATTTCTAAATGTATATTCTCAATCATAATTTGGAACCCACAAAAACATCTAGATCTAGCCTCAGTTACTTGAACTTCTTGAGAAAATTGTTTGACAAGATTTTCATTAACTATGCCATTTGAAGCAGTAAAAAATGCTAATACCCTGATACAAAGTGACCCTCTTCATCAGTCAATCTCATCCAATCTTCCAGATCCTAAAAACAAAAGTCCACTTTAATTAGAAAATTACTTTTAGTCACTTTGATGAACTAGAGTTTACAGTTTGCAAATCGACTTCTTCTATATTTCAAAAAGAAGCTTCTTTTTTTTTGTACATGGCCAAATATCGTCATATATAATAGGAAATATGACAAAACGTCTTGGATTATCTTTCAATAAAGGTTACATTGTCGCATCAAAATTTTCTCTATAAGCAGTCACAGATTCCAAAAAATTTATTTTTGTCAACTGAAAACAAAATAAATAATTAGAATACAAAATTAGTTGAATAAATAATATTTTAAATTCTGAGCACAGCAATGAATGTATTGATTTTACAATTGTCTTAATTTTTTTTTTGTGTCTGTATACACGATTAGTAGTCAAAATAATTTTTCAATTTTCAACTTAAGTATCTTTTCCGGTGGGAAAGTGATTCTAGATGGTGCATTGGGGAGGTCAAAATTGCAGGGAAAAACTAAAAACATTAAAGAAAAACAAGACATTTTATGCAAAATAGATTTTAGTTTTTGTATACCTAACTCTAAAAAAAAATACCCTAAATACGTGAAATTGTAACTGATTGTTTACATTAGCATTTTCTATACGCCATATAATATTTAAAATATTTTGACTCGTGTTGAGCTATTTATAGGCATATGACAATTTCCATTATTATTAGTTTTTTTAAAATTGATGTCGATAAAAAAATGTTTGTTTAGTCAATAACTTGAAAATATTATACAACATTTTTTGTAAAATTGTAAGTGGAAATAAAAAAAAAAGTTTAACGTAAATTTACAATAGTTTTTCATGAGTGTCTGAAGTTAGAATTTTGACAAAATTCTTAAAAATAAAGAAAATTTACAAACTATTTTGAGTTGTAAATTCATAATTATATCTAAGATTTGTTAAGTAAATACAAGATTCCTCATAAATTTGTCCATTATATCAAAAAATAATGTCTACCGGAATGTCAAATTAAATTTTTGAGAGCGGTAAAGTTCAAATTTTTACAACATTAGATATTTACTCGATTTGTCATGTAGCGATTTTCTTATTTTGTTGTAATTAAAAAACGTATGACTATAGATACTTGAAAATTTCACTGAATGTTTATATTAGCATTTTCTATACTCGATAAAATTTTGAAAATAATTTGACTCTTTTTGAGCTGTTGACGGACTTTGTCAGTTTTCAATTTTTTTAGTTTTTTTTTCTAAACATATCGATAAAATTTTATTTGTTGGGTAAAAAAGCGTGAACATTTAATGCAAGGCTCCTGATATATTATTACAATGTTACTCAGAAAATCCCTTAAGTTATAATTATTTGGTATTAACTAAGAATTAAGTAATGCTTAAATAAAGCTTTACTGTACATTGCGTGTCGTGTAGGTGGTGGCTGGTGGGTCAGTATTATGGATGTGTTAAATTTAATTTAATGATATAAAATAATTTTATACAAAAAAACGATACTGAGTGAAGAGACAAAGACTGTCAGCCTATATTACAATGTAAGTACCTATATTTTATGGTAATACTGTTAAGTAATTTATTCTACTTTTAGTAAAACAGTAAATTAAATTAATTTTTACCAAAACATTTCATTTGGTATACTATAAAAGATTCAAGTAGGTACAGGAGTCTCCGGGTTTTGTGGCTCTCGCCTACCGTCATCAGTCCGTGCCTTAGCGCTGGGCGCTACTTACGGGCGGAGGTGGAGCTAGGACGTCGACGGCTGACCACCTACGGCCTAGGGTTGTCTGTGGACCACCAGCACCTTGCCCCGTACCTTTTCTGAGGGCCGGGATGACTCAGTTAAGTGCCACCTTGGGTACCGGACCTCCCACTAGGTGTTGTGGTTTGTGTACTACTATCTGGCGCCTGTCCCACAGCCACCACGTTTCAGCCGAGGTAGGCTCCTCAACCTTGAGGGGCACCACTCACAGCTCCGGCTGGCCGTATTTGTGCGCGGTGGGGCTCTCCTCTCCCGTGGTACTGACTGGGTTTTTAGTTGATGTCAGTGGATCAACCCGGGGCGTAAACCCCTACCACTATTTTGGCTCCCCAGCCGGCTAGTGGTGGGCCTTAATTCAAGTAGGTACAGTATGAACAGTACTTATGAAAAATCTAAAATAATGTGAACCCTTGACTATTGAACATTTTATACATTTTTAACTACAAAATAATTTCCAAATTGTTGATGAATTTTGTCGAAATTTGAACTTTAAATGCATATGAAAAATAGTGGCTAGTATCTTTAATATATTTGAACCAATATTATAGAAACTATAAGGATCCTTGTGTTACATTTTCAAACTCTTTGACATAGCAATGAACTATTTTTGACACTAATTGTAATAACATAACTAATCAAAATGTCTTATCCTTATAATTAGCTCAAAAAGAGTAAAATTGTTTTAAAATTGTATGGTGTATAGAAAATGTTAATCAGAATATTCGGTGAAAAAATCATGTATCTATAGTGTTTTTTTTAGTCACACCAAAAAACAAAATCAAATTTTGTCAAAAATATTTTTTAAGGAACCTTATAGAGAAGCACTAAGCATTTGTTTGTATTTTACTTTTAAACAAACTAAGGATATTTTAAGATTGTAACATATAAATATTCATTTATATTGACTAAACAGGCTAAGCCCTTTGGATACAGATATAAGTTCACGCACACAATTATATATACAATGTGTCCTGTGAACAGATGGGTATGTTAGTTAATGGCATATTAAAATGGCTTTAAAATGAAAACCTATCAATAATATTCTCACCTTTAAGCTTCATAATTCAATCCAATATTGTATGGCTTCATCTGAGCTGGCAGAATGATCTTCGAGAAAGTCAACGTCTGAAAAATTGTCAATACATTGGCTTGACTTCCTAGTTCCTTGTATATGGTACATCATATATTTCAGTTTTGAAATTCATAATAGGTATAATCCACTGTATGAACTAAAAATTATAAACCACTAAGTAACTTTCGGTTTTGGCAAACATTTAAAATCGGAGACTTGAGTAATATACTTACATAAGTGTGTGTGAATTAGACATTATTAAGTTTTTAAGGCTTTTCTGGGTAAATTAAAATCATCAACTGTAACGTCTCCAAATCCTTTATTTTCTTCAAACTCACCGTTGGAGAAATATAATTTTCTGAAAATGTCAAGTTATAAAAAATATCTGAATACCTAATTCATGAATTATATTAAAAGATTTTACCTCTTAGATGATTTACTAGTCGTGCTCAGAGTAGTACCAGTGTCGCTGTAAATTATTAAAATTTATTTTATATTGTTTATTTTACATCTCTATCCTAGACAAAAGGTTTGGATTATGTTTTGTGACAGCCTCAGGCCATAATATCTACTATATACTGAGCCTTGTTTATAATCACTGATTGTGAAATTATTACTGCAGATTCTATGACAGATAAAAATTGGGTAATCATTTAATATGAAGATTATTAGCCATTATTTCCTTCAATTTTCATTTTTTTGAAATCTATATTTGTGAACAAATTAGCAAATTATACAGATCCCATATTATTAAGAAAATATAATCAGTAGAACTAGAAAATAATACTTACAGATGAAAATTAAAGTTATGTGGCGAGACGATACTTTGGATGTTTTATTAAAAAGAATACACTTATGCATGGTAATTATTAACTAAAATGTATGAAAAGTTTGTACGAATCCAAGTAGTCAAATTTCAAATAATCGAATGATTCAAATGTTGGCGAACAATAAAATAAATTTTAAATAATATTATTATGTTGTTATTTATTTGATAACAATTATTACTAGCTTAGTGATAAGCCAGAATGGTTATCTATTGGTGGCACTTCTAGTAGATGTGGCGGGCATTTAAATTTTACCGAATTCCGAATGATCGGGAACGCTAACGCCATGACCACGTTTAAGAGGACGTGAAACGTAACACGGGCATTTTATTGTCTCCGTCTTGTATAGCAAATTTACGATCAGCAGATCACATTTAGCATCGTTAGTTTAAAAACTAGAGTGAATCGACCTATTATGAATATTATCAAATTAGCAAATCATAAAAACCAGAATAATTATGATATATCCATTATTTCAGCCTTCAGGAAATATCGCAATGGGTTACTCTGTATATATATTTATGTATATGATATGACACATTTTAGATACTAAGCAGATAATATAATTAATTCGAATATAGTCAGGGCGGCTCCAGTCACATGGTTAGGGGGGGGGAAGGGGGAAGTCATAATTTTCAGAAAATGCCAATGATTTTTTTTGTAATTTTGTTTTTAACAGTATAAAATTGTTTAGAAATACAGCCCCTAGCCTCCCCTGAATATAACATGGGTATTGGGTACATATAATATAGCCGTGCGCAGACTTTAATCGTGAATGTAGCATACACAATAAAGCAGCCAAATAAATTTTAAACTGCCAATATTATTAATTGATTAAGATAAAATGTACGTAGACTGCAGCAGTCTGCCAGTCTAGTAGTCTACTGCGTTATTGTTACTACAGTGCCGCCCACGTTCGCCTTTCAATTTTTTTTTCAATTAACTCAATTGAATTTTTAATATAAATATTTTCAACATTGATAACCAGGTGGTCTCTGAATTAACATTATTTAATGAACTAATTATTGTGAATAGTTTTTTCTGTATGAAATCTTGAGATTGTAGTTTGCATTCTTAAGTTATTTTTTCTAAATTTTTTTTGTTTTCCTAAATGCATTTAGGACTAAATATAATATTAGTGATAATTAGAAAGTATTTTTTTCGCTGGGCATGTTCAGGCAACACTGTTTTTGCTATCACAGGACAGTTGAAATGGAATCGGTCCCGTCCCAGATTTTAGTATTTATATCTTAGTCCGTGGTATTACCCTATGGCCTATCATAGAAGTCGATAGAACAATACCAAATTGACCCTATCAAAGCTTAACAATTGTTACTAGCTAATATCCGAATTACATTTTGAGCCTTTGAGGCAGCATATTTTATCCACAGCTCTACAGGGTCATTTATGAAACATGCTCACCCACATTTTCTCATTTAATAATTATTGAAATTCTGATTTTTGAAATTTTTAAGTATATTGAACCGTATTTTATTCAGTCAGATTTTTTTTTTTTATAATCATTATAAGTCGTAAATTAAGAATCAAATGAGTTTTCGAAAATTTTCTTCAAACGAGTAGTTAATGAGTTATTCAAATATAATATACTCCAAGAATGATTATAGTCCTTAAAAAAGTTGAATTAAATTAGTCTTTAAATTAGATGTAAGATTTGATTTATAACTTGTTATACTCGATATAAACTAATCTGTCGATTCACAATAACCGCTCTATAACACGAACAACTTGACAACTCAACTTTTTTTTTACTCCCCTCGAGGTAGGTTAGGTAGGTTGGATTAAATTTTAATTAGAAATCTCAAATAATACATAGCTATGAGCGGCGATTTAAGTAAAAATTATTTTTCACATAATATCATACAATTTGATAGCTATGAATATTATGTAGTTTGATATGTTTTTCATCATGATTGACCAACAAGCAAGCTCTAAAATGTTTCAATGATTACGCCACATTGCCTCCCCACTTTCACCCAACCGGCGGAAGTGTGTATAAAGGTATCTATGATCTCGATTCCAGCCAAATTCTTTGGTTAATAGGAAACAATAGTTTTATTTTGATTTCAAATTAATAATAATTTTTTCAGCTTTCAGTTCTCACATCATTACTTTAATTCTCAAAAGCCAATCTATTGATTGTTGTAGTGAATACGACTTATTCACCAATTTAAACATTTACCGTAATAATTATAGTTCCACACTATATTGTGTGCCTAGAACTTAGAAGACTTATTTTAATATATATTCAGCAAACACCTACAATATGTATAGATGACATTTTATTTTGCTTCTTTTTTCCTTATACCTACATAACACAACAAATCATCATTCATATTTTAATACTTTTCTAAACTACCTATACCTATATACCTACGTAAGCGTTAGATTGATGTTTAATATTATACATAAAATATAAATCTAACGTTAAAGGAAAAAAATTTTTTATAATTTGAATTATTCCAAGTATTGGCTAATCATAAAAAAGAATTTCAAAAAAATATCACCCCCCCCCCCCCACCAAAAAAAAAAAAATACGGGTCTGTGCACACAGCATACTAGAATTGGGTTTAGCCGTTTGGTACATGCCAATATCTACTCAGAACAATAGTAATTTAACTATAATTTATGGATACTTATTTAAGATATATTTGTACGCAAATACAATTACATATTAGATATGTTTGTACATCATTTTGAACTTCAATATAATCTCACGTAGACGTAGGAGCAACATTTTTGAAGTAGTAACACCTTGCACATCATCGTAATTCGTAACAACTAACAAGTACAATGTAGTAATGTACAAATAATAATTATTAATCACAATGTAGAGAAGATATCTTAAATTCGGAGTATTATTAAATCTTTGCAGTTGATTCTCGAAGTAGTTGTAGCAACCCTATGCTTAACTGCAGTATGTACGATCTCCTTGGTTCCTAAAACAGCTGCTTTGATTGATAAAAAAAAAATGGCTGATTGGAGGGAAAAACTATTTTGTTTTTTGTTAACAGAATGCACTATGCTCAAATACCGTAATGGCGTAACAACTAATGGTCAATGGACATAAATACAAACGCTATTTCCTATTTGTATAATGTCGCTAATCGCTTTTTCGGTTATTAATTTTTGTGTGCTTTAGTACTTAGTAGCGCTTGTGTCTTCCGTTGAAATTTGTGAAATACGCGTGAACTGTTTTTCCGTATTATAAATTTAAACGTTTTTTTTGTTAGTGTTGTGTATTATAATTAAATACGTTTTGAATTAAATAGGTGGGTTTTTTTTTAAAAATAATTATTATTTATTTTTATTTATACATCGTACTGTTGTTACAGATTAATTGCATTCCAGTATCTATTATTTTTAGTATTTTAAGGGTCAGCAGCATATTACTTCAAATTTACTTACCGTGAGTATATTAACCTAAACTGTCCTAAACTACTGATTTGGCAAATTAGTTTATTATTAATTATTTATTTTATTCTCAATATATCATAGTAGGTACTAGGTGTCTAGATAGGTATAATCATGTTTTTACTTTTAGTTATCACTTATAAACACTATTTTAAGCGTAGAGATTTGTCAATAATTTCAACGTTCCCAGTTTATTTTTTTCATCAATCTAATTATAAACAACTTCAAAGGCCTCTTATGTATAATATTGTTAGTAGTTTTATTTCTTCTGTTGTTGATTTTTTTTATCATTTATTACTACCTATATAAGTTGTTGTATTTAGTTAAGATAACTATAGGTACATAACCTAATCATAATTTCTATCGAGTTTGTTTTACTCTACCTAAATTTATTTTATTATTTCATTATTTTTACTTTATATTTTATGAATATACCTAAGTACCTGTAAGTGACGCAACTAGGGCTAAAATGTTGGGTGGGGGGACTGTATTCCCCACAGTCCCCACCTGATAATACCCGAAAATAACCCTGTGGGAACTTTGCCCCACACCCCCTTTTATTTTCTCTTAAAACTATAAAAAATATTTTTAAAAAAAATACCAATATTTGTTTAGGTACTTTAATTTTAGTTGAGATTTTAGTTTTATTTTGGTCAGTAAATATGTGTTTATCCTCCTTATAGCTGAAAAGCAGCGATCTGATGTGGTGGATGTAATCGGCACAGTAATAGCTACTTGTAACATTTAATACAAATTTTTTTTTACCTATTAAATTAAAGTCCTTACTATTATCACCAATAACATTTTTGAACACCAACATTTTACTTTTCAGATAATTTTCGTTAATGTTTAAGAGGATGTGATACCCGCATGTGTTGTCTCCGTCATACAAGTGCGTAACATAGCAAATTCTACGCTCAGCAGAATACGTGTAACTCCGTCAGTTTAAAAATTGGAATTAATTTGACCTCTTATAAAATCTAAAGGTAAGATTATTATCTAGGCAATCTCATGGGATTTTTATTATATTTCAATTTTAAAGCGAGCTATGAGTATTTTAAAATTGGTAATTGTTTGTACATCTTAAAATACTCATAACTCGCTTAAAAATTAAAATATAATAAAACGTTTATGAGGTTGCCTAAATAATAATCTTACCTTTAGATTTTATAAGAGGTAAATTTACTAAATTTTTTAATTAACGGAGCTACACTTGTTTTGCTGAGCGTACAATTTGCTATGTTATGCACTTGTAAGACGGATACAACACATGCAGGTATCACATCCTTTTATACAACAATAAATACAGGCATACTTACAGCTAATGTTGTTTACCATATTATAGGCAATATAAAACAAATATGAACTTAAAATAAAAATATTAGGATTAGATGCAGTTGAATTTCAAAAGGTGTATTACTATTTTAGGAAACAATTGAATTATTTATTTCAGGGGGACTAAGCCCCACCTCCCCCCTAGTTGCGCTTACGTTTACTCTTTACATTTTGTATATAATGTATTTACCATGTACCTCTGGTTTATGCATAAAATACATAATATTGCACACATATATTATGTAGGTACAAGATTAAATCATGCATGTGCATTCCACACATTAATCGCTAAAAATTATCAAATAAACATCAATACTATGCTTCTCTCGTATATACTTGTTTAGTTATGTGCACATAATATGTTCATTAATTATGAGGGAATACAAAGAAATCAAACCTTCCATAACTCTGTATTCAGAAAATTAATTGATAGTCCTTCATATATCTAATTACAGTCTAACCTATTATGTTGGTACCTACCAAAAGAAGAAATCAAAATGTTTTTATAAAAGATTCTATATCTAAATAATTTTCCATTAGAATTCTCTGGTTTAATACTTTTTTGTAACTACTCTGTTCCACAGAGAAGGGCGTCCCCACATGGAACAGTAAATTCCTAAATATCTAGGAATCTCCATGTATATTTTATCTGCAAATCACATATTATGAAGTGTGCTTTCCATCAATATCGTCTGTATATTTTGTCCTCTTCGTCATACATTATTATCGTTCTGTGTATGTAATAATAATGAATTAAACTTATTTTTAATTAATTTATAAGTATCTATATATTTATAGTTTCAATAAGCAGATATTATTTGGTGTATAAAATAGTTCACTATTAGTATGTGTAGGTAATAGGTAGGTATTTATGTTAACTTAAAATGCTTATAAACAATTAATCAAATAGATTAATATTAGTAATATTGAATACGGATTGAACATTATACATCATAATATTAAGAATATTAGATTAACAATTAAAATTATATATTGTCAATATAAAAATATAATATCTATATTTGTTTTCTCTTAGGCAGATATCAATAACATCATGGCTAAAGTACAACTGTCAAATGTGGTTGTCTTAGATAATCCGTCTCCATTTTTAAATCCTTTTCAATTTGAACTTACGTTTGAGTGTATTGAAGATTTAAACGAAGGTATTATCAAAGAATAAATACACCTATTTATTTCAGATAAATTTTTCATATATTATGGTCTTTAGATTTGGAATGGAAAATGATTTATGTTGGATCTGCTGAAAGTGAAGAACACGATCAAATACTAGATACTATTTATGTTGGCCCTGTTCCTGAAGGAAGACATATGTTTGTTTTTGAAGTAATGATTACATATTAATATTAAATTTTCTAGTTCTATACATAAACATATTTTTTAGGCAAATCCTCCAGATGTATCCAAAATTCCCGTAGAAGATGCTGTTGGTGTAACTGTTGTACTATTGACTTGTTGCTATCGTAATCAGGAATTTGTTAGAGTTGGATACTTCATTAACAATGAATATACTGATCCAGAGCTGCAAGAAAATCCTCCAGCTACACCTCAATTTGATAAGGTATTATAAAAAAATTGTATATGTATGTTTATGTATGAACTAAAATAGTGGTTTAAATGTAAGAAAACAAATTAAATTACTTAAATAATTATTTTATAAATTGTCAATTGATTATATAATGAAATACCGATCAGATTTTATTTAAATATTATACATATGATGTTAACCTTAAAGTTTTCGGTGCCAGCCATTTAATAAGTTGCAAAATTCAGGCAATTTCTAGTTATATTGTGAGGGCCGTGTAACAGTCTATATGGAAAATTAAAAATAAAAACCATTTCAACAATGGCATGAAGCATGCCCACTTCTATTTTTTCCTTTAATTATTTATTATAAGGACCATGTTTTCAAGTAATTACATTTTAGTACCGTTTAAAACAACAACCAGCCCTTTTTATTGTACATTTTTTAGAAAAAATTTCTCAATCACAATTTATAGTTTCTGAGTTATTAAAATAGGATTTTTAAAGATTATTACTAAAGTTTATAGTCCTTATAAATGGTTATTTATTATATAAATTTTTATTATCCCCAAAACAACTTTTATAAATAATAAAATGCTAAAAGATAAATAATAATTACTAAACTTTTCAAACCATCATAGCTCCCGTATTAGACTGTATACCAAATCCATTATCGTGGCCCTATCACATAGTTAAATAATAATTCAAAAACGGCTCATTAGAATTTTGATATAGATACATAAGAATGTTTTAAAAAAATATCTGGCAACAATTTACGGGGGGGGGGGGGGGGGGGGGGGGTAAATATTTTCATTTTTCTATAAAGAGACGAGGATGACATCAAATTTTTATTAAAATTAATAACATAACATAGTGCTTGATATTCTAACAAAATAATATTTTATATATTGTGAACTCATTATTATTATATAATTTATTGATTTTAAAATCACAATTTTACTTAGAATTTTGAGGTAGAATATAAAGCTTTTTAGAAATTCAATAAATAATTACTAGTGGAATAGGTTTAAGTAGGTCACTTATATTTATTAAAATGTAGTTTTAAAATATGCAACAGTTGTAATAGACAAATACATAGTTGAGTGGTTTAAATTATTTAAACAAAATAATTCTTGTAAGATTATAGGTGATTTAAAGTAATTGTTTTCTTTACAGTTCGCTACATTAATTTTTTAAAAAACAATAAACACTCAATTTTCTATTTTATTTTTATAATTATTTACATTATTAAGTATAATTTCTAATTTAATGTAACCCAACTAATAACGTATGGAATTAACTTTTTTTTAAAGTAATTTTATCAATGTATAATGATTAAATGCTTACACAATATATAAAAACTCATAAAGATTTGTTTTAAAATGAAAAAAGTTGGCACAATTATTTAATTCATCAATTAAGGTTTAAATTGTTATTAAAATATTGAATTCTAATAATCTGGACGGATTAAGTTATGTACATAATTTTTATCACATACTTATGAAAAACAGGATGTGAGTATTTTATTTATAGGTTTTAAGCTTGGGCATAGTGCCTATAGTCTAACCAGAGGTCAGCCACCTAACTCTTTAGGATTAGCATCAACACTTTTTTCTTTTCTTTATAATATAAATGATATATAGTAGAATTATATATTGTGGACACATTGGGTCCAAACTCATTTGCCCATATAAACCAAAATTAGTTAGTTAGTGTACGTTGGAATTGGGTCTAGACCATTTTGCCCATATTTGGTGGAATCCACTGTATTGTATAAATGAAAAATACATTTCTGGTTAAATAAGGTATTTTAAAAAAAAGCTGTAAGTAACATAATAATGACTAAAAAAAAAAAAAATTTAAAAAAAAAACTTCATCCTACAATTATTTTGCCGACCCAATATTACTATTATCTGCTATTTGAAAATATTTTTTATATTTCAATTTGCTAAGTAAAGTGATATTTATTTAATCGTTTTGTATATTCATATTTTATAGTTAATATGTATTTTTTAAAATCTAAATAAGTGATTCAATTGTATCTGCTTTAGATGACAAGAAATATATTGGGTACTGAACCTAGGGTAACAAGGTTTAAGATTAATTGGGATGACTCGGAACAACCTACTACTAGTAATGGAATACAAACTACCTGTCACGAAAATGAAGATTCAAACCTACAAGAAATGGATGAAGAAGTGTCATCTTTGTTATCTTCCCATGCAGACAACAGCCTTAGTCAAAGTCCAATGGAAGTATTGTAAATCGACTGATCCAATATCTCATCTATTTTAATATCAATATTTTTTCTAAGTACTACATTTTATTAAAAAAAGTAAAAGAAGTGTTATAATCATGTAATAAATTTAAAAGCAATTAATTTAAAATTGAAATAAAATAAAGACGTTTTTTATTCAATTTTGTTTGGTTTTGTTAAATAACTTCAGCCCTTTATTTTATATCTTAAATAAATTATGGAACACAATACAAAAAACAATATTGTATTAAAAAAAATAGCAAATTTATACAATGCATAGGATAATAATTTGTATTATTTATAACTCTTCCTTGACGTAAGATGGTTTTAATTCTTCAACTCTTTTGATATAATCTGTCTTTTCTAAACAACCATCACAAATTTCTCCCCAGTTATCCAATATTTTCTTCAAATCTTTAACTTTCATCTTCTTTAAGTTAACTGTTTTCCAATCAATTTCTTTGTCTAAAATAAATAAATTTTGTAATTAAAGCAAATTGGCTAAATATTTATGAATAATAATTGAAAATTTCATTTATAAATATAAAAAAATAAAATTTTTCCTACATACCATATTTAATATCGCAGACTTGAGCATCCATTTTCTTTAAACGTTCGCAGATTTTAAGTGCAGGCATGGACCACGATAAAGGTTTTGACATTTCACTTAATATACCAGTTGCAGAATCTTCTAATCCACCCAAATAGTAACACTAGAATTTTGAATAATATGAAATAATATAAAAATATAAATGAGGTATTATAAACTGTAAATAAAACGTGTTTTTCCTACACTGCATGGAAAAAGTGCACTGAAGGGTGATCCAATTAAGTATCTTCACTCATTATTTCGAAAATTTTAACCTTTTTTTGAAAATATTCTTTTTATATAATTCCAATGTCATTTAAAAACAACAATTCTGAAGAAATTATATGTTTTATTATTATAATTTTTTTACTTTTTTAATTTTATACTCCTGAGCAAGAATATTATTCTAAGTATTAAAATCTATTTAGATCAAATTATGGACATGTAGTTCATCAGTAACATTTAAAGTTTGGATAGGCAAAGTCATAGGCGCAACTACAACTAGCCCTATATTTTTGAGGGTGCACAAATTATAAAGAATTCCCAGACCCAGAATATAATATATAAAGTCTTTTATATTTTAGGGGTGCACAAGTCCCCTGTGCGCGCCCCTAGTTGCGCCAATGGGCAGGGTAGTGGACAACATTTTGTAGAGTACCCCTGTTCCACTACTCTACTTATATGACCTTTTAATGCTTATAAGTTATAACTTATAAATAATTAACTACTTGTCCGAAATTCGATCTTTATGGATTGTAGAATAATACTCAGAATAATATTTTTGATTAGGAATATAAAATTAAAAAAGTAAAAAATTAAAATAATAAAAAATAATAAAAATATAAATTTTTTCAGAAATGTTTTTAAATTACATTTATTAAATAAAAAGAATATTTTAAAAAAAAGTTGAAAGTTTTTGAAATAATGAGTGTAGACACTTAATCTTAGCCCAGAGTAGTGATATGTTGTGATGATACTAAATACACACGCAATCATCACAATATTCAAAAAATCAACTCCATGCAGAACTCAGTAAAATATCTTTTCTTTTTTTTAATTTTTGATCGTACAATAAGCATAATATTGTTTTTTTAAATAATTGTTACATAATATGTAGTTATGAGAAAAGGAGTCCCTCAACACTGACACTTGAATATGAGAAATTTAACTATAATAAGTTGCAGTACTATTTTCTATTGAGACGACTTGTATTAAACAAAATATTTTTGAAAATTGTTCTATGATAATATGTATATTAAATATCTTAATTGCTTGTCCTTATGCTAAGATAAAACCAAAAATAATCTCTATGAAGTTGAATTAAATAAATTTTCATATCCATAAATTGCTACACAAATCTTTTCCAATACTGTTTATACCCAAAATGTATTCTCTCAGGAAAAAAAAAATGATATTTCAATAACTGAGAGCACCACACATTTAAAACGTTTGACTAATTTTATAAAGTGAAAATATATTTTAATTGAATACCTACCAGTCTTTTTTCCTTATCAATCTTTGTAGACAAACAATATTTTTTGAATTGTTCTTCAATATTTTTTGGTTTTAATTCGCCTTCAAGTGATTTTGAAAACTTATCAATTGTAAGCACGCAAACTATAAATATAAATACAATTATAAATTATGTATTATGGTTGATCTCTGGCTTTTAGGTCTGGAGAAAAAAACCTTAGCACTAGCATAGTAAAAATAATATAGATAGTTAGTTACCAGGACAATCTTCTTCAGTAAATGTTCGCGATTGTGCTTGAAATACATTAACAATGAAAAACACACATACAAACAATATGTGTTTATCCATTGTCAAATAGAATTTTACAACTCAATATTCAGAATTATGTCAAGTTACTATTTTTTTTTATAAATAAACTAAATATATTAATATATATATATTATAGAAAAATTTAGAGATTGAGTACAAAAAAAGATTGTTTGAGTATTTTTAAAAAAGTTCACGACAGTTAATACTTTTTAATTGTATTGAAGCGGACAAGCGGAAACAAATTTTAAAGACACATCACTAATTTTGAACTTATCAAATACATATATAATAGTATCCCACTGTTTTAGCATATAATCCAAACACGACTTGGCGAAATCTCATTGGTCCGACACTCCGGTATGATTGAAGTATGGAACGCGCACATTACATCATACCATAGAACCACAATGTAGATAATACCAGTTTCGCTTATATATAAATTGTTCTATGATAATACCACAGAATAACTGGTATATTCTGTGATAAATGATAATATCAAGGTGGCTGGTGGATTGATATAATATTATAAATATTATTATTAATATATTAATAATCGTGGGATTTTTTATTAATTTTTTCCAATTCTCTAATTCCTTGGACATTTATCCCTCAATCTGTGTTCTGTTGATGATTAGAGGTAATCTTAAATAAATTATCCAATTATCCAATATGTATATTATCAATATATTCGTGGTTCTGTCTACGGTCCAACCACTTTAGCATGATTTTTATAATATGATATAAAAAACTAGATTCTTTCGATAGATCAAAGGATTTTTAAATCAAATTGGAAATGTGAAATCATTGTACTTAATTAGTTATACGCTAATCTATTATTTGTTTTATAAGTTTGTAACATTTAATATATTTTTATTCGTTAAAATATAAATTTTAGTTGTTTTTGGATAGTCTAGATTAATTAAAGAATTATATCGAATGTAAACATAGTATTGAGTTCATAACGACGTGTTAATATGTCAATTACGTAAGTATTCTATACATCTATAGAAAAAAAAAATTTTAAAAGGCCTATATTTTTCATGAATTATGATGTACATTATACATATTATTATGAGTTATGACTTATGACAAATATTACGTTTTAGGCATATACAATAATTTCGTTTATGCCTACCCACATGTATCAATTAAACTGTGTGACAAACCTATTTTTAATATTTTATAGTTTGGTATCTTAATTGCATGGTTTTATACCTAGAGCCTTAATATAATAACATACAGAGTATTTTTTTAAGAATGCTCACCCTATTTGAATGCTTAAATTATGCATATTATATTCGAATCCTGGATTTTGGAATTTTTAAATACACTTGAAGATCATATTTTCTACCCTATACTTATCTATGGTTCTACCTTATGTAAATTGTTTCGTTTTTAATATTTGTGTAATGATAGTATCATTAATAATAGTCATATTTTCGAATTTGTTTTATAGAATTATAATATTTTACGAGAAATAGTTACCTAAAAAAATGGTATGCACTGGAATATTAAAAAAGAGGGTGGTATAGTGGTATACCTATTAAAAACCACATGAAGTATAGTAATAACTTACATTAACAAAAAAGTTTTGTACCATCATTATTATCAAAATATTATAGAACAACTCATCATTTTTTTTTTGGTTATTGTTCTAACTTGTTAAAATATACAAGTGACAACTATAATATTATGTATCTTTATAACTATACATAGATCTATAAATATATGTCAACGGTTCATTAGTCTGTAGGCTGTAGTCTGTATTACTTGTACATTTATTGTTTGATAAAGTAAAAAATAAGCCCAATCACGGTGGCGTATCCGTTTGAACATAAACCTCCTCGCTTATTGTATACATCACTAACTTAAACATTATACATCTTGTCATAAACATTTGAATAAATTTAAAAATGTGTTTTAGGACCGACAAGAAAGGAAAAAAAATTACTCGCAAGCCAGTAGATAGCGAGCACATACAACATGCAGAGTTTATTAAAAAGTGCCATCTAAAATTAAGATTAAACTCTATGAAAATAGGTGCTGACGAAGCATGGCAAAATCACTGCTCAGATGATTCACTTTTAAAAGTAAAACCATTGTTTTTGTATACTTCAAATTAATACTCAATTATTATTTACTTGCATTTTTGTTCTATCACTCAAACAATAACTTAAGACATTTAAAGTTTGTCTGTATATTGTATTGCTTATTTATATTTATATGTTTCAGAGTTATTCTAATACTATGCACAAGCTTGCATCGCAGTTTTGGGATACAAATAATAAAAGTGAACCTTCAAGTTGTAGAATTTCATGGATATCAAACAATATATTAAAATATTTTCAAGAAGATTATGCACATGAAATAATCCGAGAAAAATCCTTAGCTCAAAGATTTAATGTATTTTGGAGCACAGATGATATAATCTGTACGCCTGAAAATCCTTTTTATCTACTTGATGTAGGAAGTTGTTATAATCCTTTTCATAAGTATTTATCATATAAAGTGTTGCCTATAGATATAGCACCAGCTATCAAAAACGTTGTTAAATGTGATTTTCTTACAGTACCTCTGGATGTTAAGTTAAATATCTTTGATAATGTTTGTCAAACATTACCACTGTCCAACTTTAATATAGTCGTATTTTCTTTATTTCTTGAATATTTTCCATTACCACAACAAAGATATAAATGTTGTGAAAAAGCTTATAATGTTCTTAAACCAGGTGGTATATTAGTTATTGCAACACCTGATTCTAGTCATGCATCATATAATTCCAAAATAATGAAAAATTGGAAAATATCATTAAGTAATTTAGGATTTTGGCGTATCAAATATGAAAAACTTACTCATATACATTGTATGGTATTTAGAAAATGTTTATTCAAACAAATTCCCAGAAATTGGTTGCATTCTTTGAATATTATAAATAACATTGAAGAGTTTATAACAATCCCACAAGACTCTAGAAATTATGACAAAATGAATGAACCATCAACTACTATAATACAGCGTGAAGATGATGATGAGGTTGCTAACTTATTTTCTGAATTAATTAATATATAAGTAAAGTATTGTTAAATGAAATTTTGAATTTTTAAATTATAGTTTTAAGCTTAACCTATAATAATCGGTTATTATTATTTTTATTTTATTTACTTATTTTTATTTATATGAATTAACTTGAAATAAATTAGAAAATTGTATATTTATTTTCTGAACTAGTATGAATAACCATTAACCATCTATTCTGACTATAAAGGATGATACCCTTAAAGTCTAAAGTGAAACATATACTAGACTAAATAAAACAACAGTCTTATTAGTTTCATTATTGATGGTTGAAAATCCCTGCTTCCTGAACCTTTCGGAGAAGACCTGTAGGCTACAGGTAACTGTGAAACAATATCAAATTAGCACTCCCTGGGCACTATTGTAAAACCAAAAATAATGTGAGAAATGAATTCTTTATTTTATGTGAAATTTTTTTTATTTTAAAAAACCAATTAAAGAAGAGGCTTTTCTGAACTTAAACAAGTTATTTCATATTGCAGTTACTATTATAATATTAATTATTTGTTATTAAAAAATAACACAGTTTTTAAGTTCTTATAGCCTATGCAGTATGCAACAAATTAAAAATTGTTTGGAGACAGGTATGTTACAATAAACATCGGTTTACTGATTTGTCCATTTTAAATATTGATTGGGATGTTGCAAGTAACATAAAATCAGAAACAATGTTAGAAATACAGCACAAAAACAATGAAAATAGTTTAATAATAATACTTTTAGGTACCTCTTATTAACCAATCTCCAATATCAAATGTATGTTATTTGTTATAATAAGACAATAAATTCTTTACTTTACAAGTGTAATATTGTTAGTTAATATACAAATTAATAATAACACCTATTGAAGTTGACAGTTGTGTTGCAACAATTTGGTATTAAAAGGACGCTACACCCACATGTGTTGTCTCCGTCTTACAAATGTACAACATAGCAAAAACTGATCCAAATTAATATACAATATAGTTCAGAAGTCTGAACATTATCTGTGGAATATTGTTTTTTATTTTTTTAATATCCCTTATATGAAAAAAGTTCTTATTGTTCCAAAATCCATTATTTTTTGTGTTTATCAAACTTCAATAACTTTTTTTGTAGTTCCAAATTTTTGGTTTCGAAAATATAAAAACTATAATATTTCACAGCTTAAGTTCTACTGATATGTAGTGAAAATATTTAAAACCTATATATAATTTTTATCATTAATTATTTGATAGGTGATATAATATTAATTATTATTAATAATATTTGCCATTATTTTACAACAATTGCTTTATTTTTTTATATATTATACACATTAGGTACTAATTTATTATTTACTAATTATTGACAAAGATTGTTTATTAATTTCATTATAAAATATTATACATATTGTGACATATTAACATAAAAAAATTATGTTAATAATTATAATTACCATAATATTACAAAAATTATAAACCAACTATTTTATTTTTTTACAAAATATATTATATAACTTTTTGTTTTGGTCGAAAAGGGAAGGTACGTTTTTGATCCAAAAGGGGCTTGCCCCACGTAATTTATCAAAATATACTTCCAGCATTACCAATTTTGTATTGTTGGTTTAAATATTACAAATTATAATGAATTCACCTATTTTCACATTTAAAACATTATCTCGTCGGTTTTACGATATTTTAATTTTTAAGTGATTTATGACTAAAATCTTATACCTACCTCGCCGCCGGGCGCCGGACAACTTTCTTACTCTGAATAGAGACTTATTAGTCAATACCCTGGACTAAGATCTAACGTAGAACGGTTAGGTATTAATATGTTAACCTTCAACTTTCAAGTGTGCACGCTATTAGCTGTAACAAGGTTAAGTAGCGGTAGCTGCCGTGAATTTTTTTTACTCAGGTGGCAGTTTTTTAGGGGTGGCATATTTTACATTTAATGTACCTATTGATTTTACAATGATGTGTGCAGTACTGCAATTTACTCTACAAATGGTGCTTTGATTTTCAACTTTAGGGAATTTATACTTTTGCGAGGTTAAAGTTTAAAATTCCCAGTAGTTTTATTTTTTCTAAAGCGCCGAGAAAAAATAAAATTGATAGTAAATAAAAAATGAATAAACTTCTTTTTAACTCCTTTTACAAGGCAACTGGCAAGTCGAAGTCTCATAAAACTATAAGAGTGCCTGCAGGTTTATTGGTGGAAAGTGGGTAGTCCACCTTCAGAAAATTAAGTGTTCTACTGTGCCATTTTAATAGTTGACCTATTACAATTAAAAAAAAAACATAATCTTCGTCTAGTATGTAATATAACTTTTTTATGAGGTGATGGGTGGAAAAACATTAGTATTTAGGTGCAGAATGTCTGCAGTATATCTACGTCTCTGAAATATTGTGTAGGTACCTATATATACGGTTAATCTATTTAAGTAGTTTGAGAATTAAGTAGATATAGCTTATTATATTATACAAAACTTTATTTATTCCGATATAGGTATATTATGGTAATCGGAAAGAAAATCCAAAATCCCCAAAGCAAATACTTATATATAATTGTCTGTCATTATAAAATATACTCATATAACTCGCTTTAAAATTAAAATATAATATAAAGCCTATGACATTGTTTAGATAATAATCTTAACTTTAAATTTTATAAGAAGTCAATTCACTCCAGTAACGTATATATTGGGTGGGCTATATAATATGATGGACTATTAAATCATATTTTAAGTTTACAGTAAAATCTAAACAAATTTGTTACTTAGGTATAAATTCGTCGAAATTACCTCCCACTAAATATAGATAATGGTGTTATTACTTTTTTCCGTCTAAATAATGTTATTACTTATTAGTTATTACTTTTAATTATAAAATTGATAATATTAGTATAATATACTTTAGTTAAAAAATAATTTTAAATAATAGGATTCATAAACAGGAATACGATTAATTTAAAAAAGGTGGATAAGTGGATGTCGCTCTGCTGTACAGTAGGTTACAAGTGGGTCACTGTAATGGATGGTGTTAAATTTGAATTCAATGATATAATATCATTGTATAAGAAAAACGATTCTGAGCGAAAACAGTCAGTCAGCCTATGATATTACCAAGTATATTTGTCATTTGATGATATTATTGTGAATAAAGTAATTTATAAATAACCTATTTACGTGGAGCCTTGTTTTCAATTTTCAATCCTTAGCTATAAAAGTTGAACATTTTATAAATTTTTAACTACAAAATAATTATTAAATTATAAATTTGATAAATTCTGTCCAAATTTGATCTTTAAATGCTTATAAAAAAAAACTGTGCCTATGTATTTTCAATATTTTTCAACTGCTATTGTAAAAATATATCAGGAGTCTTGTATTAAATTTTTACACTTTTTGGCCCAACAGATAAAACTTTATTGATATTTATAGAAAAAAAAACTAAAAAAATTGAAAACTGAAAATGCCCGTAAACAGCTCAAAAAGTGTCAAAATATTTTCAAAATTGTATGGTGTATAGGAAATGCTAATATAAACATTCAGTGAAATTTTCATGTATCTACAGTTATTCGTTTTTGAATTACAAGAAAATAAGGAAATCGGTACATGAGAAATCGAGTGAATATCTAATGTTGTAAAAATATGAATTTAAAACGCTCATAAAAATTTAATTTGACTTTCTTGTAGAAATTTTTTTTTTGATAAAGTTAGACAAACTTATGAGGAATCTTGTATTAGATTTTAAAATCTTAGATTTAAAAAGAAAATTTTTTATGAATTTCTAACTCAAAATAATTTGCAAATTTTCGTGATTTTTCCGTATTTTTTCAAGATTTGAACTTTAAACGTGTATAAAAAAAAACTGTGACTAAGGATTTTTAATTTTTTTCATCTGCCTTTGAAACAATAACCTAGGAGCCTTCTATTAAATTTTCAAGCTTTTTTACCCAACAAATAAAATTTTATTGATATTTATAGAAAAAAAATTTAAAAAAACTGAAAACTGACAATGTCCGTAAACAGTTCAAAAAAAGTCAAATTATTTTCAAAATTGTATTGTGTATAGAAAATGCAAATATAAACAACCAGTGAAAATTTCATGCATCTACGGTCATTTGTTTTAGAGTTACACCAATAACCAAAATCGATTTTGTTAAAAATCGATTTTGCGTAAAAATTCCCGTTTTTCCTTAATTTTTCTTTTGTTTTTCACATCGCTTTTGAAAACTACTGGGAAATTAAAATTTTGACCTCCCCAATGCACCAACGATACTCCCATCGAACAAGATACTGAAGTCGAAAATCGAAGCATTATTTCGACTACTTATCGTGTACACAGACACAAAAATAAAAAAAAAAATAAAAAAAAAAACACACATCATTGTAAAATCAATACATTCATCGTTTCACTCAGAATCTAAAAATATTAACTCATTTATAATATAATATAATTTAATTTCAGTATAATATTTTTCAAATTGAGATTCAACTTACTGTACTTTTAATTTTTATTACCAAAGGGTATACCTATCCGTTTATAAAATATAAATAAATATATATATAGCAATATCATAATATAATATAATATAATATTATGTTATGTATCTATTTATCAATATTATAATAATTATCATTTAAATTTTATATATTTTCATTATTATTAATTATTATTTTCGACGGATGTACGTTACAGTACGTTTAGGTATAGCTTTGGGGATTTTTTTTCCTAGATTCGGTGTATCATATTAATATATTATTCATATTAAAAAACAATCATCAATTTCGACAGGAACGTACATGTATTTTCATGTTTGGTACAAACCATACAATTATAGATAATACATTTTAAATTCCTACCTATGGGCGATGGGTATTATTTATCATAAAGGCTTGAGAGTGCAAGTCAGAGTCAATACAGACTACCGGTTATTACAGGTTACAGGTTTATCTGCAATGTATGTAGGTACCTATTATTATGAAGGTATAAACTATAATTATAATAAATATTATACATAGGTAGGTAGGACCTACACTATATGTCTGTATAATAATATTGCATTGGTATATTATAAACGTATATAGGTTCTAAATTCTAATATGCTTAGTATAATATATTATAATATATCAATTTAAGTTATAACTTTTATAAAATAAACACAATAATAATTACTCAAATTATTAAAACATTTGGTACAGATATTATATTTTGTCAACTCGTACCTACTGGCTATACCTACTATATTTTAATATTTTCTATTTTCACTATTACTCATATAACCCTAATATTAGTAATATTTATTACTAATTATATGAAAATAATCTTTCTAAAAAATTAAAACAGTGGCATTTTTATTATCGATCACCTGCCACAGAAAATTGAAACAATATTTGTATTGCTTATACCTCAGTGGCCCAGCCCCTCCCTCTCAAAATTTACAACTCCAGTCTCTAACTAGCCTCACTATTCCCATATGACGTGTCTAAGGAAATTATAGGTAAACCTATCGGCTACCGACATTGTTGGTTTCAGATTCATAACTCAATGACTCCACAGTTCTGCAGTAGTCCACACTATGAAACAATTATGTTTTTCTAACTATAGTAAATTTAAAATATTATGTGACACATCACACATATAATATATACATATGTGTATATCATACATTCATACATAGGTACCTACCAATTTATCGATTCAATCCAGTTTATTATAATATAATATTTACTTTATAAACATAAATAGTATAACTAAATTTAGTTCATTGTCTGCAACGGCCCACGGCCACATTACATAGCTAAAATAAGTATATTTACTTGGCCGATCACTTGACGATCACTTGTGCATCACTGCGGGTGCTTAAGTTTGTCGAAAATTTACCGAATGGTCTGCACTTGTCTCGCTATAACTACTCTGTTTTAAGGTAGGTTCCGCAACGTTCAAATTCAACCACTGCTCCTTTTTACGGACAATATTCAGCTAACAAGGCACTATATTATTTTACGATTAATGTCCAACGCTAGCGTGGACCCAAATTTAAATTTTTAAACAACAATTTTTTTCCTTTAGTTATGTTCAGTGGCGTAATTGCCAGGGGGGGGGGCACTTTGCCCCCCCAGAAATGTTTGTGGGGGCAAAAGTATAATTTTGCCCCTCCAAATAATCCACATTTAAAAAGTATACTTAACAAGACTGTTAACGTAATATTATTTTTATTTAATATTTTTTTCCTCAAATTACTTTATAAAAGTTTATATTTATTTTAGGTTTCTCTTGTTGAATAATATTATGTTGACGTAGGTATTGTCAGTGTTACTATTATTGCAATAACCGCATTATTCGTGACTATTATTATCCGTGATTTGTGAACACGTTATTATCTTGAAATCGCGATTATGACTACAGGAACGGCCGAACAGGAGGTTAATTTTTTTGCCTCCACTAGATTTTTATCCAGTTACGCCACTGGTTATGGTTGACGGTTGTAATCGTTTATACCACTCTTAGTACTTACATTTTGCACTATACAATATTTGTTACAGTATATTTACCATATATAGTTTACCATTGTTAATATTTTAATCATCTATAGTCTATACCTAGTGTTATGATATTATAAGCATGTTTGTATTAAGAATTGTACATATAGGCTACAGGCAGGACCGGATTGTGTATATTCTCGTCACTTAGTCAGTCAGACTATGTTATTACTAAATACTAAGTACCTATATTTGATGATATTATACTGTGAATAAAGTAATTTATATATTATGACCTATTTACTTGGAACCTTGTTTTAAATTTTCAATCTATATCTATAAAAGTTGAACATTTTATAAATTTCTAACTACAAAATAATTATTAAATTTTAAATTTGATAAATGTTGTCAAAATTTGAACTTTCAATGCTTATAAAAAAAATTGTGCCTGTGTACTTTTAATATTTTTCAACTGCTATTTTAACAATATATCTGCAGGAGCTTTGTATTAAAATTTCATGCTTTTTGAACCAACAAATAAAATTTAATTGACATTTATAGAAAAAAAAACTAAATAAATTAAAAATTGAAAATTTTCGTAAACAGCTCAAAATGTTCAAATTTTATCAAGTATAGGAATTGTCAAAATAAACATATGGTTTAAATTTCAAGTATCTACAGTTTTTCGTTTTTGAATTACAGCAAAATAAGAAAATCGTTACTTGAGAAATCGAGTGAATATACAATGTTGTAAAATTTAATTTGACTTTCTTATGGACATTATTTTTTTTGATAAAAGTAGAAAAACTTATAAGGAATCTTGTATTGCATCTTAAATATTTAGATTAAAAAAGGTGGATAATTGGTTGTCGCTCTGCTGTACAGTAGGTTACAAATGGGTCACTGTAATGGATGGTGTTAAATTTGAATTCAATGATATATTATCATTGTATAAGAAAAACGATTCTGAGCGAAAACGGTCAGTCAGCCTATGATATTACCAAGTATATTTGATGATATTATTGTGAATAAAGTAATTTATATATAACCTATTTACGTGGAGCCTTGTTTTAAATGTTCAATTCTTAGCCATAAAAGTTAAACATTTTATACATTTTTAAATACAAAATAATTAATAAATTATAAATTTGATAAATGTTGTCAAAATTTGAACTTTAAATGCTTATAAAAAAAAATTGTGCCAATGTATTTTTAATATTTTTCAACTGCTATTAGAACGATATATCAGGAGCCTTATATTAAATTTTCAATCTTAGATTTAAAAAGAAAAATTTTTATGAATTCTCAACTCAAAATAATTTGCTAATTTTCGTGATTTTTCCGTATTTTGTCAAAATTTGAACTTTAAATGCTTATAAATAAAAACTGTGACTAAGGATTTTTAATTTTTTTCATCTGCCTTTGGAACAATAGCCTAGGAGCCTTCTATTAAATTTTCAAGTTTTTTTACTCGACAGATAAAATTACAACTTACGTATTACATTTTTAAGCTTTTTGACCGGATAAATAATTTTTTATTGACATTTATAGAGCTGGTTACCAAACAATTTTAATAAATTTTCATTTCTTTTTCTCCAGTTATTTTAAAAAGCACTGAGCATTTTCAATTTCAACCTCTAAAAGTACAATTTGCTTCCAAAAACATACATCGGGCATCGAAGTTTATGATCAGAGCATTTTTCTACCAGAAAAGTTGAGAAGTTACAAACATTTTAAAATACCTCAAATAAACGTCTGAAATTATTAGACTGGACAAAATGAAAATAAAATTGTAACTAATTTTCAAGCCTCCCCCATTGAAAAATCCTGCCTACGCCACTGCCACCCCTACTATTAATTTATCTGGGGTTGAAAAAATAAGGCTTTTCCAATGCACGGAATACGGACCAATACATTGTATGTATACGTTATCCATCACTTTGGTCTATAGTCTATACTTATAATGATTATAATTTAGTGAGAGGATAAAGTCCACTTATTCTAATCTACATTCAATTCTACAAAATAACGGAGTCTAAATCTGAGTCTAATCATGTTTATATTTTATTTTACGAAAGTCTATTGTTGATATTTTATTTTCCTTTCATAATATTATTTTATTGCAATTTTTTTTTACATAAGGTACCTAAAGCGTTAGTAGATATAGTACCATCGCGTATATATTGCTATTCATCCGTTCAAGTTATAATTTAAAAAATGATAGGATACAAGTATACAATACTATTTAAAATACGAACGTGGTCATAAAGTTTTCTTTTTCTATAATAGTTTATAAATCAGTTATAATTGGTTGATTGTTGTTTTTAAAATATACGATTCTTTTAGTAATTGTTTAAATTAATTTTCAAGAGGTTCAAAAAATGAAAGACGCGTAATATCAAGCTGTGCCTCGACTATTGGAATTAAATTGTAGGCTCATGGAATTAGAAATAATACATTTATTGTACCCAAGTATATGACAATCTAGTAATATAGGCATATAGCACCATGTAGATAACAATTATTAAACAATAGACACGAGTGCACTGACATTTTTTGTAGATACTCTTGAATCTCTAAGTAGGGGCTAAAAAACAAATGTAAATAACGCATCTATAAATTCAGTACAACAGGTAACTATTACCACCATATTTGGCAATTATTACACACTGAAGGCATTTAAGTGCGGACGTGCGGACGTGCAGAGATATCTAAAATTAATATTTAAGATTACAATATTGTGACGAGTGATGACTGATGGAGTGGCTCAATAGAAAGAATAAACTACATAATTGATTTCCTATTTTAAAATTCTTAGCAAAACAACAAATACGTACATATTGGTTTTACTATATGATATAGCTTGTTTTTTTAGTTTCATCTGATATCATTTTATCTAGTACAAGAAGTGCTCCAATAGTTTCTAATGATTACTTGATTCTATATATTATACTAATTGGAAATGTTATCTAAAGACTAGTTCATATACTTGCTTAAGAAGGTCACTTTGATTTTCTTGTTATATTATATTTTAAGCTAGGAGGTTCGAGCAAACTGTATTTTTTTCATGTAAGCAATTGGACCTTAGACCAGAAAAATAAATTAACTTCCAGCTGCTCGATTTGAATTTTAAAAACTAGATTTAATTTTTATATGCCTCTTTTCTAGGTTTGCCCGAAAATTTATTTTTATTTTTTCATTACTTTTTAAAATATTAGCTAAATAAAGAATATTTTGAGAAAATATTTAAATTTACTATATATACTAGAAACCTATTTTAACTAAAAATAAAATCAAAAATCTATTTCCAAGCAGACTTAAACATTGAACTCAAATATATTTTTTAAAAGAATCATTGTAATAGCAAATTTATAATCAAGGCGGTATTTTCTTTCTTTTTTGGTACTTATACTGTCGTGCTGGAGCAAAAATATTTTTGTACGTGTATTTTGACATGCTCGTATGTGTGAATGCAGTCGATGGTGGAGATCAGGGCCGTCATTTGAGGGGGCGTGGAGGGGGGTGTCTCACCCCCCAACTCAAGATTTTTTTCAAATATTTAGTCGGCAAATTTGGCACATGGTCAAAGTTTTCAGCAATTAAATCAGCATCGTCAGTATTTAATAGTATTTTTATTATTTAAAAAAAATATTTGTATGTGTATTTGATATTTGATTAAAACGACGACAACGACATTTCGAATACACCGAATTCTAAAAATAGACGAGTTTATCTACTATCAGTGTGTTGCGCGACTGTACAATAGCACGTAACCCGTAGGTATTCTATTGACTTATTCTTGATATTATAAAATATTAGCAATTTTAACTTTTTTAGTCGATAGTTGTCGTCTATTCGACTATTCGTCTAAGGTAAGTGGTAACATCTTGTTCTGTAGGAGGTACTATAGACATGATAATTTTAATATTACCTATATAATATGTTTTTTTTCATATTATTCATAAGTCTTAACATATTTGCATATTTATGCTATTTTAATAATAATTAATATTGACAATAAAAATGAAAAATATTCCGGCAAACAAAAGTGGATTAAATTTGACTACACAAAACTAAAATCATTCTTCTTCGTTTAAATATTTAATTTAAAAACTGGGCGAATATAGATAATGTCAAAAATAATTTACTCACCCAAAATTACAGCTTTTTTGAATTGTTGGCATTATTTTCCATTTAAAGGTATACTTAAAATGTTTTATTCATTGAGAAAAAAAAAATAAAACATAAAATTTAATTTTTCCAAAATTTTTTTTTTTTATTTGATCTTGAACCCGGCAACTATGACCATTAGCTATTATTATTTTTTGTTAGGTTTTTATGTTGATAGGGGGAGGAACACGTGTGTATTTGTTTTGGCAGAATTTTTGTTTTGGACACCTGTAGGTATCTGCCACATAGATAATACATAATGTATTATCTATGATCTGCCATGCTCAGGTGGGGGATGGCGGCACTTATTCTCCGGACACCGTGACTTGTCAGAAGAAAATTGCCACCCATGACCGAGGAATCGAGCCAG
Organism: Metopolophium dirhodum; assembly: GCF_019925205.1. Lineage (NCBI taxonomy): Eukaryota > Metazoa > Arthropoda > Insecta > Hemiptera > Aphididae > Metopolophium > Metopolophium dirhodum. The sequence continues at coordinate 17,047,287 of NC_083562.1, forward strand.
CTTCAGCTGCGTCGCAGCCGACGCCTTAGACCGCTTGGCCACTCCGTCCCCCTTTTCCAAAAATTATTTTTACTGCATAGTTGCAGATTGTACTAGTAGTCCCCAATGTATTAGAAGGGGAGCAGTTTCTCAAATGATATTATTAAATTCTCTTTAGACGAGGAGTCGAAAATAGTACCTAATGAAAAAGTACTGATAAATTAAAAAGAAAGTTTAAAGTTTTGTAGGCATATTCAGTTCAAATGTCGACCAAATTGGATATTTAAACAAAAAATTAGTATTTAATTTTACTATTTTAGTGACTTTTCGCCCCTTCGTATATTACTTTTTTACTGAACACAATACAAATTATATAAAAATATTTAGATTTCCACTAGAATCATTTGTATTCGATGACAAATAACTCATCGTTAGATTAAAATTTGACAAATTAAATTCAGTGACCATATGACGAAGTACATTTAATGTTTTGTTTCAATGCCAAAATTTGAAATAAGTGCGTGCTCATTGCTTTGGTTTAAGGCTTTAAGAATTATTTCTCGTATGCATAGTCAAGTATGTGTCACATAAGACACGTCAAACGTTAAACTATGCCTTATGTGACACATAAATTTAGTATGCGTATGGATATGAGACTCATAATTTATTATACTCCTAAATCCCTTCCTCATTTTTTCGTCAATAATTAAAAATATAAATAAATTAAATAATATACCTTTTTAAATTTAAATAATAACTTTAGAGTTTTAAAATCTTGGTTATTTGTCTTTATTAGGTGCTGCATTAAGATAAATATGTTTAATTATTTGAATGTACATTTAGATATTTTATACTGCTGTAATGGCGTATTACTGTTATCATTTATAAATTATCAACAGTGAATATTTTTAGTTTTAAAAGATTTTTATTTCTATCACCTATTTATTGTAATTAAAAATCGCAAATGTATGTCATTAAAAACGGATGTTCACCCGTGAATTATTTTACTGTTATTTTTTATGTGTTTGTCGTATTATTTTAGAAACTATACTAGATGACTTCGTAGTAAGACTTCTATAAATTAATGTTTCACTAATGATATTATATAATTTTGACTTACAATTCGACATTCGTTAGTACCTATACTTATAGAGTTCTATACCACCTACGTACGGACGTAAAATAGAAACTTAATTGTTTCCTTACTATAGTCACGGACTTTGTTATCTACCATACTTTTTATATATAGCATACTATTCTGTACATCCCATTGTTAATTTGATGTTTTTTTCCCTATACTTCTAAAAGTACCTAATCATTGTGTCTTAAATATATTGCTTTATAGTTGATATATTTTAAACAACTAAATAATTTCTTTACGATCTACTATTATTTCGTTCATTTATATAGATACCTGCTGATTACAGCGGATATATTATTTTAGTAGTAGCCCGTGTTCATCACGTGTTGGTTATATATATTTATTTCATAATTTATTATCTTATAAAATGTAACATAGTTCTTTGAAATTTTCTCGAAAATTAGCGAGAAATTCGAAAGTCATAAAAAAAATGGTGACAATATGTCTAACTTCCAATAACCTTCCGTGAAAGGTGTTACATAATGTTTTTTCAACCCTCAAGTCGCAACTCAACCAGGTGTCAACAGAAAAGAAACTAACAAAAATGACAAATCAATAACTATCGTAAGACTGATAACTATAATAAATTAATAAGTAATAACTAATAAGTAATATATCCTTTGCCATTATAGAATTTTTCAAATCAAGAAATACGACCAATAATATTGAGAAACAAATTAGACTTTTGTATTAATAACAATTACATATTAATGTACATACATAGTATTTTAATATTAAATACCTATACCTATAACATATTATATTTAATAGATATTCATTGAACAATAAATTTGTATAACTAAAACCAAATGTAAAACAGTTTTAACAGTTTCACAGGTCAATAATTTATAAACAATACAATATTATTACATGTCGATAGTAAACTGTAGATTATGTATGTGTTTAGAATTTCGGGCGTCTATCAATTTCACTCAGATGACCTTTTTACCTGCAGTAAGAAACTTATCGATTGCGTCGGCTATCGACTCCACTGAATTTTTTTTTTATGTATCTACCTATTTGATTCTGCCGACTCAAACATCATTATATTATTATCAAACACTATTAAACTAAAATTTGTAGTCGATTCATAACAAAATAACTTTGTTGAACACTAAATGTAACATAAACCTATATTATTATAGCTATATATAGCTATATATTATTATATCGTAAACATAGGCGCAACTGGTGAAATTTTTCTGAGGGGGGGGCTAAAATTTTATCAGCAGCACAAACCCTGATAGTTAGGTATTTTAAAACTAAAATATGATTAAAAAACTGGGGGGCGGCTACGGATAAAACTGGGAGGCTTTTTCAATTCCCTCCCTGATTGCGCCTTTATGATGGTAAATATATATTTCGCGGAGATCGATATTGCATTCATATCGTAATCTATATAATACCTATATTATAATCAGAAATATCGGAAATAAAAGTACAAGTTTTGTCTATCATAATCTTAAATTTTTAAATAATAGTACCTAGTGTTCGAATACTACTATTAGATTTACTCGATACTTAATAAATAATAACAGTTGTAGTCTTGTGTGTAGTTTCATGCTGCCTGGGTACGTCGTGTAAAAATGAATTTTGAAATTGTAATTAATGGACGAAAAATCAATTAATACATTAATTATTTACATTTTAATATTTTATAATAAAGTTTAATTACTAATTATTAGGTAATAACTACTAGGTATGTGAAAATGTGAAATACTTCAACTCTTATAGATGGAAATGTCAAATGTGTCAGTATAAAGACTGCAAAAATTGATATTGCTCGGAAAAGATGAAAGTGTACACTATACATATAGGTATTTGTATATTTTATTGTTTTTTTCCCATACCATGTGGCATGTATGTTTGAGTTTTTCCGTGAAAGACGGCAATGTTAAACGATAATTTAAATAAAAAATAACATATTAGGTATTTGAGTTATTTTATTTTGCTTATGTATTATATTGTAGTATTGTATTATAAACAGACAGAATCAAAATATTTTACAATTGTGCTGAGGAATCATATTACAGACCTAATACCTACTAAGTATAAGGTCAATGAGAGGAATTGATATTAAAATGGTGGAGTCGATAAAATCCCAGAATTTCAAAGTATTATTATAACACTTATAACTAATAACTAATAAGTAATAACCAAATAATCAGTCATAAATATTTCATATTATAATGTATAAATAAACTAACACAGGTACCTATAACATTTGCGTTAAAATATAAACTTATAGTACTATAGATGACACCATATTATGTCCTATATTTTTGGAGTTATGATATCGCCAATATCAGTAAGCGTATATGTGTTTAAATAATTAAACAGTTCAATGTTCATATTTAAATTGTACATATTTAATCTTAATTATATTTACCAAGTATTTTTATTATCATTTTACTTATTTAATTAATTGATTCATTTTAACTGGTAGGTACCTATACTATAGCCTGTAGGTATACTAGTAATATTGTAATTTGTATACATCACGCCAGGAGTGCAGATTTCTCTCTGTATCTATGACTGGCGACTGTATAAATTTCAAAATACTTATTTAACAATGTTAATAATTGTGTTATTTGTTCATTAAAACTATATTGATAATTTATTCTGTAATACAGTAACGTCGATGGGTAGTTAATAGTAACTTTAATTATTATGTTGTAATACATATTATTGTAATAAATTTAAAAATTGAGATAAAATATTCTTCAAAACGTTTAAATACAGGTGCTAACACTGCTAACATAAATACTTTATAAGTACTTACATGACAATATTCACAATCATTGAATCATGATATACAGTATCTATACAGTCATACAGACGAACGATTTAAGCAGTTTATCGTTTATGGTTTAGTTATAATACTTAAATAGTATTATACGTTATAACTAACTATCGGATACTAGGCATAGGTATAGGTAATGGGTACCTATCGGCTATCAGATATCATCATTGTAATAAGTAATAAGTAATAACTAATAATAATATTATATTATAATATTCATTATAAGGGTAATTTTATCAATGTAGTCGGTTAAGTTGTAAATAAAGTAATTGAGATTTTAATTCATCTCGTGGAAGGATATTCTCCAAGATCCAAATCAAAATTGTTATTATCATGTCATCTTACGTCATATTATTATACCTAGGTACTACTTTATTTTTTTCCAAAATATAAAAATATTAAAGATATTTTTAAATATGATATCTGTACAATACTTTGCAAAAAAAATAATACATTTTTGTAACTTTTGGAGTACTTATTAAAGAGAACGGTCCAGTGTCCACTAGATCATTTGCTCAAATAATTTGATGGTGGACCTATTGGTTCCACCCTCTGTTTATACGCACCTATTCATTTTAACTACATACTAGGTATTGATGTTCCATGTTTAAATTTTTCACAAATCATAAAAGATGAAGACATCAATACATCATGATCAAGCCCGGATTAAAATAACTTTGGGCCATTATCCATAACTTATAGAAAACGAACTACCACCCAAGGGCCGGCCCAGGTTCATGGCCCCCCTGGTTCTCCCTTAATCCGGGATTGATCATGATTGACTAATAAAATGTACGTTGAATGAAAATTATTAGACATAGTAGGTTTCTACTTACTTCATTACTTCTCAACAAAAGTGATATAATAATTCAGAGATGGACTGGCCTATTGGTAAATCAGGAATCTTTCCGATGGGCCGGTCCTTGGGGGATGCTTTAAAACAAAAATTTTTTTTTGTAAAATATGCATAGAAATATTATCACAATTCACAACAACAAATATATTATACGTATTACCTTAGTGTATTACTTATGTTATCTTTTGAATGTACTCAATTACGGTGATAATGTAATATACATTATAATATAGGTAGGTAGACACATTTTTAAAAAATTGTAAATTCATTTATACTCATTGAATATTTTATGTATACTAATTAAAATTTTTCTTTTTTCTGTCTTATTTTTAATAATAAAAAAACAGTTTAGATAAAAATATGTTTGATAAAGTAAAAAAAAAAAACGCTATAATATATGGTATAAAATGTTTCTATCTATATAGTATGTATAAACACGTATGAGTAAAATATAAAATAATACCTAATAATATAAATTATAATGTAATGTACAGTTTACTTTAAAGTTAAAGTAAATTTCAATTGTAAATATTTTTCTTTTATTTCTACTAAATTGTTTAGTATTAATATTTCTAATACCTATAATTATAAAAGTTATAAATAGGTAAGTACTTAATGTAACTAAATACTGCAATACATTATATTAAATACTAAGAAGTTCTTAACTGATCAGTTTTGAATGATTAAAATTAACTACAGTCAATAGACACCTTTAGTATTGAATTTTAATTGACCGTTTGTAAATGATTATTATATTTTAATTAAAATGTAGTATTGAACTAGGTTTAAACTTTAAAATGAGTTAATGGATAACCTATTGATAAAATATAATATTAAATAAACCACACGTGATACCACTATACTCAATGATTTATTTCAAAATAAATTTAATATAATATAATCTATATTAATGGGTTTCTAATTACTAGGGATCAATCAAGGTCAATTATAGTTATAAAAAATATAGACAACGATAATACAGCATCAAACCAATATTTAATGAATTAAAAATAATTGCGTACGTTGTTTTTAATTTGTATAGTAATATTTATATGAATTATGATTCATGTTTAGTCATAGTTTTAACTGAATAATTGCAATACTGTAATTGTTTAATAATTGATATAATATTCAGCGTAATAAAACGTTTTAAAATCATAAATCTATATTTTAGATCATTAACTAACTAATTAATGAGAGCTGAGAAATTGATTTCATAATAATTGGTACAATATATCAATGCACGCACACACATGTATAAACAGGTAGTATTAATTATAAATATGATTCCATTTAGGTATATAATGAATTTTTACGTATTCCAGTGTTGATTTGGCACACCAAAGCATAGAAGCTTTCTTTTTAGGAGCCCTATACTTAAAAAATACAAAGGCCTTAAAAAACCTACGTAATCAAAATATTATTTATTCGATAAAATATAATCAATCAATTTTAAATACATTTTTATTTTTTATTTTTAAAAATGTGTATTCAATTTATTCACATAAGTATAAGAAAAACGTTTTTCAAACAAAAACTCATATATTACAGGTGTAAAATAAAATAAAGTTAAGTGCATAATATTGATATCATAAAGAACAAAACAATTAAATATATTATATTTCCCGTATATTCCTTATATTGTGAGCATTTTTTAAATTTATTTGAAACAAATTTTGCTATTATTTCAATCAGATCTTGAGTGTCAATGACTCTATTTTTGCTACAGAGTACAGACATTAAAATTAATGGTTTTAGACAGTCTAATAAAGGTACAGATATACCATACACATATACTTATTTTGAAAAGTAGGTACCTATTTGTATTTGAATACTAAGTAAATAAAATATTTGAGTATAAAATACAGATACTTAAAAAAACATTTATAGATTCTTACAAAAACTTTCAACAATTTTATATCATATATTTTTTTTACCTAATAAATCCATTCAACTGTTTTTTTTAGCATATTCATGTTAATAGAATTTAAAATAAAACATATATATAATATGAACAAAAAAGAAAACGTTTTTGACAGTTAGTGATTTATTTTAAATATAGATACTATAAGAAATTGTTTAAAATACGTTATCCCTTAGTACTTTATTCAAAAGTATTGAAAATATGTACTGGAGTAGGCACTTAAAAATTATTTTAATACTTTTACTCAAGTACTCATTACGTCTTTACAAGACTAGTTTTAGGTGACATTGGTGTAATATTGAACGGAATTTGTTTTTAAAATATTTTAGTTAAGAAAACGTTTGTTTGTAAGTGGTTTGTGTTGATGAAAACAAATATAATACAAACTTATCAAGAACATGTAAATTTGGTTGGTATACACTATAAATATACATTATACACATTTCAGTTTTCATTTTAAATACACCCTCTCACATAAATAATAAATAATTTCAATATTACTATAGTTTATTATTGTACAGAAGTCTGTAACAGTCAACAAAACAATATTAGAGTAAAATATTACCTATTTATGTTTAATCTACGACTAAATAGGAAATAAGTATATAAGCACAAAAGACAGTCAGTATAGTTACAATATTTTATTCATTTTGGGTAGGCTAGACAAACACTGTTCCAGGGATTATTAATTTAGGTACAAAATAAAATTTAATTTGGTTGTAAGATTATTTTATTTTAAATAGTAATCTTGTAACACATTTAAAAAATAATAATAATAATAAATATGAGTGGTTAGAACTATTTTAATTAGGTACTTAAAGTCAATTACTTATTATATTTCCCATATATTTAAGTATTTAGCTACAAGTTACAACCCCTTTTTAATATAAATAGTATAGTATAGTTATACTATAAATTATACTTTAAGCCTAATCAATTTATTTGATAATACTCCTGTCTGATTTTTTTTGATACCTACTTATGTAAGATATACTAGTTAAATACCTACGTGCTGTATTGAAGAGGTTTTACTATAAAACTATTGTCTATTACGATTATACATTTTGAGTACCTACCTACCTACCTACTTATGCAGTTTATACATGAATGTCATTATTTTAACTTCAATAGCAGTATATTAGTATATTACGTGAACCAGATCATAGATTTTGCAAGAACAATTAAAGTAGTATTTTATTGACTTAAAATAATGTAAGAGTAAAATAAAATAAATCCAACAATTTTATTATAGTATATAGGTAAGTAAGTTGAATCGAAATATTATGATAGGTAGATGAACTTTGAATTTGATGATTTTAATTTTAATGTGATATTGTATCTTTTATCCGTTTAATTAAATGCGTATCATAAACATATCCATCGCTATATTTCTGTACAGACAATTTATCTGAACAAATATTATTACTTATTAATTGCTTTCTTTCTTTCTTTAAATTGGTCATATTTTTATTGTTATTATATAATAACATTTTCAAATATATTAACGAAACAATAAGTATAGGTTATTATATGTACCACCCGTGAAGTATATAGAATAGCTAATAATGTTGATTTAATATCCTGTTAAGGGTCCACGGGGGTTACTATCAATTTACTAATAATTGAAATGTACACACTAAGATAATTAATATTGAATTTGTGTGTTTCCTGATCCGACGCTTGCGTCACGTAACAGCTGCGACTATCGTTTATAAAGCCTAGAGGGACCAATAGTCAGATCATTACGACTTGTTGCATCAAATCCAGTACACGGCGCACCGACTTTCGCAAAGACTACGTGAGTACCAGCACGTTATTGTAGAACATTGATAGTTAAAATCAAGGTTTAGTTTTAATTTAAGCCAGCGTGCATAGGTATTCTGTTTGCATTTATTTAAACTTTCATTAATAAATACCATAAGAAATAAGAGTTGAATCATAAGCACATAAATTAGTTGCAAAAATAATTTATATTTTATTATTTATTATTTAATGTATATTTTGAATGATGTCTATATTACCGAAAATTCTATTTTTAAAGTAATTCATATAATTTTTTTTTTAACTTAAAGATGACCCGAGACATTTCTATTATGTTCATACATAGTTTAGTTATTTATATTTTGTTTTTATTCTTAATTCTTGTGTTTGTTTAAGTTTTAGAGTATTCATTAAATTCTTTTTTTGTAAATATGTAGGTAAAACGGTTTTAAAATAAAAATATTAACACTATATAATTCATACTAATTAAATTCTGATTGAAAATATAATGACAAAAATGACTATATTTTATATTTGATTTCAATTTTAGTTGTTTAAAATGCTTCAGTTAAATAAGACCTTATAAGTTATAATATATTTACTATTTACTTTAAAAATAAGTTGCAATAATTTATGCAATGAAAAACTAACTGTCGGCTCGAATCTAAAATCAACAAAAATCTAATCGCTTTGTACATATTGATATTTATTATTTAATGAATATATTTAATTAGATTATTAGGTACTTGTAAAAATAAAATTTTGTTCTATGATAAAAAAGTTATAAAACCATGTAGACTAGACTTACAACTAAAATAAATAAACCTTATTACATTTTATCCAGTAAAGCAGTTTATAATATTTCCATTATTTCCATGTTTTTCATGTTCATTTGTTTTCCGTGTTGTAAACGGTCATTATAATTTTCTATTTTTTCTGTAATTATTTTATATTAATTGAAATTAAATTTGATATTCATTTTAATTATTATTACTGCTTTGTGATGTCATTTTTTAATTATGTTATAGGAGTACGGTCGTCACTATTTTCTAAAACTGAGGTAAAATTAATTTTTAATTGCCTACCTCCTAAAGGTAAAAATGTTTTTGCTAACATAATTTGAAATATAAAAAATTGCAAATTATTAGTCATTTCTACATAATAAACATTGGTGGTTGTAATTTATGATAAATTTAATATAAGTACATTTAACTTTAATATGATACCTATATCTTATATGATAAATTATTATCAATAACCAAGTATTTTTTATGTAAAAATAGTATAGTTAAAAAGTTTAAAAAATAGAATTTCGTTCATTTTTATACATTAAATCAATATAAAGGTAAAATATAAACATTTAAAAAAGGTTTATTACATGTGATGAAAAACCCGTTTAAACAAATAGGTATACGGATTTCCGATTTTTATAGTAAAATATGTAAATGAATATTTATTATACTCTATACTTCCTAGACTTTTTCATATTATATCTAGATGTATATAATATATATAAATAAACGCGTCTAGATATAATATGAAAAAGTTTAGGAATGTTAAAATAAGTTAGGTATTTTTTTTTACAAACCCACTTAAGTTACTAATGATAAATTAAATTGTAGAAAATATAAGCCATGAAATATGTTTTATATCACATTTTTTTTAAATAATATAATATTTCCAATTTTAAATATTCAAGTATAGCATAAGACACTGTAACCAGGCACTTTCAATAATTGCACATTTAGCTAGTCATTTAGCCAGATTTTACTATGGCATTTCGTAATCATTAATCAAAATGTTTTCTCAAAATAATCTATATTCAATTTATTTGTTCTATAATATATTTTTATATTTTTTAAATGTTAAGCCAAAGTATTTAATTTTGAAAATTAAATAATGTAATTCAACATTATTATTTACGATGGAGATATTTCACCTATACGTATTATATTATAATCTTACAAATCGTGCATTAATAGTTGTATTTATTATAGTTAGGTAGGTCCCTATATATCAATATTATTATTTTCTTTTTAAATCAAAAGTTATTTTAGTATACCTAATCATAATGTATACTATTATATAATTTAGAGATTACAATTTTAATCGTTAAAAAATTATAAATTATAGTGTCCACGTTTCTGACTGGTGGAACGAAAATAGTACACGAAGATTTCTATTTAGGTATGTCTATGCAAATATATATTATTAAACTACCAACTTGCCAACTAAAATTGATAGAGAGGGTATCAGCTATATAGTAGCTACATTCTCTAAATATCGTATCTCTGGCCTCTTTGTGTAAAGGATTTTACTATATAACTTAATTGTTCAAGTTCCCAATATTTCAGGATTGTTTCCAAAGAAGTAAAACAATATTAACAGAGTTGAATATTATGTTTCCAATTCATAATGCATTTAACTGTAAATATTGGTTAGAATTAATTGGGAAAACACGTGTATTCATCATCAGTAATTGTTTAATTCAGTTATCTTTAAAGCAATCATGATTTTAATACGCGCCGACAATAAAGTTCTTAGTGCCTTATCTATCATTTTATCTATGTAATGGTAATCCATAACGATCACCTACTTATAGTTATAATAATTTACTTACGTGGGATTCGTTTCCCGTGTATCTTACGTTCATAGCAAACAAAATTATATTAGTCATATTAAACAAATAAATACAAACAAAGATTGCTATTTAATGAGTAAACTGTACACATTTGTTATAATAGTATGATTAATGTAAGCATATTAAGTTTTAATTTGAACGTAAATTAATAAAATATCAAGACATTTATTTGAAAAATTGTATATGTTAATATGTCAAATTAATCTCATATGTCAAACTATATCAGCTTATATTTATTTTGCCAATTGATTTATTTGAGAAGAAGTCGTTATTCTACGTTGTTTGAATATCCCATGTAATCGACTACAAAAATTACCCATCTTTAAAATCTAACTTCATCTCTCCGGGCATCATTGTTTTCCACCAAAACCGACCTTTCTGTTAATCGCCAACTATATATATTTCTATTTTCCATCACAAAAAATTTCAGTTTTTAGGTTTTAGTCATGTCTTATAGTAATGATCGATAAATCAATTATATTTTAGAGTGTAGACCACGGAAAGGTAGATTTTGGCAGACAAGTGAAACATCCCTAAAATATCTATATATTGTATCTACATAATGTATACTACCTATAATCTATTCATGGAAAAACCAATTTTAAATAAAATATGTAAATCACAATAGTAGGTAATCACTTGATAGTAGTTGATACTCCATAGAACTGTAATTATATAAAATATATAAATAATATCACTTATATAAGAATAAGATAATAATCCATGTGAATGAGTAATAAGTATACTGATAGATAGCAAAGGTCTTCTATTAACATTTAGGTTTTGCGATGTTGTACAAGCTATCAGAATTCGATATTACAGCATAATATATTACGATTTACGATCTATAGATTTATATGATGTCATAGTTTTTATTATGAACCATAATAAATAGGATCGCTAAATTCTAAAAATATGACGTGATATAGGTACTAATATCTGATCAGGAAAATTAAATATTTTGTATTCAGTTTTATGGATATATTATAATATTATGAACATTTATATCAATTGCCAGAGTAAAATAATTTTACGTTTAATATTTTTAATTTTATACAGCTTTATAAATTACTTTTATGCGAACTTTACTACGTATGATAGTATTATTCAATATAAATAGTATTACTTAAGTCTTTAAATATTAATGGTTGATCATAAAATAATTTAAGTTAAGTACTGGAATTTAAAGTCAGTCGTAATACAGTGTGCCGATAATTATTATTTTATGGCGTGGGAAACTTGGTAAAAAATCAAGAACTAATAATATTTGTTCACTATATTATAGCTTCTACTAGATGTTATATAAAGGGTCAAAGGGATACATATTATATATATATATATATGTCTATAAATTCTCTCTGGCTTCTAATTTAGTTACATTAATTTTAATTAATTAACCAAACTAATCATTATCACGCTTTTATATAATACTTAGGAGTGTAAACTCAATACATATTAATTATACTGAAAGTATCAACTCTGAAGTCATCTACTTTTCAGGGTCTAGGTACCTACACCTAGTGTCTGGCATCTATTAAAAATTGAGATTCAATAATATCTATACTACTCCGGTACAATATATCTTTGATTCTTTTAATTTTGAAAAACTTAGATTTGTTTGTCAAGTTTTAAATCATACAATTATTATGAATTATGAAAGAAAAAGGTTTAGGAATAGGAATGTTTGAGTTACGACGAGACCATTTATAACTGTTTACTGAGTCTTATATCTATATTATAAAGTGAAGACATTTTTATTTTACGATTTGAAGGAGTAGATAATATTATATTATACACAATATACAGAATATATATATATATTTGGGTGTATGCCAAAGTCCTGATTTTAAAATTACGGCTGACAGTTTTACAACATTAAATTAAATCAACTACCGATATACGAGTTAAATATATTTAAAATTCGTAATCACTTCCTGTCCATATTATCATGGTGCCATTGTATCAAGCTAATCACCATATTTAAGATAAAACACATTAATAAACTAATAAGGCCACTTTTAATAGTATTATTGTTGCACGTGAAACATTATCAATTTAAGTGTTATAGGTAGGCACTATAGCACTATATAATATTACTTTAATCAATTAATTTACTACTTAATGCAATACGTTGAATGTTGATAGTATATTATTTAGTTCAATGGTTTTATAGATTAGACAACATTAGTAGTAAAATGTCTACAGTGACGGACTTCATATTTTTACATGACGCACCTACATATATATCAAATATTTTTTGTAAATATGTTTAACCTTTATGAGTAGAATTATTATTTATTTTAGGTTCTTATGATTTATTACTTTATTAGTAATATTAATTAGTATAATATTGACATACAATGTTTCATTGATAATAATAAAAAAAATTATCACAAATAAATAAAGTGTTGAAAAATAAAAAGTAATAATTAAATTCATCGTTTTTTTTTATACCTGCGTAAACTTTTTATAGTAGAAAAATGCTTTAATATTTAATTTCAGGGGTTTCTGGTAGCAAATTGGATCTATATAGTTGGTACTTTTCAAATAATTTGAGAAAAACGGGATGTTTGACTGAAAACCAGTTTTCTACTTTTTTTTGTTTATTGTTGATATTGTGAATAAGTTTTTATTAGTGAGTAAAAAAGCTTGAACATTTTATATAAGGGATCCATTGACATTTTCAAAATATTCCAAATAATTTAAAACTATATCATGAAACCTACTCGCACCATTTTACGGTACGTCAGTTGGTATTGAATTATTAGTTAAAATATTAATAATATTGTTATATAATATATGTGATTTGTGTTAGGCAAAAATTAGTTCAACCTACCCCGTATTACTAATAGAAAAATAAGATACCAGTTGAAATATAAATATACATGAAATAAAATATTCTTAGAAATATAGGCTAATATACCGTCTTCCCTCAGAATAGTTTTTACTCGTATACAATATGATTTATCATTGAATTAAATTTGAATACATCCATTACAGAGTCCTACTTAATGTCCAGGTACATCTGACACTAATACTATGCGGAAGAACAAATTGCCCGGTTATTTTTTTTTCATTTCATTGCAATTAATTTGTTCACTTTTTAAAATATATAATATTGTTGATTGTTGTTATATATTTAAAAAAAAAATTATAAAACCTAATATTATGTATTCAAAATAACAAAATTGTGTTAATATTTAGTCCAATTTCATTTTAATATAAAATATTAACTGATAGGTATGAAGATACTTGGTAGACTTAAAATATTTAATCAACTATATTGTCTATATGACTATATTATAACCTATACCTATACAATTATACATATCTTATCAATAATTATTAAAAACGGTCATTCTGAGATAACTATTTGTTTTATGTTTATATTAACATTGTATAATTTTTATAACATTACATCATATTATGTTATAATTTATGATAGTAAAGTAATGATACGTAATAACACGTAATAATGTATAAGTAGTTGAACATATTAACAGAAATATAAAATATATAAAAATATTTATGTACTTAGATAATACTGAGGTCTGGTCGATTGGGAGTAAAATAGCTCGACAATTGAATACAAGGTGCTCAACATATTTTGCTCGCCACAATTAAAAAATATCAAGAATACATACACACAATATTTTTTTATTATTTTAGGGATTTTAAATTGTCTAATATTATTAGTTTTTGTCTATAAATGTTAATAAAAAAGGTTTTTTTAGTCAAAATGCTTGAAAATTTAGAAGTGGTTTCCTTATATTTGGTTGAATTTAAAGTGAATTAAATAATTTATAAAATACATAGGCAAACATTTTTTAAGTGTTTGAAGTTCAAATATTGACGAAACAGATTGTAAATACAAAAATGTACATATTATTATAATTTCGTATTTACGGTTTTTAATTTTGATAGGCAAGGCTTGTACATTTATTACAAGGTTCCTCCATAAGTTTTTCTTAATTAGACCTAAAAATGTCAAAAATACATACGCGTCATTTTTCATACACATTTCAAGTTTAAATTTTGCAGAAATTGGATATTTAAATGAAGTATGATGTAATTCAAAAAGTATTTTCGTAGAGATTTGAAACTAACAAACTGGTTAAAATATGTTGATACTGTTTTTTATTTTATTTTTATATATTAATATAGTTCATTATTTAAATTTTTAAAAATATTATAATTCGGGAATTAGTTAGATAATAATAATGAAAATCTTAATGGACTTTTATGACAGAATATTGATATTATAATAGCTGTTTATTGTTATGAAGCATATTCTGTGTCGATATTTAAATAATTTTATAATTTTATTAAATTCTATATTAAGTCAAGTCAAGTCAAATATTATTTTTTTTTCAATTCGATAAACGTACATTAAATTTTTCATTTATCTAAATAGGATTTAAGAAACTTGACCTTTGTTATAAATAAAAATTTCATCTCGTTGCATTGGCTGATGCAATATTTTAGAATTCTTAGATAATATTCAGAGTATATAAAGAACGACTGGACGCCGCAGTATTCATTCCTTTCTAAGACACCATACTAAATATACACATAACGATTTCCGCTTAACCAGCACAAACCAAATTCTTGAAACATGACGTCTTCAACTACATCACACATCCAATTCTCAAAACCATCCCAATACAAAGAATCCAAACCAAGGATCTATTCTTTTGTCCTTTTAATAACTTAAAAAATTTACTTTTTTTATTTAGTAATTTTATTAGTGTTCAATTGTTTTTAAATACATTTTAATAGTTATAAATTGTAATAATTTCGTTTTACATTTCAATATTTAATTGTAACTTACAGTTAATTTCAAAAGTACACAACCAGACGCCAAAATGGGATATTCAGCAATACTACTGGGATTTACCTGGTTAGTTATGATCAATAGTATTGGATTCGCTGCGGTCTTGCCGATGAACCATATTATAGAGGTAAATAATTCATTAATAGTTTTATTAAAAATACATATATGATATATGCGTATATATTTTATACATATTATATATAATATGCATAATGTTATTTAAAAACGTGTATGACTTATAATAATTATTGTTAATCAAATTTGTATAGCTACTTACCTGTTTGTTATTAAACAAATATTTATGTTATATGTACCTAACTAATATTACTCTGAAGTGGTGTTAATATATTATAATATGTTCTTAAATCGCATCTTTGAATTTATATATTTTATACTAATAAAATAGGTAGATAGTCTATTAAATAGGCGTATTAAATTAGGTAGTACGAATTTTTTCTACGATTTTAATAACTTAAATTAAACATACAATTTATTTACGCATATAGAAATTATACTATATACTATATATAGTATATATTATACTAGTCAGGCTCTATTTTGTATTACACTAATACAATTTACAACCAATGTTCGAATGACACTTATCTTAGTATAGGTACAGTAGGAGTAGGTAGTAGGTAGATCGTGATTAAAAATTTAGTTGAATACACATTAACTTACTAATGTATTATGTTCTTATACGTTTTACTACTTTCTACTTTATCATATATTATAATACATCATATTTATAAATGTAGAATGTAGATATTAATATTATACCTACATGTATAGTATAAAATACTGTGTATTATATTATAATATATTTATTCAGTTCATTTAAAATATTGTTAAATATGTATAATGTATATACATAAAACAAAGTTACAGTTAATAATTAATAATAATTATTTTTATAGTTTTTGATTGTCTGCATCATTCATAAATATTAAATAGTTTACATTTTAAAAGTATAATATAGGATGTAGTATGGGCTATAAATATATAAGGTTGCCTATGTTTATTTATACGATTTTTCTTGTTCTATACGTAAATACGCAATAGATCTTAATAGGAAAATTAAATAAAATATTATAAAATAAAATGTTTTTACTATATGGATAAATAACAGTCATTGATTGGAATAAACTGGACCATAAAATACTAGAAATTTTCATTTTTTACTTAACATGAAATTAGACCATACAATTGTAATATTTATTACTTAAATTAATTATTTGAAATTTTGTTTTTCCAGAACTCAATTTCAGATGAATCGACATTTAGAGGTTAGTTGATACATTTTCTTAATATATTTCAATATTTTTATTTTAATGCAATAACGCCATTTTACATAATATTAAGTAATAGAATAGTTTCGATTTTATTTTTATTAATTGTATTTGTTTAATCAGCAGGCAGTGAAAAAAATACAGCAAAATATGAACTTAAAGATTGGGTAATGGTAAAAGCAACGCCTTCAGACCCTATTCGAGTTCCTCCCGGTGGCAGGGTTGAACTTGAATGTACGGTTTTCGGTAGCCCTGTGCCTCAAGCACAATGGAATCGTGGAATACAACTCAACCAGGTAAATAGATCGTTCAAAATGTACAACGTACCTACATATTATTATCTATTAAGAGTTTTAATTGTATATTTGTATGCTATAAATACTTTTTCAATAATAATTGATTTTACGTTATTTTAATCAATGTGTAATATGCTTATATTTTTAGATTACATTAGGTCCAAACGAATTCGAAGATTCTGGTGAATTTCAAAGTGTCGGTAAAGTTACAGTAAGACATGTAATTGACTGTATCCAACCACATCACCAAGGTGTTTATACCTGTAGTGGTCAAGCAAGAGATCAGACAATGGCAAGTGATCCAGTAGCAATTTCAATTGAAGGTATATTATTGTACTTACATATTATGTTTTCAAAAAAAAAAAACAAAATAAGATTATATTAAATTATTATTTTATTCAATTTATTATACTTGTTCTGTCTTCTACAATCATATTCATCTAAAAATTGAAAAACATTTATATGATTAAACGTTTCCAAACATTTCATTAATTATTTAGGTACTTAAATACATATTTTTTAATTACTTACCTATTATTATTATTATTATTATTCAGGCAGGGCAGTACAGTGTGTCAGTGGTAAAACTAGAATTTTAAAGTGGAGTCCAATCATAACGCAGATGATAGGCTCAACTGTTGTGATACCTTGCGTGGTAACAGACACTGCGCCGTACAGACAATATTGGAAAGACAACTTTGGTAACATAATAGACACTGACAACGATTCAAGACGCAAAGTAAATAATTCCTCTAAATTGTTTTGTAGCACAATAGACTAATTGCAGTATTTTATTTTTTTTTCCAGTTGGGTCCCGAAGGAGAGCTAATTTTGAACAACTTAAGCTGGTCAGACATGGGTGAATATACTTGTGTTGCGGAAAATGCTATTAGCCGAGATAACACGTCTACGTTCCTGTATCCAATGCTACCTAATGTTTAGACATTACACGTAGATACACCATAGGAAATCATCTGTAATCTCTTGACAAAATTTTCTCTTAATGTTTGAATATTATAGTATTGTAATCTGAAATGATTTATTCAACTATACAACTTAATATAGGCGCTAAATTGCTTATAGGATCATTAATAGCTGGCCAATATTGAAACAACATTAAGTTATATCGATTAGTCCTAGAACCTTACTGCTTTAATAGTCGATTGCTTATACTATGTATAGTAGTCGTAAACCATTGAGTATTTATTGTTTATTTATTATTTTTTAAGTATAATATTGCTTGTCTGCATTGAGTCTCGTATTGTTTTATGGTTTGTGCAATAAATGTAGAATGTTAAAAACTCAAACTTAAGTATTTTATTATTGTTTTGTTTTTTTTTTTAATTAATTAATTTTTATTTATTTATACGTATGAATACATTATATATTTATATCAAAGTTCAATAAAGCTTGAAGATATTAATTATAAAATGGATTTCTGGTTTTCTGAAACAAATAATGTACCTATATATGTCTAACTAAAAATCAACATTGGATTAATACATGTCAGTTTAAACTAGATACCTACATATGCTAATATTTATATTATCATTTTCTAGACATGATATAATTTTCAAAATATTTTGGCCTTTTTTGGGCTACTTATGTATAATATACATTTGAAATGTTCGACTTTTTCAGTGTTTTTACTTTTTACGATTTATGTATAATAAAACTACAAGATCACTCGTAATACTCAAAAGTTGTTCTTATATAGCAATTTAAAAACATTTGCATATTTTATAGACATTTCAAGTTAACTAAGAAATAATATTATATTTATTCCTATATAATCCACGAGATTTGCCAAAAATAGTTCGCTCATCCTACCGTATTACTAAAATTAATTATCAATTGCAATATAAATAAATAAAAATAATATAGTTAGAAATAAACACTGACAGACTGTCTGGCTTAGTATCGTTTTTCGTATGCAATCTGATTTATCATTGAATTTATTATAGGATTTAAATTTAACATTCATGATTCACATACATTATAGAGATTCTTACTATATAACAAAACGTCTCCTCCTGCAGGTTTTAATTAATAATCGTGTTGTGTATAGGTCACCTACAAATTGTAATGTAGATGTACCTATATTTTTGTATGTTGCAAGACCGTATATCAAATTTGTCTATACTTAATAGTCAATATATAGAAAGATGAATTACGATGTATTGGTTATACATAAATAGTTCAATATACAGAAAAAAAAAGAAAAAACCGTCATGTAGGTTAACATGGTATATATAGTGTATTAGTGTCGAGTGTACTTCATCATTGAGTAGATTACTGTAATGGATGTTTTAAATTTTAATTCAATATTAAGACAAATAGAATTATAGAACATATTATACGATGAAAATCATAAGTGAAGATGGTCTAACTTTTCGGTAACCAAGGTTGCAGGTAAATTCTGAATGTGTAGCGAAGAATTTTACAATTATGTGTGTTTTTATTTTGTGTCTAAATACACTCAGGGACTCTCTAGCAGCAACAATTCTCTAATAATAATCAATTTAGAGGGAGGTTTCTGGTAGAAAATTGGGTATAGTAGCTACGAGTAGGTACTTTTTAAAATAATTGAGGGAAAAAAACGAACATTTGTTAAAATTGTATTATTATTAATAACATAATTGTTTAGTAAGTTACCAAAAAGTTAGACCATCATCTTTGTTAAGAATCATTTTTCGTCGTACACAATGATTGATCATTGAATTAAAATTGAACACCTCCTTTCATGATAATGTACATTCGAGAACGACTGTGCAATCAAAATTAGATAGCCAAACTTCGTTTTGAAGTTATATGCTAAGGCACTTTCGAATTCTGAGTTTTTACGCATACACTCAACGCTCTAGAACAGCGGTTCTCAACCTGGGGTACGTAGCATGATCTCAAGGGGTGCGTGAAAAAAAAATTGAGTAATGGAAGAAAAAGTGAAATTTAATGTAACTGAAATAGTTTGCTATTAACGAAACATTTAATAATTGTGTACTGATTACAATGTAGAGTCTGCGCGATTTAATGTTATTAATGCGATCAAATTATATCGTTATATTATTTATATTCAAAATTGATATTTGGGGTAGGTACGTGAAATAGTGGTAAGTGGTAAAGGGGTACGCGAATGAAAAAACGTTGAGAACCACGCTCTAGAAGCTCCCTAGGCCTACCGGCTCCGGTCACCGATGTATAAGAACACCTCATATCATGAACCATTTATTACAATTTTAAGCTTTTAGACTAAGAAAGAAAATTCAATCAACATTATAAATCGAATAAAAAGTTCTGTATGTAGGTACTCTTTAATAGTAAAAACTGAAACCTGAAACGTACGACCATACGGCGTTATAGTTAGGCTATTCCACTCTTCTATTGCTGTTCATTTTTTCGTAATATCAGCTTGGATAAATACATCAAAGTTGTACGATTTAAAAGTAAGTATAAGGTAAGTGAAAATAATATATGCGTTAATAACGAATAAATATAGTTTTAGATGAATTAGAATGAAGTAAAATCGTAATTTAATTAAAAACTAATTGAAATCATTAATCAAGTTAATTAATAATTAATTGAAGTGTTTAGGTACAATTATTAAGTTATAATAATATTATATCTTTGGCCGCCATATTCCAAGGGTGGAATACATGATGTGATAAGAATATGATAAATTGATAACTAAATTGATTAATCTCTATATATAAAGCATGGTTTAAGATAGACCTATAAAAGATAGGACCTATCTTTTATAGGTCTATGGTTTTCCCAGTCCGCCGGACCAATCACGTCGATTCCCTATAGCGCGACCAATCGCGTACCTTCGCCGTGGCGGTCGGTTTTAAAACGTTTTTCCAAAAATTTTACGCTTTTTACGCCGTTTTTCGCCTTTTCGAAATTTTCTCATTTCTCATCCCCGTCACTCGTCTATTCACATATAGTTCGTTTATTTTAAAAGCCGTGAGTGGTTTGTACGCGATATCGGTCCATATATTGCACCATTATATCCATTATTGCTTTTTTCATTTTATCATTTCGTTTCGTCTTTTCAATTGCCGTTTGTGCTCTTTTTTTTTTTATTGGATAACCCGCGGCAACATAGGCAATTGGGTGTGGGGGAGGACACTGTAGGTTTTTAAATTGGGTAGGTTGGTACACGTGTGTGTTGTGTTTTGGCAGAATTTCTAATGGGGCACCCGTAGGTTTCTGCCGTGCCCCGGGTGGGGGGGGGGGATGGCGGAACTTGTTCTCCGGACACCGTGACTTGCCCGAAGAAAAATGCCGCCCGCGGCCAAGGTATCGAACTCGGATCGGCTGCGTCGCAGCCGACGCCTTAGTCCGCTCGGCCACTCCGTCCCCCCGTTTGTGCTCTATTTGTTTAGTTTATTTCTTTTGAAACACGTGGATATGCGGTTTGTACACTTAAAAATTCGCGTTCACGAAATGTCTTCGCACAATTGATATATTATACTGTCTTAGTTTTGTTTTTGATTCAATAAATATTGCATTATGTTATTGTAGACATATTGTTTGGTCCTTAATAACGTAGCTGGTATATTGCTTAACGTAAACACAATTTTGTGGTTTGATAAATGTATTATTCAAACATATATATTATAACAATGTTACAATAATAATAATAATAACGGTCTGATCATTGAATAAATTACAATTAAAGTTTAAACGGTGTGTAGTTACATCGAATCATATACGATTTCATCGATATATTATATCGAATTTATCGGTTTACGTCGCTCCATAGATACACAGCTTAAGTGTTGAAGTTTTGACAATAATATAATATACATGTTAATATTGCATTATATGGCTGTATATTATATATTATGTTATTTAAATTATTAGGAATTTAAGTAATTTAATACATTTTATTTTCTCTAAATTGTCATTGTTATATTATATATCATAAAATATATAAATACATATTATATATTTTGTTTTATTTTTCTAAAAATTATTTCGAATGTTGTGATTTTGGGTTTTTGGAAAATACTGTTTTTTCTCTTCACTTATAGCCGCTAGATGTTGGGTCTGCAATCCACCGCAGGTTGATTGCCTACTTGATTTGCTGCAGCACATTGTCCGCTATCCGACAAAGTCGTATAGCCCACCTAGGTGGCTAACTTGAAAGTTAATAGATTTTGATTCGAGATGACTGACTTTCTGGACACTCCAACACGGTTTTCGACTTTACACTTTTTACGTAAGAAAAAGCACCGGACATGCGACGGTACATACCTGCACTTTATCCGCCGCAGGTGGATTGCTTATTTTAGTTTCATCATAGACGGGTGATGACTGACTTGATAGACACTCTAACATGCAGGTTTTCAAAATTAAATTTTTTTACACTTACAAAAAAGCACCGGACATACGCTGGGGGATAGTATTATCATTGAATTGCCAGTTTTCATGGGCCATGGGCGATTTCTAGACACCGAAACTCGACTTTCAAACGTTCTGCCTTCGAAACGAGACCGTCAAAGAGCCTAGCCTTATCCGAAATTCTTATCACAAAATCACCTTCTATATAAGTGCGACATTTATAATTCGAATGTCTCCAAAATCGGTACTCGGGTCTAACTATATTTTTGATTGTTCACCTATCTACGCAAGGGCGATTGTAAACTCCGCCAGAATATCGATTAAATAAAAAGGTTATTAAAAGGTCTAATGTAAACTCCACCAGTTTTATTTTCTTACCTGAAATAGGTATATGTAAACCCCGCCGGTTTTATTATGAACATTATATTATATAAATTGTATGCCCTTAACCGTTAGAGAATTTTTAATTTTTGACTTCATTTTGATATATTTTATGTAAAATGTATTATTTTCCTTATAACTATTATATTTTGATGTGGACGATTATTAATTAATATTATGAAAATTATGAATATTATATTAAATATTATAAGGCCTCTCCTGAAATCACATAATATAATATGATCATATCCAATTTGTATTATTATACAAAACCCTATACCGAAACCTATCTGGTTCTATGGAATCACCCTATGGGGTTCGACCAAATCATCAAACACCAGAACCAGTGCCGCAACTTTGTATAATATTGGTGGGCGTGCAAGCAAATATATAGGGCCCATGTACAGTGACGCCTAAAACGTAATATAAACGATTTCGATTTTTTTGGAAATTGAATTAGCGTCAAATTCCTGCAGTAATAATTTTTTTTTCTGATTTTTTTGATAAATACCGGGAATATTTACTAGACATAATTTACCAAATTCTTCAGCCATATTAGCAATATGAAATATTATTTGTCTTAAGGGGCCGTTACAGTGAATTTGTTGTCTTCGTCTTACAAGTGCATAGCGTAGCAAATTTTACGCTCAGCAGAACACGTTTATCTCCTGTTAGTTTAAAAATTAGAGAGAATTTACCTCTTATAAAATTTAAAGGTAAGATTATTATCTAGACAATGGCATAGGCTTTTTACTATATTTTTATTTTTAAGTGAGTTATGAGTATTTTAAGATGTACAAATAGTTTACAATTTTAAAATACATATAACTCGCTTTAAAATTAAATTATAATAAAAAGCCTATGTCACTGTCTATATATTTAAAATGCTGTTTAAAAAATCAAACGTAAGTCTGATTTATTAATTTTTGGACTAGATAAAAATTAAGGAATCCAAATTTGGTGGGTGTTGGTGATAGATACAGTGGAGATACTTGGATTTTGAATAGATCCAAGGACCGATTACGATCAGTTACTAAAGAACTATCATCATTGTTTCGTATTCATTCTCAAGCGCCAGAATTTGGAGTACATTTTTTTACTACTGAACAGGTTTTTTTTGTATTATGATGACTATTATATACTTATTAAGTTTTATTAAATATATTTTAGGTAGAAAATAATGAGCCTATAACACTACCAACACTCCCAAACTATGATGAGTTTGAAGACAAAAATACAATAGGCGTTTCAAATACTTTAGCTGCATATAGTGTAAGTAAGACAGGTAAAGAAGATGGACTACCACAATATGATTCGACAATAGGTTTAGCTATTGAAACATTGCCAGATGGTTATACAATGACATCTTTGTGGGAAGTTATACCAAGTACCAATAATAAATAACACGTACCTATTAAAAATGTCTTATATTTTAAATTTATGGTACAACTTTATTTTAAGTGAACAAATTACAGCATTTTTAATATTTAGCCTCAGCATACCAATCTGTATGAAATATAACGTCCAGCAGTTTCAGAATTTCTTACAATTTTTACTACCTGTGAACAAAAAATTGATTAACTTAAATTATTTATAATAGTATTCAACAAGATATTGTGTACAATTAATTTTTAATAATAGTAATTGAATTACTACAATGGATACTTGTAACTTGTAAGACCACAAAATACTTAAACCATAATTTGTTTTTGTTTTCACACTTTGTAAACATATCTTTTTATTAATTAGCTCATGTCAAATATATGAGGATGTCAGACATCAGTGCACTATTGTTCTCTCTCTCTGACACAAGCGCAACATAGCACATTTACATTCAGCAGAACCAATATTATGTTGTTAGGTTTAGTATTAGCCATTAGGATTATTTAATCTATTATAAAACTTAAATTTAAGAATATTATGTTGCTCATTACTTACATATAAATTGAAATGTTGTAAAAAAAAAAACCAGCGCAAGAACATAGATGATGTACATACTTAACTTTAAGTTTAATGATGGGTCAATTCACTCAATACTAAAGCTAACACAAATTTGGTTCTGCAAAATGCTAATTTGCCATGTTGCACGTGAATCAGAAAGAGAAAACAATTAGTGTGCTGACATACTCTTATGGTGTATTATATTAGATATTATAATTACTATTGTGCTATGCATTGACCGATGCATTTTATTATCCGTGTTAAAAAAATTATCAGACATTTGTAAGTAACAAAATAAATGCCAAACTCTTGAAATATGAAAGTAAGAAACAGTTTTTTTTTTTGACATACTATACAACTTTTAACACTATAAAAATGTATCTCAAATATTTTATTATATTTTGTTCAAATAGAATACCTTTAAAAAAAAAATTATGTCTAAATCTATTGTCTAAGTATTGTTACACTATCTCTGATATCATACATTATTATACTATACAATATATTATATTCAATCTTACTTGTCCTCTTTTTAAGCCGAAGTAACGAGAAACTGGATCACCTACTTGAATTCTCATAAGCTGATTTTCTTTTAATTTGCTAATTTATTTCAGTTAAAGAAAATTACATACATATAAATATAATTGAAATGCTAATATGGTTTATCAGAAACAAAAACTATACAACTTCTCACCATAAGCAACATACTAATAGATAAGAACTAATATATGGCATAGAACAGTAACAGTACGAGATTTGTGGAAACATGACACATTAATGTAACACATCTTGATAGCAATCGTATTTATTTAAATTATTATAGACTAATGTATAACTATAACCTACACAGAACTCGCGGAAAAAATATTATATTTTGTTTACATTCCCATGCAAAATTAAGTATTTTTACTGTGTTAACTTAAAATCATAAAATTATATAAAAAATATAAAGTATTGTATCTACCTAAATACTAATTAGTACAGTAACTGGTACTGTAGTTACCGTATACCAGTAAACATGTAAAGAATAAGCGCCTTCTATATTTCCACGCTAAGTATAAACTCAGTTTGTGTATATTAGTCTTAGGCATTTTTTCTCAACCGGGAGGTCGTAATCCCAGAGACAAGGGGTGACATTGGTAATGTCCAAATATTTTTTTTTGGTATAATTAATGTTAGCAAAACACACTTAAACTAACTTAATATTGTTCTACTTGTTTCCAATAATACAAATAGTATGAAACTGATGCTGATTGCCACAGAGCAATAACACACAATCAAACGTAGATACTTGTCAATAGATGCAGGAACTGCCCCACCATTTAAATATAAATGGTATTTATAAATAATAAATACACATTTGAAATATTTTCTTTCCGGCGTATACTAGTTGTTATTTATCGCAAAAGTGATAAAATATTTGTAATTGGTAAAACCGATAATTAAGCTCAAGTTTGTATTTATTACAAGGGAGTTGTGAGGTGACAGACTTTATTTTGTAGGTTGCGACACTAAAAAGGTTGAGGATTGATGGTATAAGGCCACATCTGCCCCTCTCATAAAAATACATTTTATTTTAAAGAGTAATAGTGTACAATGACTAATTCATGCTATGGCATTGGGACCAAAATGGTTAAGATTAAGCCAGTAATACAAATGTAAAATATTCTAATGAATGTTACCTTTTACCTAATATTTCTACTTTATATTTTCGTTTTCTAAAAAAGTTCATCAAACATAACTTAATTCACTTAATTCTTAAACAATAATGTAATTCACTATACACGGCATACTTTACAAAAACAGTATATTTCAAAAAAGGATACTATCTGCACAAAAGTTCTTGTTTCTCATCTGGTGTCAAAACAATGTGTTCAGGTACTAGTTCGTGTTCAGTTATATTAATTAGAAGTTCAGATTCCAAAAACTGTTCCAATATATATTTAGGAGCCATATCAACTAAAGACTAAAACAAAAAAAAAAATTATATTTTTTAATGCTCAATGCACATATTTTGTTATTTTGAATTACAAAGTGCCATTTGTTTTTTCTGAAAAAATTAATTTAAATTATAAGCATTACTATAATATTATGAAACTAATGATTTTCATTACCTATACATAAGTACAATTTTTTTTTTTCAAAACTACTCCATTCACAATAAGAAACGCAAACTGCTGCAATCAGTTTTTGTTGGTGGCAGTCAGGTAACACCTACCAAGTCATCAATCTATATATCTACCGTGTAGTATTGCCACATTCTAGTGCACAAGTCGGCCGCCGTTTGCGTTTCTGACTGTGTATAGAGAATACTATTATTACAAAAATATGATTTTAATAAATGTACACATTGTTATGTATTATGAATCATATTTTATGATATTATGTTAATTGTTAACATTGGTGCCGAACTGTTTTTACGTGTTATATAATATTATATAACTTACTAAATTATAAGCGTTTTGTAAAAATGAGATTATTAAGAATCAAACATACTTGTTTTGCACTTGGAGTCATTCCTTGTTGAACAACAATAATAGCTCGAGTAATGGTTTCTTCTTGCATCCTCTGACAGTAAGTTTTTATAGTTTTTATACCAATTTTTGGTTCTTCAGGAAAGAAAACAAACATTTGATCTAAAATTGATAATGAATTATTAAAATATTTTAAATTGTATAATAATATGCTACTTGTTATACCTGTAGGATCGTCATTATGTGCCACAAGGACAATTAAATCACTACGTCCAGGTCTTTTTTCACTGTAAAAAAAGAAAATAATAGTTAAAAATCTAGTAAGGAATATGAATACATATTATGTAAACTATATATTGAAGTAAATTTTTAAAATATTAAAATTTTAACAAACCTAGGTTTATCTCCAAATTGTTCTTTAAACTGTTCTAATGTTTGATCCAATTCATCCTGTGTGACTAAATAACCTCTGTCATGGCAAAGCTAATATAAAACACAATTATTCTTTAATTTATGGTACTTTTTAATTATCGAGCTCCCGCAGACAAAGGGAATACCGATTCCATTATCATACTCCCATTGATATTAAATGTATGGATGCAGCATTGTATAATATTCTGTTAAGCTAACACACCTGATACCATTATTATAAAACTTTTATATTGAACTTTAGCCCGGAAATTATGGCCATTAGTTTGTAGGGATTACGGTTGGTAGGGTTGATACGGTTGAAACAGTAGGTTAGAAACATGTGTATATGTGGCAAGGTTTTTGCCACTACGAACTCGGGTGGTCACCCATCCGAGAACTAGTGGCAGCGTACGTTACTTACTCTCAATCACGTTGCGTGACTGATTGCAGCCACCACACAGTGCCAAGCCACATACATACATTTCTCTCTTGTTTTAATGTTATTTTCTTTATTTCTCAGAACCTCTGTACAAGTTAAAACCACTATTTCCCTCTATGTTATATTGGCCTAAAATTGCTAAAATTGTATGTTTAAAATCAGTATGTACTCAACATCACTTGATGCTACACCTATTGGCTAACATTTATGTATGGTGAATGGGAAAACGACAATAAGACCGCCGGTTTTATTGTCACTCTTTTTCCACTTTTAGACTATCACAAATATAATTTTGTAAGTCTAGACACACATTTACTCAAAATGTTTTAAATTTTGAGAGTTTATGGTGATCGGATAAAGAACAAAATAAAATGTAACCGGAAACTCATTGGTTCACGTTAGATTCTTACATATTAGGTATGTGTATTTCATTGGCAACAAAAATATTCAAGTAATAACTGTTGATTTACTCGAATTATAGAGTACATTGTTAAATGTATGTTCCTTCATAAATATTTTATTAAAAAAGTAATATTGTAATAGGTAAGTGAAAACGATTATTCTAAGTTCTAAAAAGTTGAGTTTCTGGTATCTGGGCACCTCAGTTTACAGGATTCATATTACAGTAGTAGACATTTAATCTGTCTACTGGACAAACAAGACAGTCATGTTATTCTAAGTGTATATTTGGTGTAAGTATATAATTTCGTTTTGCTATTTATCTTACCTGCATAACAGTTTTTCGAATACGCCACAGTTTGTACGACTCACATTCGTCATCCATTTTGAAATTAGTTTGGAAATTTAAAATTAGTAAATTACCAAACGTAAAGGCAGTGGTTATTTTCACGTCCGACGTGAAAACTGAATGTATTTGTTTTCACGTCCTGCCCCGTGATTGGTCGAATTATTGATAAGAAAAATATTGATAAAGTATTGAAAAACCTGCGTAATTTATAATATATTAGTCTTCAAACATTTTAATCCTAGATTACAGATAATAAAACTCATAATTTTATATTAATTTTCAAACAATTTATCTATAATAACTCACGTCGTCAGTGTAATATCTAATATATAATTAATCATTAGGTTAGTAAGCCTAAGTCGTATTTTTTAAATTTGTGTTACTTATCAGGAAAATGATAAAGCCCACCGTCGACTGGAGCTCGTGCAACCACAGAATTCTGTGGCGCAACTATCAAAGCACTCTGCAAAAAACTGGCCGAGTGTAGTGAGGTAAAACATAAAAATGTCAACTTGTATTCCAGATGGAAAATACATTACGTGCACCAGACGCCAACAGTGCAGTCGGTGCAGTGTGGTGGAAAACGCTATTAGTCCGTGCTACGAACTGATATTATATCACGATTAACGAGATAGCACTATCTTAAATCGTGTATTATATTCATAGAGTAATATTACTCTATGATTATATTAAAATGGTTTATTATACATTTTCATAAATTAAAATATATTATTATTAGTTTATCTTAATGTTAATTCGTTCAGTCACTTTATTTTTCGGTAAATGGTACTTTCACCTACAATAATATATAGTGTTCAATGTTCATTCAAAGAAAAACAATAATGTATTATTTAAAATTAACGCAATGAAGAGTATAATATTTTGAACGAATATCTCCCACATAACAATGGGAATCTACGGTGTGTACATTGTATCAAAATCAGGCGGGCTGATATTCAATTACGATTACACTGTGCCCAAAATTGAAACTGAACAGACATTTAGTTATCCGCTAGATCTAAAACTATCTTGTGAAAACAACAGACTACTAGTTTCGTTTGGTCAGAGAGACAACATCAAAGGTATTAAACTTTTCAAAAATTAATTAAAATTTGACATGTATTTTTAAAAAAAGATAAATATCCAAAGATCAATACATGTTTTCAAATTAAAATATGTGTTTTTGTATTTTCAGTGGGTCATGTGTTATTAGCAATCAACGGAGTTCCTGTTTCTGGTAGAAAACTGGAAGATGGCAAAGACGCAATAGAAATGTTAGATGATGTAACTAATTATCCACTTAATTTGAAATTTGGTCGTCCAAAAATGACTATCAATGAAAAGATATTCTTAGCCAGTATGTTTTATCCATTATTTGCCATTGCATCACAATTGAGTCCAGAACCCAGGAGTTCTGGAATTGAAACTTTAGAAGCTGATACATTTAAACTCCAATGTTTTCAAACTCTGACCGGTACTGAAATACTGAATACAATTTTCTAAATTAATAAATTTCATTGGTGAACTAACATTTGGATATTTCAGGAGTGAAATTTATGGTTATTGCCGATCCAACACATGTAGGCCTAGAACAACTTTTAAAGAAAATTTATGAGATATACGCTGACTTTGCTCTAAAGAATCCATTTTATTCCTTAGAAATGCCTATTCGATGTGAATTGTTTGATACTAATTTACAAGCACTTTTGGAACAAGCGGATAAAAATGGTATTAATAGCATTTAATCTAATAGGTTCTTTATTTTTATCTATACTTATTTGTATTTTACAAAATCCTTTTGTATTCTAAACTAAAAATCATAGGCAAATATCATATTTATTATAGCATTGTACTGTATCAAATTATTAAAACTATTATTTGAATTATAATTCAAACATTGTAATATTATTATAAGCCTAAGCTTAATATTCAACATTATTAAGAAGTTATAATTAATGAATAAAGTGTATATGTAATATTTTAAATTATTAAAAAAATTAATTTTATTGTAAATAGTATAGATACAATTTATTTTACCAACTAAGAATTATTTCTTTATCTATTATTTTAATAATAGTTAATTGTCATTTAACACTCAAGACCATAAAAATCAATATTTTGCATAATAGTTTGATTATTTAGCTGTACTTAAAGATTTGTATTCTATCACTGACAGATACTAACAGTTTTTCACATTTATATAAAAAAATGTATTTATTTTATTAATTCAGCATATATTTTCTGAAGTGTCATCATTTAACTATTTAAGTTAATCCGTTTATATTAAACACACTTCTCATTAATACCAGTTATAGACTATACTCACGCTTTGTGAGACAACAGCAAAAACTGTATTGTTAACTTAGTGAGATCGTTTTAACTAAAAAACAAAAAACTATATACAATATACCTTTTAACTATCTTAAGTATTTTAAAGGGTTTAGGGTGTACTAATGAAAAGTGTATACTTCAGTCTTTAGGCAGTAAAATACATATTATGTAATATTTATTTTTACATGGTGAAATCAATAATTATACAAAAATATAATTCTTCTTATAATAATTTAAATTATCAGATATATAAAATTATGTAAGTACATATACTAATATCACATTTGTTAATAAATCATATATTATACTTAAAGGTGTTTAAAAAAATAATATTGTTTCAAAATGTTTTAAACAAACATCCATAATATTATATTTTCAGTTTAAATTTGAATGTGTCGAGTGTTACTGCTGGGTAGCTATTCACCTCCCGCATTCAAAAGCCATGTAAATAAATTCAGCACATATGCTTATTGTAAATATTATATTACAGATTGTATATAATCTAATAAATGTTAAAAAAAAAATTTCAATGTCATATAGGCAACTTGTGAAAATTTTCTAGGAGGCCAGAATTGTATCAGCAGCACAGACCATGATAATTGATATAACTAAAATGATTAAAAACTGTCGGGCACATCATAAAACGGGAGGAGCGAAGACCCTCAATTGTGCCCACGCTAATTGTGCTACTATGCTGCAGCACACTTAGTTAGATCAATATGTTGGTTGGGACTGGTGAATTTTGACAATATTGCTTATTAGTTTTGCATATATTTTTTGAAATGTATTAGAGATGCCTAAGCGAGTTATAAATTTGTTTCAGAACACCAGATTACCAGGAGGCTAAATAGGAAATTGTATGTTGCACATTTCAAAGTTCAAAAGCTATTTTAGTACCACCTTCTGTCTGACCTTCAAAAAATTTGACTTTTATAAGTTTCAAAAATGATTTTTGTATACTTAAAAATTAATATAGGTACTTTTGAAATAGTATGTCTGTTTCATACGTTTGCATATTTTGAATTTTAATGCTCTTTAGTGTCCATTTCAGTACCGTAGCCTTCAAAACATTTGAGTACCATGACACAATGAACAATAATTTTTCTGATGTAATATTATTCAATTTTTTTTTTTAACTTAATATTTTTTTCTTCATATTTTAGTATTTTTTGAGCATATTTAAGCATTTATACAAATGATTTTAAGAGTATATTATTGAGCTTATAACAACCTTTATTAGAGCTATAAGTTATACCTAAGCTCTGGTTATTACTATTGTTAATTATATGCGGTCATCTATTCTATTAATTTACTACTGTAGAATACATGGCCGCATACCTTCCAGTACGCCTCTGTTTAGTATATGAATTTAAATTCAAGAACCTTTCTAAAAAAACACAATAAAGTACATATTCTATATTTCACATTTTAGTGCAGTCGTATAACATTGATGGTTCCAAATTGAACCAGACTTGGACCATTCGTTATATTCTACTTTTCCATCGTGGTCCATTAGTATTATTGTGTGTGTTCTAAAAACGTTTTTTAAATTAAAAATCTTATTGTAGAATTGCCGGTTGATTCTTTTATCAAACGTTCAATATTTCAAAGAGTAAATTTTTTGGTGCTGCTCTCATATGCGGACTTCAAATGCATGCGGTCTACCATCATAAATGTAGACCGCATATCATAGCAGAAAAAAAATAATTATTTATAAACTGCATTATAAACACGTACATCCACTAAAAGATAATATAACAAAATTAGTCAGATAAAATGTTCTGATATAATATGTCATATCTTGTATTTTCCAACTATGTTTATTGTTATTAAAAGATAAAATTAATAATATACCTAACCTAGTAACCTACCTACAATAACTGTGCGACATTATAACAAATTTAATAAGTTTGTTAGTTACGAATTGGTCGTCAATTGTGTTTTACCTACTGCGTTTATATTTGTGTCCGTTTTGTATGTCGTGTGTATTATGCAATTAAAAAATTTTTATTCGTACATTTTTTATTATTTTTTATACTGAGGTTTTTTATTTATCTTATGTAGACATATTACATATTTTATATTTTTTAAATTTTAGCTAATAAACATATATTATAATTATTATGAAAATATAAACATGGCGTATTACAATATAGTTATTATGCAATCTACATCTTACAAGGCAGACCGCATACGTGAGCAGAAATATGTTGGTAGTACGCATATGAGAGTAGCACCAATTTTTTTACATAGTTTCAAGTCGTTTATAAAACAACATTTTTATTAAAAAATTACATTTTTTATCCTTATAATTTTTTTACTTATTTGAATGACAACATAGGGTTTTAATTTTATATTCCAAAGCAGAATATTTTTCTTAGTATTTTGATACATGAAAATCGAATTTGGGGCAAGTAGTTTATGAGTTATAAGTGTTTAAAGTTTAGATGAGTGCAGTGGAGTGGTACGGGGTTACTTCGCGAAATATTTGTCCACTTCTCATCAAAACTTTGAATATTTATAACTCATAAAACACTCACCCCAAATTCAATTTTCATGTGTCGAAATACTAAAAAAATATTTTGTTTTAGAATATAACATAAAACCTTGTTGTCATTCAAAAAAGTAAAAAACTTAAAAAAATATAAGGATAAAAAATATTTAAAAATATAATTTTTTAATAAAAACGTTGTTTTATAAGCGACTTAAAACTATATAAAAAAATATTTTCAAAAAAAATTTACATTTTTGAAATAATGAGTGTTGTTTGATAAAAGAATCACCGGTTGTATAATCACAACAATTTACCGAGTTCCGTATTGTCGAGTTGGCATTTCTACAAAAACGGAACTAAATTGCTTCTGGTTATCAGTTCCAGGGAATTTTGGAGTTCGTTTGATCAACTCTTCATCAGGATAATGTCTACAAAAGGATTAAATTTACTTTTGATTTCTAGCATATTTAATTACATTTATTTTTTCTTACAGTTTATCCCATTTCAAAACTCCTAGCAGTTCTTTGATCAATGTATCTTTATTGTGACTATGTCCATATTTCTTAACAATGTCATTAAAACGTTTCTCTCCCTCTGCCACTTTTAAAAAAGGTCCATTTCCAAATCCTTGTACATCCTTTTGTAGGTGTTTCATAGGTGGTCCTCCATCTTGTACAAAATTGGTAAAGAAATGTGTTTCTAAAGATAACTTGCTTCAAACACAAATAAAATATATAAATATAATGTTATAATACATAATGTGTTTCAAACGGTTTATGCTAACCTTATGGTAATAGTGATCAGTTTAAATCCATTATACACATTTTGCGATCCTTGCAATTCTTGCAAATATTCTATGGCTGAAGAATTGCCTTTTACAAAGTTCTTAACCAGTTCGCCTCTTGATTTAGCGTTTGGTATTTTATTTAGTTCAAACACATTCAATAGAGCAGCCAACTTACCACGGATGTTAAGAGCCAACCAAGTGCCTCCCTCATTTGATGTCGTCAAATCACGTCCTGCAAATTAAAGCGTTAAAATTATTGTGATATTATACAAAAACATTTATGATATTATACAAAAACATTTATGATAATTTTTTTACCTCCAATGACGTCCTGGTCCTCTGCCCAATAGTTTGCTGGCAATGTTTTACGATTATAATATTCATCTCGGTTAGATGCAACAATCAATCGATATCCACCATCAATGTGTTGTACAGTACTAATGAATATGACACACATAATTGTGAACCTAGTATTTGAAATCTACTTCTAATTGATTTAAATATAATATTTGTATTTTGTAAAAATTAAAAGATACAGTTATAATATTCTATACAATGTCATGAAGAACGATTAGCCCAAGAAGGTAAATTAAATAGTTTTGAACTTTTGAAGTGTTTTATCAATTGTTTATTAACTATGATAAAGTTGTAATTTATAAGGTTTACATAGTGTTATTAATTGTTATTATAGGTATTATTATTTGATATACCATCTTCTTTATTTATCACAAATCCCGATTACTTTTATGGCAATTTCCATCACTTATAATATTAAAGAACAGTAGTGAGTACTGATAACAAGTTCTCAATTACAGTAGATAAATTATTAATATTATACAATATTAGTAATTAAGTACCTACCTTATTAACTAGGTACTAAAAATATATTCATTAATTCCTTTAAAGTTTACAACATAAACTTTAAATTAAATTCAAGGACCTATTAATCAAAAATACACAAATTATTTTTAAGCATCATAATTCATAAGTTTTCTAGATACCTTACACTTTGCTAGTTGAAGTGAAAATAACATTTTTTTAATTTGTATTTTTTGGAAAATTATTTCTGTTGTATATTTTAAAAAATAAATAATGTTTTAGTTATTTTAATTCATACTTTACATAGGACCAACATTTACAAATTCCCACCGTTGGAGTATAAAGTAGTTTATAACCATTAGATATTGTACTATTGCACCTTCTTTTAGCTAGCATGTCTTAAGATACTAAATTAAAAACATTAGAAACGTAATTATTTATATAGCAATAATTTATTTAACTATGAGTATACCTAGTGATGTAAATTATCATGAACATTTTTTGTTGTAGACATTTTCAAAAAGTTGAAAATTATGAAAATTTTGTAATTTGTCATCAATTAAATCTCTTGGTTGAAGTTATAGTATATTTAATTTATATAATAATTATTATATTTAAAACCGTGTACCTGTATTACCATTTACCCATTTAACATTATTCTATTAAACATAATCCAAATAATTTTATCTTTGTCAGAAATGTGTATTTTCATCTATTATTAAAAATAATCAAAAATCAAATACTTAAAAGATATTTTTTATTTGTATTTTTACTCTAGAATTATTAAATACTTTAGTCAATACATAGTTTAACATGTATTATGTGACACATAAGTTGACAATGCATATGGGCAATATAATATATAATATAAGTATATTTTACCCGACAAATCTGTGATTCAGTTTTTAAATTTTAAATACTTACAAATATATACATAATATATTATATTATGAGTATAAATTATATATATTAGCCATAGTACCAGTAATAATAATCAGTATGTACACTAATATTATTGTATTTAGGATTAACTATTCATTATTCAATGTAGGAAAAATAAATTGAAGAAGTCTGCAAAACACGTTTAAACATTAACCGTATTTTATTTAAATAGTATATCATAGAAAAATGCACGATTCATAAAGGTACGTTACTATGGTTTATGTTACTTAAATACAATTTTTTAATTATCCAAAATCAAAAATTAATTAAACTACTTTGACTTTATATTTAAAATCTAAACATCTATTGTTTCTTTCACTAAACATATCAATTACTTTTTTATTAAAATCAGTATCATCCGAAATCATTTTATTTTCAATATTTAACATTGTTAGAGCATTTAATTTCTCTTCAACCATAGTGTTTCCTAGGCACGTCTTAATCCTTTTTAAAGTTGAAAAACTGTTTTCTTGTCCAGTGGTCATTGGAGGAACTGTTATTAATATTCTTAATAGCAAAATCACTTCTTTAAAAGTATCAATCATATTATTCTTTAAAATGTATTGATGTGTTGGAATAATACCGGACAAAGTACGAAAATCATCTCTAAAATACATGACATCTAGTTCAGTTTTCAGTCTATCTTTATCAAAAAATGGGTAACAATGAAACGTACACAGAAGTAATTGAATTGGAAATTTTTTCGTATACACAGGGTATTTTTCAGCTTGAAATAGCTTAACTGCGGTCAAGTGTTTGGTGAACTCTAAACGATCTTTAGTTGTATCTATTAAAGTATTACAAATGTCAATGGCTGATTGTTTTCGAGATTCGTTGTCGTAGTGGCTATTAAGATTATTGCAATGCTCACTGTAACGTTTTCTTTTAACATTTACATCCGGCAAGTTCGAAGAAATTTCAATAATATCGGGAACTTTATTACGTACGTCAGATATTTGTTTTTCGAACTGTTGAACTAAAATCGGTATACGTTCGTCGGCAGAGTCGTCCAATGCGGCGGCTTCCACACTGTCGTGAAGTCTGTATACATTTGGCATTATTTCATAGAAGACCGCCAACCACACTACAAACACCGAATCGCTCAGTAAACGTTTTATCGATCCCGCCTGTTTAATTGTCGACGTCTGTTGCGATGTTTCTATTATTATGTCCATGCAGCGAATTATCTCACTTCGATACATGTAAGCCGTGTTCAGAGTGCCGCTCATCCCGGTGAAATTGCACCCGGTCCGCGATGACCGGTTGCCCGTTATTCCGTTCAGCACGGCTACCCTTTGTGGCGAGTTTGAAAAGAATTCAGTTATGTCCGATAAATCCGAAAAGAACATTTGAACTTCTTTGTTCCCCGAAAGCGACTGGGTCATTTCTACGTGCAACTGGTGCGTGTGGCAATGCATATAGTACGCGTACGGATATATTTCCTTAACTCCGACATTTACTTTACTCATAACCGCTGCACCGCCGTACGATTGAGCTACTACTTTGTATGGCGCGTCTTTTAAGATCGAGTTCACTTCGGACATAATTGTCTGCGACAATGATTCTGCATCGTGTCCGTTGGCAGCTTTCAAAAACCCCCAAAAACGTTCGACGGGTTTACCTTTTAATTCATAGCGGAACAGTATAACCAAATGTACAGTGCTTGAAACATGAGTGGTCCCGTCAACAATTATTGAAATGAATTGCACCATTTCCATTTCCGACAAAATTTTCTGCCGGGCTACAAGGAGTATGCAGTCCAATAAATCGTCGTGGATTGTCATAGAAGTCCAATTTATGCTAGTCGAGTTTTCTAAATAGCACCGCAGACTTACGTCACAACCTTTGCATAGTTCAACAGCGCCTAGGAATACACCGTAGTTATTTTCGGAGGTCATTGTATTTTTGTCACCGCGGTCCTTCAGTGGAAGGTTATATTTCCCACAAAATTGTACACATTTGAGATATTTTTCTAGAATATAACGGTTTTTTTTTGATTTGCTCGTTGTGGCGTTGTATTTCTATTTCATAAAGTTTTTCAGCTTCGTCGTTTACATTACCATTACCGAGTACTTTAAGGTTAACTTCGTTTTGCAAATGATCAAATGAATTTTGGTGTTTTTTTATTTTCGACGATAAATGGCCCAAGTGTTTTACACCACAATCTGTCCACGAAGTTTCATTACCAAAACATAAACATGGGAAACAAAACACCGCTTGTTCGACTTCGCACCCGCACAACCACGTGTGTTTTTTGTAGGTATCCATATGAAAATGGCGAGTGTATTCTTTGTTAGCTTTTTTCGATTTTGATACGAGACCTTTTAGGTCTGGAGTAGGTCGTCCTAGTTGCTTTATTGCTATTTGCTCTTCATACGTCAACGTAGAAAATGGATTGCGGATCAGATATTGAACGGAATTTTTATTTATTGACGATTCCATTGTACGTTAAGTTATGTTATTATATTAGGTTTAGTATTAAAGTGGGTTAAAAAAAAATATTACATACCTAATAGCTACGTCACATCAAAAAAACATATTATATAAAATAATATAACGTTATTACTTATTATATTATTAACGAGTCATATAAGTATGGACACAATTCGTAATGGCACATTTGAGTATTTGACAACGACTGATTCACCCGGTTGGCGGTTACATCCTTATTGCTCGCTGCAGTCCTTTGGGAATACAGGCAGGCATGCGGGCGATTAAGTCGATTCGCCGACCGCGTTATTTACGATCGTTTCCCCTTCCCCGTTTTGTATTCTTTATCACATATTCACATCGACATCAGCAGGTCTGTCTATAATATAATAATGAATACAAATCATTTTTATAATATTACAATTTACAAAACAAAGTACAAATATTAAATAATATTACCTATACGGCTATACCTATAAGGCTTATTGCTATATAGTTATTTAACTTTTTATTGAATTTGTCATTAAAGAATACAACGACGAATAAACTGCCAAAAAACTGATCATTTATTAGGGAAATAATACATCTTATAGTAGCTATTATCTTGATTTTCATTCTGAATAAATTCATTATCTGAAGCATTAGAACATGAACAAGCTATATGGGAATGACCTATCCATATTTTATTTTCGTCCTTTGAATTTTAATAATTAATGTAGGTAATTAAAAAAATGTCAAGTTATAAGATTTAATCAAATAAAAATAATTTTTAAAACATTAATTGATAAATTATGAAGAATATTTTTTCAAAATGAAAATCTGACTATTATGACATTTATAACGTATTATTGGAATTAAAATCATCCGTTTAAATGAAAAATAAAATATCATTCCACGGCCACAGAATAGATTATTGACAATATTAAGACATGTTACCTACGGTGTGCATAAAATTGTCCACGGCTCACCACCATCCGTTTACCTATGCCCGCATAATTGTATTATCTCACTAATGATCATTTACGTCTAACAACAACAAACGACATGGCCGACATGTTCCTTAAATTTTAGAATCTTGTACCGACGAGGCGATAATATTATAATATTGAGTATTAAATATAAATTTACCTATTTGAATCACGTGATTAAAAAATAGGTGGAGGGTGCCCCGATTGGTACTCTGGTTAGGCGATAAACCCAATTAATTGTTTTTAATTTTCATAATAATATGTATATTCATAAACCATAATCAAATAGTTATTGACAGTATAATATATATATATATACCGGTGTCCGAAAAAACCAGATACACTATATTACTATGTTAGTATGTTACCTACATTACTCAGTACCCTAAACATATTTTAGAATTCTGTCTGCGGGAGATTTATGATCCAATAGTCTAGTTTCATATCCTGCAAACAGAATTCAAAAATATGTATTGGGTAGGGCTGGTGATATTTCAAATGTTGATACTGGTATTTTAGGTATTAACGGTAATTACCGATTTACGATACACCGGGGTATTCTAAAATACCGAAAATACCGACAGCAATGGTATAGAGTACTGAGTAATGCGTAATTTAATTATACGGTGTAGCCTGTTTTTGCAGACACGCAGTTTATAGTTTATACTATGATTTATTCTCGTCTCATGAGAGCATAGACATCTCCAACACGGTGGACGGTGGTAGATCTATAGGCTATTATATAGCTACAATGACGTCGAATGTGTACAAACGTATATTAACATAATAAAATACTTACTAAAAATAAACTAACTAAGGTATTTAGCTATACAATTATGAATAATTAAGCCAACCATAACAAAAGTACGTATTATTAACAATCTGTTAATTAACATTGTATTAATAAACGTAGTTAGAATAGTATCAAACTATCAGTATAATATTTGAAATATGATTCAAAACATTAAAATATAATAAATACTTCTTGACTTTTTAGTTTCCATACAAACAGGAACCCAAAAATGTTTATATTTATACCTAAAAACTAATTAGTAATTATCAGGGTAATTATATTAATTATATTATAAGATTCCGGTTTAAAAATATTTCTAACATTTTGAGAAACGATAAAAATTTTTTTGGTAGGCGGTAGAAATCTGTATGATTAATAAATATTAAAATATGTGATGAATTTAGGCAAAAAAAATCCGTATTTAGAGCCGCGACTGGCCACGAGGCTCTTTATTTAAACGCCCAACAATTATTTTTTTATTTTTATTTTTAATTTATTTTTTAGTGATGCACGAGGGCAATAATTACTTATAATATAAATTTAACGTACATTAAATTGAATATATATTATATACCTAACTAACAAATATTAAAATTATATACAACTACTATAGGTAATCTAATGAATTCACAAATCACAATATTTTTAAATACGAAGTCATGAAGATATTATTAGTAAATATATATATATTCAAAATTCAAACATAAACGGCGGATTTTAGATTTTAAACTGTAGCTGATGTCAAAATGATCAAGATAATTTACTTAAATGTACCTACGTACATAATAACTCAGAAATAGCCTATAGCCGCAGTGGCACCCCCTACTAAAATTAATTAAAAAAGAAAATTAATCGTATAATAATCTTAATTTTAAAATGCAAATTTTTAAATAGTAAAATAGTTATAAATTATAATACATTTGTTACATTTATTACATTTTTCGTGTGCGAACATTAAAATTTGTTTCTCTCAGATACCAGGAGCATATGGGTACGCAATACGAGTTGTGTTTGGACAACCGGCAGTCGTCCGAGTAATATTCTGATTACGCATGTATAAACGAGGTGTACAATCGTGTGCGTGCGGGTATGTTTAAGCTGCGTTCTTATATTATACGGATATTGGACGACCGGCAGCGTCGTACAAGCGATATGCCAATATTCAGAATTCGTATATAATAACTTATAACCGAGGCACAGCAATCGTGTGCGTGCGGGTACGTTTATTGTTTAAGCTGCGATGTTATATAGGGGTTATATAGGGGTTTGGACGACCGGCAGCGTCGTCCATACAGTAAAATATTTATATATTACTGTATTGGGTAATTTATTTTTAAAATTAACTGCATTGTTGGTTGCTAATCGCTGTTATTATTATTTTAATTTCCATTTTCTGCTGTGACCTGTGACTAGTAAGATGTATATTTTCGTATATTTAAATAACCTATGACTAACGCTATTATATTTTAAGTCGCACCCCAACCACCTGTACCCACGAGCCACCACTGCGGCTATAAGTATTATTACAGCAAGTGGAAAATTCAAACACAAACACTCAAACAGTGCGTAATTGCGTTATTTGATAATTTAGTAAAAAAATGTGAAAACTATTAATTTCAAAGTTATTATTTAATAACGTAACATTATTATAATTATCGTTTAAATTTAGTACATAATATATAAATGTAATGTATGTTATATGTATTATCTATATATTAATATATATATATATCTTATATTCTATGACTAAAACGAAAAGTACTCAATGGATTTTAGTACCTATAGTTTTCACTAAAATTGATTGGTCTAGTCTCGGAAAAAGTAAATTATTTATGCATAATACCTATGTCGTAGAAAAATTAATTAGATTGCCAAAAATAATAAAAATAAACTATATAAATAAAATGCTGTTGGTAATCGCATAATTTGAGAACTACTGGACTGATTTGGCTCAATTTGAATCTGAGCGTATAGCTATAGCATATTCATGTATTAGTTTTATGATGAGTGTTTTTTTAACATAAATATATTTTTGGGCTAAATACAAATTTTTTGTTTTTCTGATTAATTTTTTGTAAGGTTTTCGTAGTCATGGTTACATAAGAGGATTCGATACCATGATTTTTTGTTTTTGTCTAACAAACGCGTGACATAGTATTTTAAACATGTTTTTTGCCAAACATACCAATTGATCTAATGAAGCGATAAGAATTCTGAAAACAAATTTGAATTTTTCGTCAAGTCTACTTGAAATTGACTTTCCCACATTTTTGATATTATTCTCCAAATTCCTAAAAATGTCATATTAGAAAAAAGCAAGGCTGGGCAAGTTAACAATTTTTTTTAACTCGTTAAGTTAAGTTAATATAGAAAAATGTAAGTTAAGTTAAAAGTTAACTTTATTATTTTAACTTGTAAAAACTACAAGTTAATTAGAAAATAAAAGAAACTTAACTTAGTTAAAAATAAGTTACTTATTTTTTTTTTAAATAAAATTAATAATTATACCTACCTACCTTTTTTAAAGCTCACAAATAAGATAATAATTAATAATAATAATAATAATAATAATTCAATAAATCAATAAATGTCTTACAATTTTTAAATAATTATATTATTTACACCGATAGGTACTGGGTAAATTGTTATATTTTTCTTTTATTAATGACGCGGTTATCCCTATAACATTTCCGTATATAATATTTTCTGTAAATATGCAATATAATAACTTGCCATTATTATAAATTATTATTTACTAAAATATATTTAATATTTCGGGTTTTTATTATATAACTAAATTTACAAAATTTGAATTTATTTTAAATATTATGTGGTTTGGGAAAAAATTAACTTATCGTGCCAATAAAATTAATTAACTCGTTAAGTTACTGAATAACACGGGGGAAAATGTAACTCGTTAAGTGAGAAGTTACTTCTAAAAATATAGTAATAAAAACATAAAATCACGGTATCGAATCTCCTTAGTAACAAAAACATATTTAGGATTCTTAGATTTTCCTTGTAGAGTTGTGGAGGAACAATATCGAGTAGCGTGCTACTTTTTCTGTGTGTCATCAACTTTTGTGGTACCTAGTAAAAATGCTCCGATAATCGATAATCTGATAGACAACGGAAACTAATTGATACTTTTGAGAGGTCAAAGTTGAAAATTCCCAGTAGTTTTCGAAAGCGTCGTAAAAAACAATAGTTTTCAGGAAAAATGGAAATTTTTGCA
The DNA here is from genome assembly GCF_019925205.1 of Metopolophium dirhodum. Taxonomy (NCBI): domain Eukaryota; kingdom Metazoa; phylum Arthropoda; class Insecta; order Hemiptera; family Aphididae; genus Metopolophium; species Metopolophium dirhodum. Next base: position 17,091,350 of record NC_083562.1, read on the forward strand.
CAAAATCAGTTTTTGGAAAAATCAATTTTATTTTGGTCGATACCTTAAAAATTAATAACTGTAGATACTTTAATTTTTACCAACTGTAATATGACAAGTTTACATAGGTACATGATGACATTTTCAAAATATTTTGATTATTTTTTAGTTATTTATTTTATAGCGATCTTGAAAGATTTTCGATTGTTTTAAAAGTTTTTATTTAATTATTGTCGACAAATAACTCAATCAAAAACTTTAAAATATTAAAATTAATTCAATTTACAAACATCTTTCTTTTCTTAGCTAAGATTCAATAGAAGACCCCACACACAAGTTATTCTACCTTTAACAAACAGTCAAAAAGTTTACCGGAAGCTAATATTAATTCTTAATGAGCGTTTGAATTTAACATTTTTTCGAGGTTTGATATTCACCGGTTAATTATTAATTCCCAATACCTAATTGATTTTTGATTTTTTGTTGTTTATTCTATAACGAAAATCCGAAGAAACTTTACATTTTCACCAAATAATTGTATTTGCATTGTAAAATTTTCAAAATATTATGAATTTTTTTGAACTATTTTTATCCGTGAGAAAATTTCCAATTTTAAGTTATTTTCGATAAAGTTGACTAAGTTTTTCACTAGGTAAAAAACTTAAAATTGATTGCAAGCTTCCTCATAAGTTGTTTTAATAGCAGTTCAAAAATATTAAAGATACATAGGTAGGTACAATTATTTTTTATATGCATTTAAATTTAAAATGTTGTTAAAGTTAAAATTCATCAAAATCTCGAAAATTTGTAAATTATTTTTCAGTTAAAAATTCGAACATTTGAAAATTTAATACAAGACTCCTCATAAGTTTTTCTACCTTTAATGAAAAAAAGTTTAGCGGAAAGTAACAATATTTATGGCCATAAGATATTTTCAATTTTTATTAATTATTAAATTTGATTATTTATGATTTATCATTGAAGGCAAATCTAACACATCCATTACAATGACATACTCGACAACTATTGTACAGCAGAGCAATACACATTAGCCCAGTTTTTTTTAAATGTTTGTTTCGTAGTCCAAATATGAGCTCACCGGGCCAAATTCCAGCAATATACCTGCAGTCAGGGTTAAAAAAACTTGTTTTAATGTTTTTTAAGCCCTATAAATTATACTAGTAAATTATTATAGATAGGTTATAGATAGCATCATAATCAAATATCTCATCACTGATCAGTCATCATGACATTGTTATTTTTTTTTTTTATAAATTTATAGTTTAGGTCTTCCGTAGGGGACACCTTCTTTTAAAACTTATTTTTTTTATTCATATTTATGTAATTGTTGACGCTGAGAATGGTGGCAATCAAAATATTGGAGAGGGTTCATGCTTATTTTTAGTTATATTCTTTCATGGTATTGTATTATATCATAATTTGTAAAATTCTAATAATCTATATTTTGAATGGCAAAGAAACTGTAAAAAACTTGTATAACCATACCTTGGTCTATATAGATCCTGTAGAAAAGTTGTACACGAATTGCATCCCAAAAAATCCAGAACAATAAAAAATTTGTTTATCAAACATAAAAAAAAAAAATAAACGCTGAATCACTTAAATCTAATCAAAATCAATATAGTCCATAATATAATAAAATAAATATCAGAATCAAAATGTCAGTCAAAAATAATAATAACAATAATTATATTAATAATATCAACCAAAATTTCAGTCAAAAATTAGTTCATAATATCATCAGAGCCCAGGCCCCCTTAAAATTAATACATAACGGAGACATTGGCGCAACTAGAAGGGGGGCTTAGCCCCCCCGTCTAAGATTTAGCCCCCCCATAAATATCCCTTATTGATTTAGATATAAGCCCCCTATAGGTTATTTTTAATAAATAGTTTTGTTAGCCCCCCAGAATTGTAACCCTAGTTGTGCCTATGTACGGAGAACCATTGAAAACGTAATGAAAATTCTACTACCTAACTTGCAATATAGTGGGACGTAATTCGTGTTACTTTTTTTATGATACCCAACATTTATAAGGCCCCGACAACTAGTGTATTACCTAAAATAATTCGGAAATCAACTAGAGTAGTACCTGAAAAAAGGGGTTTCATCGATTCCGCCAGACCTTTTTATACTTGGGGATAAGGTTTATCGATTCCGCCAATGCAGGTAGTCTAAAAACAACCTATCGATTCCGCCAGAGAAAAAATAATCTTCCCGAACAAAAATTTTAGTTTAATTTAATTTATTTAGCTATATTATAAATATTATATGAAATACCTGTATAAAAATGTTATCGCTAATTGATGACTTGTATACGCGTAATGATGCGAAAAACGACTCTAATAGTATTGTCCAACACTAATCTGGTTAGTCTCGATTTATCCTCGTGTCATTATACTTCATAATAATGAATTTCGAAATCGTAGCTGGTGAACAGGAAAATAACTTAGGTATTTATCAAAATGAAAAATTTTTTAAAACAAACTTTGTGAAATATTTATGTGCGTATAAGTGGAAATGTGTTAATAAAAAGTGTAACTTAAAACTATATTTTACTAAATTAATTTATATTTAAATGAATTATTGAATTATTTTGTAGATACCTATATTATTATTATCATAACATTTTATTTATTTAACTGTATTGTATTATTTTTTATATAATATATTGTATTGTATTAATTATTATACTGATTATTAATTTATTCTTAATATTTAAATGAATTATCGAATTATTTTTTAGATATATTATTATTTTTATAATAGAAATAGGTTGACAGCAGCAGTTGCCAGGTTGAGGTAAAAATTGGTAGGTGGCGGAATCGATAGGTTGTTTTTAGACTACCTGAACTGGTGGAGTCGATACTGGCGGAATCGATGCTACATTGGCGGAATCGATAGGCCCCCCTGAAAAAAAACCGGGACTCGTAACTAGTACAGCAATTTAAAATTCAGGACCGAACTAGGATGTAGCCATTTTAAGATATTAGTGGTTGTAAATTTGATATTTTTAATACTAATGATAACATTTATCTAGAGCACAGCAATAATATATAACTTATGTGCCATTTGACACAATAAAACCTGCCGTCCTGCTTTTAGTGCAAAGAGAAAAATCTGAAAATTGCAATTTTTCAAACTTATTCATAGGCGGAAATCTATTACAATTTAGGGGGGGCTTCGATCCCACACACCTAAAAAAGAAGAGGACTTGTCAGGCTATTTTTTTTTTGGGGGGGGGGGGGGGGGTGAGGGTGCTAAACCTTAGCTTTAAGCCCCGCCGATTTCCGCCAATGAACTTAATGCCGCATTAGGGAGGGAAGTTCTAAATGTATGAAGTGACATTGAATCGATGACCGCGACGTATAGTAAAAACTGATTGTTTTATAAGTATGATTCCATTAAAAAAAGTAAAATACTTTACTTCAAAATAATTTTGAAATAAGATCAACTTAAGAATAAAAAGTTGAAATTTCTCAGTTTCACTTTTGAGTATAAACACTTACATGGATAGCCCAGTATAGATTGTTGCCGTTGTGGTCACTAGGGCAAATGAGGTAAAAGTAATTGCATGCATCAACAAATCGTAGCATTTATGGCCTTGATTAAACAAATAACATCATAGAACAAATATGGAAGTTATAAATACATCATGTTTGTACTTTGTAACCTATATTTTTCTCAAAAACTACTTAACCGATTTTGTGAACATTTCAAATTGTTCTTAAAGGTATCAAGTTTATAAGCACTAAGCAATCTGCCACAGGCGAATATTGTCCATTTCGGTCGAATTCATTTAAAAAGCGAGGTACACCGAGGCCGATTTAGTCGTGAAGTGAGGTACACTCACAGATATATATATATATAATAATATTATATATATCTGTAGGTACACTAAAACCAAGATACACCTCCTATATAGCACTATATTTTATATTTTTCATGGACAAAGTTGGTTATACAGCTAAAAATAGATTTTAGTTTATTCGAAGTTAATAGACTCAAAAACTACTGGACCATTTTCAATAAAAATCATTCGATTCCTTGAGACTTGGAGAGTGTTTACAGCGTATTTTTTCAACCCCTATAGGTAAAGCTAAAGCTCACACATGCATTATATTTTCGTGTTAAGAAAATTAATACTTATTTTATTTTTATTTATTTAAACATTTTCCATTAGTAACATATTATATTACTATTATAATTTATAATTAGTAGAAATATGGCATATTATATATTTTTTTACAAATATGTTTATTAAAAAAACAAATATTTGACACAGGCAACGCTGGGAGGAACAGGTATAGTATTATATTATATTTGTAGGTATAATAATTATATATCTTCAAAATTTCATGTTGATCTCGAATTTACACTAATGTAGTTTTTATTACACCTATACAATTCCTATCAAAGTCGGATATAATTTCGAAGAATATAAAGATGACGAACAAAGCCATTTTAGAATATAAAAATATATTTAATTTTGTAAAAATAGATTAAAATTAATATAATATAACTACAATACCCTGAAAAAAAACCTGACTGTTTATTATGGTCATGGCAACATGACCATGGTCGCTTTTACTTTTTTATTGGTTAATATGATGTGTGATTTTATTTTTAATTATTATATTATATCTGAAGATACTTTTATAATTTTTGTATTATAAAAAATTATTAGATCTTCAATTTCGAGAAAAATTTGATCTATCTACGTAGTTTGTAATTTGGATGGGGAGTCTAAAGAAAAAATGTCTCAGTTTTTTTTAAAAATCATTATTTTTGTTGTACTTATAATCGATTGATGAGAATTTCGTGAACCACCAATCTCGTAATACATTTTAATTCAAACGTTTATAAAAAATTAATGTTACTTTCCGGTAAATTTATTTTTGTTAAGGACGGAAAAACTTATGAAGAATTTTCTATTATTTTTTCAAATATTAGCTATGAAAACAAACATTTTTATGAATTTCTTACTGAAAAATAATTTGCAACATTCTACAATTTTGATGAATTTCGACAAAATTCTAACTTCAGGTATCATAAAAAAATATCGTGGATTTACGCTCAAATTATTATTTTAATTACACTATTGACATCTTATGAGTAACATTTTATTATATTATCAAGTTTTTTGATCGAGCGAAAAATTATTAATTCACAATAAGTATTGAATATAGAATTAAAAAGAATAAAAAAAATCGAAAATTTCTTATGAATAGCTTTAAGAGTCCAAATATTTTGAAAATGTCATCATGAATGTAAAATTGTCGTATAGACATTTAGTGAAAATTTAAAGTATCTACGGTTATTATTCTATGAACTAAACAAAAAAAAAAACAAGATTTTTCAAACAAGATTAAACGCAAATTGGGTTAGCGTAAAAATTACAGTTTTTACTTCGTTTTTTTTTTTTTATTTAACGATGCATTCGATGACTACTGGGAATTTCTTACTTTTGACCGTCAACTAGATCCACTTTCCTATCAGAAAAGATGGCGAAATAGAAAATTGGAGCATTTTTATATTTTATTGCCCCAAAAGGTGACGACAGCGGACAGACAGAAAAAAACAGGTGTGGTGATCGTGTGACATAAACGTAGCACGCTACTCGATATTTTCCACTTCGAAGAAAATGTATGTATCATAAATATGTATTAATAAGTCACCATTAAATGTATATAATATTCATAGTGCGAATTAGGTAATTTTTACATCTTACTCTTACTTTTATGGTGATAAACAAAGCGTTACGTAAAGTCCGTTAGAAAATAAAAATATATATACCCATGACCCAGCCTACAACATTGTTAACACCTTGTAAATCAATACGATCTGCTCAGAATCTAAAATTTGATTTATTATGTCAGCAGCCGAATTAAAATCACCGAGTAGACCCCATATTGAAACCGCCTTACAGTTCTCATAAAAATATTCGAAATACTTATGAAAATGTGTCTTACCAATAATAAACGATTTTCTTATATCACTCGCCAGTTGCCGAAAAGTTCACGCATTACTGCCGCCACTGATATTAGTACAATTACTGATGTTTGATTATTTTATATCATGCATGACAAATTGAATGTGTATATTTTATTATTTTGTACAAACTATAGGTCTATAGCACCACATGGAACAATCACGATATAGATAATCGTAGACATCGGATACAAAAGTACTAACATAGACCTATAAAGATTAAAGAACTAAAGAAGAATGGAATGTTTTTTTTTTTTATTGTTGATGAAAGAGGTACTCACTACAACTTACTGAAACACCGGTGATAGGGTTGATAACGGCGAAACTGTCGATTTGAACCAACTAATACCGTTTGTAGTAGGTATAATACTATAGAACAATATAGAAGCGACGCTCGATCAGCTGATTGGGGTCTTGTTTACCTATGATCTGAAGTCTGAACCTCCGAAAAACTCATAATAGTACAGACTAGTACTTGTATAATCTATAGTATTTGTTTGAACTTTAAAGCACGGTTTAAGATAGTATATATATATATAATATATATATTAGTATATTAACGTACAAAATACAAATAGTAAAAACCAAAGAGCCTTATAAACATTATATTATAGTATACATACAATATATTATAAAAATATATAGACCTACACCAATGGGTATGCTATGTGACCATTATGCCTATGTGACTCTTTATCGATGATAAAATGACAAAATAAAGGGGGGAAAATTCATATTTACATAACATCTATAGTGCCCTAACCAAAGTATAAACCACAGACTTGGTATCCCCGAGATATCTTCATCCGTGTTATAAACAAACACTTTGTTATCAATCAATAATAATCAACTATTTAAGTGCGAAGTGCGAGAGTGCAATTAATAATAGGCAATGAAATGATTTCTTCTCGCTAATCCTTAATAATAAATAATTATTACACACTATTAATTTATAGTTTTTCGATTGTATGTATGTACACTTTTTTTTCGCAAACTTTTGGAACGAAATATTGTACATTTTTACGACTTAAAAATTTTCTTAAAATGTACTATTACCTAATATCAACATAATGTACTTAATTTGTTTTATATGTTTGGCTAGTTACCTGAAAGGTAAATAATTGTCTGATATTCAATTATTTGTTTAAATTATTTATATTTTATTATTTTTTCAGGTATTTTACCAGTAGTATTGTCCAGTAATGTATTTACTCCATACAGTTTAATTCGTCTTGCTCGCAGTACACAGATACACAGTTTAAAAACTGTTCCTTCTAGTTTAGGACTTGCTAATAATGTACAAGTGAACAATAAATCACAAATTGTTTTGTTAACAGAAAATTCCACAGAACTCAATGACAATTTTGCTTTAAAAGAACAATATGAACTTCAGAATGAAACAGGTTTTTATATATTTAATTTACAACATCATCAGAAAAATAATTAATTTATACATTTATTCACAGATATACTTGACAGATCAAATGACACATATACAAATATCACATCTTTACCTGAAATTTCAAGTTATATGAATTCTCATTTTGTTTTGATATCAGGAGCTTCTCTTGCTGGCTGTGTGATTCTTCTATCATTTGGTATTTTACAAATTATATTAATAAGAAGTAAAAACTATTAAAATCAGTTATAATTTGGTATACCAATTGAATACTTAACTCAATAAAAACATAAAACAAAATTTTTAGTCAAAGATTAATAATAATTTAATATGTTGTTTTTTGTGAATTAATATTATATTATTTAAGCGGTTGTATAAATAAAGTTTTACTATGACTAAAATGCTAATTTTTTTAAACGGATCATAAATTAAATTAAATTAATTTTTCTAATAAATAATTCAATACTTAAAATTTCTGTTAAATGTTAAACTAAATTTAAGTTTCTTTTAGTTGCCTAAGCCTTGCTATGTTGTAGGTAATAACAAATAATTCTGTATTTCTATGGCAAATTTCAAATTAAAAATTGATGTCAGTTAAAATTAAAAAACAAATTATTGTGAAATACTTTAAAGGGAGGAAAAAAATTATTCCTTGATTTTTAACTCAACAATTTGAACTATCTATTAATAATATTTCAAATAATATCAGGCACCACTTTATTTCTTTTCTTTTTTTTAAACAGCTTCTAGTTAAAAACTATTACAGCATAACAAGTAGAGTAAATTACATCTAAATATTAAAATAAAATTTGGTAATTTCTGAGCACCACTTATTCTTTCTTTTTGTCTGTATGCTCTATTAATTTTAAGAATGACCAGTTCAACGGATGCAAATGCGTTAAAACTGCACTTCTTTCCCCACTATCAACTTAGTACGCCTTTACTCATCGTTTGCTGATGTAATGAATCGGCGTATGGTCCTTGCCTTCAGCATTAGGGGGTTTGAGCCTGTGTACATGCTCATTTGGTATGCGCGGAACTAGTCATACTTAAACTGAATATGAGTGTTCTAGATATAATATTAAATATATTTATATAATTTATGACTAATTTGTGTTTTAGTGTTAATATTTTATTTTTTTTTAAGTCATTTTAGGATATATAATGTACAAAAAAAGTAGATGGAATACTCCCCAAGCACTTGATCATTGTAGCAATGCAGATTCTATTGGTTATTTAGATGACATGTTCAAAGTAAGTTAACATTAATACCTTATAATTTCAATTTTTTATTGTAACATCGTAAAAACGTTATGTAAAATTTAAAAAAAAATTTTGATTTTGATCCTTAATTATTTTTATATTTAATTTTTTCTTGTATTTATGCTCCACTATTATACTGTTTGATCAATTTTAAAAGTTATAATAAATTATTGTTAGGAATTTAGGATCACTTAAATAGTGAGGTAAATGAGCAAAAATTATTATTTATAGTAACAACTAAAAATTATTTAATATTACAGGAAAATTCTGATGAAATGTATAGTTTGGACAACGATTCATTTTTAAATAGCCTAGAAGCCATGACAATCCAAAACTACTGGACAGAAAATGTCAAACATACTAAATTATAAATTTAGTAGAAAATTATCTTAATATGTAGTGAAGACATGTTAAGTTATTTATTGGTTTGCGGCATATCACACTTCATAATATACAATATACATACCATAAAATAATTATATTCTATGTACTCCAAACCAAATTATATCCAAGTTAACATTGCTAAGGTTATGGTCTATTCTTAAAATGTAAAGAACATATTTTTTATATTTAGTCTTTTTCCGGTACTTTATTTTAGAGGTTTAATAATAATATTAATATATATTATATTTTTTTATAGTTAAGTTATATATTGTTAAAATATTGAACACAATTATGACTAAATCTAAAAAATAGGTTCTAATTAGAATTAAATTTGTTCATATATAAGTATATAACCTAATATGATATTACTAAAGAATGGAGGGTTTAAAATATATTTTACTGTATACAGTGTAATGAAAAATAAAAAATGATGTGTAGCATATTCTAATAAGATAAAGTTATGTACTCTCATAATTTTATATTTCATTCATATATTAGACCTAGTCTTTTTTTTTATGAACAAAAATACTTAAGTATATTATTAAAGTTTCATTCCTTGTTCTCCGTTGAATATTATGTTATGAATGTTTCAAACTATTTAGGTAAATTTAATATTTTTAAATTTCTTGAATAATGTCATCTTAACTTTTATTTCAGATTTCAATTGATAATTTGTATGAAAAATGAACAACTATTTATCTTTGAATTATTTTTCTTATGAGTGATGTATGTATATATATTAATTTCTCAGCTGTTTGTCACATTTTTATATTTCAGTCTTTGTTATAGGTTGTTAATAGATGTAAGTTCCTAAGATGTTGTGATTTCTTAATTAATCTGTACTAATTAAAAATATATATGTACTATAAATATAATTTTATTATATAAATTGTATATTATTTCATAATAAAATTATGAATTTTAAATTGTAGCAATAACGATACAACTAATGTAACCCAAAGTATTAAATTCATGTAATATAAATTAAAATATATGAATACAAAGTTTTTAAAATTATTATTGTTATAGATTTAGAACAAACCTGTGACAGATTTATTAGTTCTTTACAAGTTCTAAAGTTTTTTTTTTTTTACTTAGTATATAATAAAATGCGTCTTCTGGAGAATATGATTCAATTTCATATTGAAGTGAAAAATAGAATTTTACTACATCTTCTTCACTTTTAAGCACTGTTAAAACAATACGTTTCATTTTGTAGTGAAATGCTATAGTTTCCAAGAGGCTCATGAGATATCTTCCAAGACCTTTACCACGCACATCTTTATCAATTTGAATTTCATATAGGTATAAAACTTCAATCAAATTTTCTATATCAAATCGAAAATGTACAAAAGCTGCTATAGAGTTATTACTTGAATGCCGAACTAAAATATACCTACAATAAAATATAATTTTTAATTGAAATATTTATGATAAGTAAAAATTACTTTAATGATGAATTGTGTTTAAACAAAAATGTAATTTACCTAGAGTCTTTGTGGAACAACTCTGCACGTTTATCTTTCCCATTCCATCCCCAAGGACACTTCTTATATGTTTCCATCATATTGTCTTTAACCATAGAAAATATCTTAGCTTTGAGGAAAGTAGTCATGGCAGGTGCTTTTATAAATTGCATTGTCATATCAAGATCGTTTTTATTATATTTCATAAATGAAGAAAATGGTTTAGTTGGATCTGCTAAACCATTTACCTTTTTAGCCGCTTGAATACTCATATTTACTTTAGGATTACTACTCATCTTAGTTGCAACAATTACACTTTATACTTACTAACAAAATAAGTATAAAATGAATTAATAAAACCTGAAAAAAAAACAAAAACAAAAAGAAATGTTAAATTGATAATTGATACCAAATGCACCCAAGTAAATACTTGTTTCAAAAAAGGTATGAAATACAATGAAATTAATTATTTTTTTCTTGAAATCTTTTATGTATACAAAATGGATTTGTCAATACTCATTATCTTAGTAAATTTTTGTATATTAATGTAAGTTTATAGCAGGTAGTGCTAGTGCACAAAAAATGTTGAGAGTATCTATTATTTTTTGTCGTTTATCTTAAATTTAATCGATTATAAATAAAAAGCAATTGATTAATATTTATATAATGTTACGTAAAAATATTCATACTAAAATTTTGCTCCTAATTATTAAAAATATAGGGTGACATTAAAATGAAAAGCCTAAAAAATCTCCATTAAAAAATATCATATATATAAATAAATAATTATTATTTATTATATCATACAATATTATACACTTTATCCTAGTAAAACTTTTAAAAACATAATACTTAACCAAAATAATTAATTGATAGATTGTAACCAATAGCGAACACTACCAACACTATTTCTGAGAGTGTCAGTTAATTTTGAGTTTAAATTATTATTATAAGTTATTAGAATAATATTGTTGGGTGTTTAGATTCTAAATACCAAACAATGTTTTCTGATATTATATTACTGTCTTGAGATTATAGTACTTACTTATTCTATTAAACAAATGAGGATTTTTATTGTTATGAATTATGATTTAAGACAAGAAAAAATGTAAATATTACCTTTAACTTCTTGATCGAATAAATATATACCTAAAAATGAAACGTTCATTAAATTATTTATATTTTTGTATTTTATTGTAATTGCATAACACAATATGAAATGTTTAGTTTAAAAGATAAATAGAACATTATTTTAAATATTGTATTCACTTAAATATAGAAATAGTAGTAATACAATTAGTTAGGTACTTAGGTATTACAATTTATAATAGAAAAGAAAATGAAATTTCTTTTTTATAACGACATTTATTTGTTATTTTCTTATCAAATATCAATGTCTTTGTAATCTTTAATCTACGAGCACAACAAATAAACAAATGACTATTGGATCAAATGTTTTGTGGATAAAGTGGTTACTTGAAGAAATATATTTTGAATATTTTGTAATAATTATTTAGAAGACGTTCCTTATGGAAACAAGGATATTGGAAACTGCCACATTAGCTCGTCTAGGGGGTGGGAAGGGGGCAAAAGGGTCTTCAGCCTTCAGCGCCCCGACTGCCACGAGTTCAAACTTCAAATATGGCACCTCTTGTTTTTTTGTAGGTCTAACTATAATTATTATAGTAATTAACCATACATTTTGTGTTATTAAATTATGAAATATTTACCGAAAACTATTTTGGTCATAATATTAATTCGTTATAAATTACCTATTACATATTCATACAAATGATGGACGGTTAGCACATTAGTACAATTCTGAGAAATGTATTGCTTACAAAGTTACAAACTATTTTTGTCAATGGACACATAAAAAATTTAAAAAAGCACTAAGAACGCAGCGTCGTTTTAGAGATTTCGATGAATATTGTCAAAATGTGAACTTTAATTAGGTATTTATAAAAAAAAATCGTGCATAGGGATCATTAGTATTTTTCAACTGCTATTATAACTTATGAGGAACCATGTGTTTAATTTCCAAGAATTTCGAATCAAAGAAAAACATTTTATAGATATTAAAAAAAATTTCGTGTATATAATCATGGATATAACCATAGAACAATATTCTAGAAAGTCTATATAACTTTATATAGTTTATCATAGTTCCATAAATTTCTTTGTTTTTTTTGGCGGCAAATTTGTTTTTATTATGATAAATTATATATTAGATAATGGTATCATTTTTATTTAACGTTATTCATCGCAAACCTCCAATTATTTTGGTCGTAAAATACTAAATTCTATTATGTAAACTTACTTTTTTATTAAAAATATTATAGGTAGTGAAGTTTTATTTAATTTTAAATTAAGCTACACATTAACTATATTTTTATTGATTTTTTTGATTTTTTAATAAAATGGAAACGAAAATTATTGTTGAACAACTTGAAGATAAACAACAAATTGTAAGATTTTTATAGTTTATACTTAATTTAAACATTTTGGCTTGTCCTAATTAATGATAAAATGGCACATTAGTAATTCACTCATTGTAATATACTTGTAATAGTAATTACAATTTACAAATATGAGGGAAAATGTATTTCAACCCAAGTCCTAAGTATTTAGATAAATAAAACAATAATGATGTTAACTTCATAATATACACTCCTCAAGACTTCATAGTTTATATATTACTGGCTGTATATCCTGACTGCCAGTGAAGAAAATTAAAAAAAAAAAAGTTCAGTGCTATATCGGTGTATCTCAGTTTACGGGCAAATCGGCATTGACGTACCTTGCTCTGGGAATTAATTTGACCGAGATGGGTAATCCGCCTGTACTGGATTAGAATTAGCAATCGATATATTTTTGAACGTGGTTCAAACTACTCTCTAAACTTCCCTGATATCTCTAAGAACAGTATCTAAAACTTGTTAAAATCGATATTATATTAAGTATTTTTTACAAACATAATCACATTGAATTTTGTTTTACATTTGAATAACAAATAATAATTTTAATATCATAAAAAACATCCCATAGCAATGCATAGCTGGTTGATTGTCTTAACCAATCTTTGTTTTTTTTAATTTTATTTCAGTAATCAATTTAATGAAACACTACACATAAAAAAAAAATTACCTATTCAATTTTTGAGGGTCAAAACGAAATTCTGAGCCACCTTATACCAAATTATAGGGGTTGAAAGAATAAGCTTAAACATTCTCCGAGTCTCAAGAAATATTTTAATGTGACTTAATTTATTGAAATCAGTCCATTAGTTTTTGAGGTTACTTAGCGCGTTCAAACATATACTCTTCAGCTATATTATATGTTGACTAGCTCCTAAAATTTGTATCATCAATGTACCATGTAATGACCTACCATACATAGGATTTAAACATAGACATTGATTTACCTTAGTATAATGTTTTAGACTTGGCTTTAATGTTTAATTTAATATTATAAGTAAAATTTATTTCGAGGAATGTACTTATATGATATTAATAGATATTATATATTTTATATTTTCAGGTAACATATAAATATTTAACTGAAAAATTAGATATTCATCCAAATAAAGCAAAACAGTAAGTAAATAGCCTTATAAGGCCTAAGAAGTAAAAATATTTCAAGAAATAATAATTTTAATAAGCTATATTTAAAACATATAGGAATATATTAATTCAAATGATTATTATTTTAATTTAGGTAGTAGGTACACCTTGATTTTTAATTAACCTTACAGGCTAATGACCTCAGTCGTCAAAGCCTTAAACCTAATAAAAAATAAAAATAAAGTTTTAAGAAAAACAGTAGTACTACACAAATATTTGTGGGTGTACCCTATTTTCTTCGCAGTATATTAATTATTTTTTTTTATTTACAGATTGTTAAAAGATTATGTTTCTAAACTTACTGATGATCACAAATACTCTATCACCGTTGCTATTGGGGGGACACTTAAAGAAAATGATGAGTTTTGTATTGTATTGGCGTATGATGATCATGTTGAAACTATGCACCGTCGTTTTAAACAAATTGATTTTGAACATGTGTATAGTATTCAACCTATTAACAGATTTGATGATATGAATAATGCTTTATACATAGTGGACAATTCACTAAATAATGTAAATTTACCCTCAAGTATTAAAAGGAAAGAAATAGGAAATGATTCAATGCCAGAACAAAGAGACGTAATTGAAATGGAAATTAATTTACCTTTAACCAAACAGACAAACTTGTCCCCTAATCAAGTTCAAAATCATAAAAATGAAACAACTGCAGACACAAAATTAGATAAAACACAGAAAGAGGTAACTTTAATATTTAATTTGGTTTTGTAATTTGTTACTTTTAATATTTATTTCCTAGAAAAATGGATTGGATTTCTTTGCTAAAAATAATAACACCAATAATACAAAACCGGAAGAAATAGAAAAAAAAGTTATTCCAAAAAAAGTAAGTTAGATAAAACCAAAGTTTAAAAATGGTATTAAGTTATAACAATAAATTTAATTTTTAGACCAATTCAAATTTCTTTACAAAATTCAAGAATTCCAATAAAAATACATGCGTAACAAATGATTCTGCTGATTCTAAAAATAAAGTTTCAACAGAAAACATTACAAAAAAAGATATTAAGATAATTGATTTAGAGCCACCTAAAAATGTCCAAGACAATGATTCAACCAGTGTACATCAAGAAAAAAATCAAAAAAAAGAAAAGAAAAAAAAAGAAAATGTAAACAAAAGTAAAAGTAAAAATAGTCATAAAGTTAAAAGAAAACGTATTCAAACTTTTGAGAGTTCAGATGAAGAAATAGATAGCGAAGAAGAAGGTACGTGTAGAATATTTATGTATTTATATTCTACTATATTATTTATATAACTTGATAAGTGTCAATCATCAGGTAGGCATCTGTATACTGCGACAGCAATGAGTGTTGCTACCACGCGCCGAGCTTTTAAGAACAAAAGCCTGTAACAAAATTTGATTTAATTTGAGAGTTCAATTTGAATTAATAGAATGAAAATCAATCAGCGCCTGAAATTAATCTTATATGAGACAAAGTATATAATATATATTATATTAATTGTCAATATATAATTTTTTTAGATATGAAAAGATCTGAACATGTCCCGGATAGTGAGGATGATGTTGATTTTGTACAGCCTACTCCTCCACGCCCAACACCAAGAGAAAATCGAAAAAAAGAGAAACAAATGACAACATCCACATTTATAGATGATGATGGTTTTGTCCGTGAGTACATATTTTTATATTAACAAAATACTTATGTATAATATATATTATATATATCAACTAAAATAAGTTGTTAATGTATTTATAGATTGATTTATTGTGATGTATTTCTTTTGTAGATACTACTAAAGAAGTAAAAATTGTGGAAACTGAATGTGTATCACTTTTGGAATCTATTGGAAATGACAATAATTCTGAATCTAAAGAATTAAATATTGAACCAGTCATCAAAAAAATTAAAATTTCGGAATCAGATTCTGCAGATAAGAAAAAGAACAAAAATAAAAAATCTAAAAATAGTTCTAGCCAAGGCATGAAACAATCTTCATTAACAAGTTTTTTTAAAACAAAATAAATAATGTAATATTACAACATTTTAAGAAATACACAAGTATTAACATATAAATTAAATAATTTTTATGTACCACCAGTTTAATAAAATTTATAAATACATAATATGAAGTAATATTAACTTGCTATAGTGTTATTAATGTTATACACAATTCTTTTTTAATCATCTAAAGTAAATAATTTTTTAACAATTTAAGTTTGATCACAATCCTTCAAGGCTGACATTATATTGATAAGTCATTTGAAACAGTGCTTTCAAAGAAGGCATGAAAGTTGATATTTTTGAAAATTCTGGCCCCGAAACTAGTTGTGTATGTATATTAAATGCACCATTGTAATCTCGCTTCAGGACAAGATCAATCATCGTGTGCAGACATTGAATCAAATAAGCAGACAACTGTAATTTATAATTAAAATTAAATCAATAGTTAATAATAGTAAATTTCAGTTTCATAATATGTTAGGTCCTACATTTCACTATGTGTAAAATGATAATTCTAACACACCTATATCCGTATATATATTTAAAATTAAAAAAATAAATAGTTTTATAATTTTTCTGGGTATTAAGACTTATAATCATACAACCTTGCCTTGTATAACTGTGGTTTATCCAAATAAGATATGTCACACCCATAAGACAATGTACAAATGATAATCGGTTTTGTTTCAGACTAGTTTTGTAAGGGTTAAATTAATATAATTTTTAGTTACTTTTAACTTTTAAAGAATATAATAGTACTTAGTATAATATAATATAATATTATAATTATAGTCTCAATATTTTGTCAAAATTATCATTTACACATTTCAGAAATTATTACTAAAAAAATTGAATGACACTACAATATATTTTAATAAATATTACTTACGGAATTTTCTCGTAAAGAGTCATACAACAACTCTAATTTTTTAGCAATATCTGAAACTCTTTTTCTGGTTTGCTATAAAAATAATATATATATTAATAATCTTTACATAATTAGAGTAAAAGTAAAAACTTCTAAATGTACTTAAGATATGAATATAGATTAAACTATAAGCTAAAAAATGTCAACTACTTACAGCAGTGGGTGCTGCTTCTAATAATTTTGATTGCAGTCCATCCAATATCACTTGAATTTTAACATGCTCTTGCGGAATAGGCTGCTTTGTTAATGCTTCTACACCTTGTGTTATATTATTGTTAAAATATTGTTCTTCGTTGGTACTTCGAAGTGGAATATAAGTTCCAATTTCTTCAATTGGAGGCGGATTATTTGTATACAACGGATGTGTAATTGGAATTGATGATACAGGTGTTGGCGGTTTCTAAGTATATGATTAAATTATACAACATAAATACTAGGTAATTTTATTAATTGAAGAACATTTGTTATTTCAAAATTTTTTATACGTAAATTTAAGCCGTTAATACAAAACACAATTTTTTCCTATTTTTCTTAAGGTTTTACTTTTTTCCATATATTTTTTATTCAAAGTAAAACATTTTGGATTCTGAGCAGAGTGATGTATTGATTTTACAATGATGTGTTTTCAAAACCATTTTTTTTTTTGACAAAATAAATATTACTTAAACTAACCAACTAAAAAAAATTACTATAGATATATGATTTTTTCACCAAATGTTTATGACAATTATTGAACAATAATAATAATATTTTGAAATGTTTAGTTTTTTTGAGCTAATTATCTATTTAAGAAATTTTGAATTTTTGTTAGTTTATTTAAGAAAATTATCAACAAAAAAAATTTAAGCACAAATTCAAAATTGTTTTTATGAGTTCTGAAGATATAATTTTAAAAATAGAAAAGCGTCAAATCATAAAAATTCAAAATAATTTTTCTTTTAATATCTAAGATTTAAAAATTAAGAACAAGATTCCTCATAAGGTTTTTTAACTTCAACAAAAAAAAGTTAATCAGAAAGTCAAATAATTTTTTATGAGCGTTCAGCATTCAATTTATTAAAAAAAAAATCTAAAAATTATGTCTACGTTTTTTTTTTAAAGATATTAAGTCTAATTTTAGATGAAATGAAATATTTAAATAAGAAGTAAGAATGATGTTAGTTGGTTTGTTGTAATTCAAAAACATTCATGGGGACTTAATGTATATTATAAATATTATAACATATTATATGCAATGACATTTTAAAAATATTTAAATTAATTTTAAGCTATTACCTATTTATACCATGAACCTATAACTGTTCTGTTCAACGGCAGTGACGTTGAACTGGACTTTTTTAAATCACGCAATTTCATATTTAAGTATTTACCACAGAGTAAAGAATAATTTATCACTACCACCACACAACAATATACTCTGGTACACATTATTTGATTATAACAACATTATGATGTAAATAAAATGTTGCATAGACTTCGGTGGCACCTGAACACCCCTGAAAGCCATACTAGGGGAATATTCAACTGAATAAGTTGATAAAAGCAAATGTTCTAATCCACAAAATATAACCGAGAGAAAATTGTCTTATTACTAAGGCAGAGAAGTTATAGGATTTGCATGTTTTATTCTGGGCCTCTATTTTATAGCAAACCAAGATATAAATATAAATCATAGGCCCCCCAGTTGAAATCTAAAATTTTTTTTTGCATATTTTTGCATATTTTAAAGATTTAAAAGAAAGTTGCATATTTCGTTATTTTGTGCATATTTTATGCATATTCTACATAAAAACTTAGAAAATTAAAATCTAGCGGGCCATAGAGAGCAAAAAAATTCTAAACCGTCATTCTATAGTAAGATAAAAAAAGGTTCTCGGGCCGGATGCGGGCCGCAAGTTGCCCACCTCTGTACTATAATATAGTAGGTATATACATTGTACACCACCCGATGCCCGTGTAGACTATGTAGTATAGAAGATAACTTATCTTTATTATTATATTTTATTAGTTTCATGTCGAAGTAATTGGCATTTAAGTATCTATATTAAATTTTATATCAACATTATTATGTGTCCAGTGTCCGTCAGTAATATTACGTTAGTATGGTGTTAAGTGTCGATCGATACGAAAGTGCGTGCCGTTTGTTGTGTTTTCCATGCTTACATTTTTCTTTTAACATTTCTGCTAACATTTTGCACAATGCCAAAATTAAATGCAAATATATTTAACAAGTATGTGAAAGAGTTTGGTGAAGATACATTTGCTACCGATGGTACTATGCTTTATTGTAAGATTTGCGAAGTTAAAGTAAGTGCTGAGAAAAAATTTACAGTAACTCAACATATAAAAACAAATAAACACGAACGATTATTAGCTCGTCGAAATAAACCTTCAGAAAATAAACAACAATTTATATCACAGCCGCCAAACAAAAAATCTGTTTTTTCACATGATTTATGCAAGGCTATGATGTGTGCAAACATTCCTTTACATAAAATTTCTAATGTTCAATTCCGATCGTTTCTTGAAAAATATACTCTAAATGACATCCCTAGTGTATCAACGTTGAGGAAAACTTATACAAACGATTGCTATTTAGAAGCTATTGATCAAATTAGAAAAGACGTTGTAGGGAATAAAATATGGGTTTCTATAGATGAAACGACAGATGTGCAAGGGAGATATATTGCAAACGTAATAATCGGAACTCTACTGAAGGATAGACCCGGAAAAATATATTTACTAAATACTGAAGTTTTAGAAAAAGCCAATTTTTCTACAATAACCAAACTTTTTGACAGCTCAATGTTTCTCCTGTGGCCCGACGGTGTTCGTCATGATGACGTCCTCCTATTTTTAAGCGATGCTGCGCCATACATGAAGAAAGCAGGTACAACTATCAAGGCTTTGTACTCCAAGATGATCCATATTACTTGTATAGCACACGGATTACATAGAGTGGCAGAAAATATTCGGAGTCATTTTCCTAGAGTTGATAAATTAGTGGCAAAAGGAAAGCAAGTATTTTTAAAAGCACCTTCACGTGTTTTATTTTTTAAGACAGAAGCTCCCGGAGTCCCTCTTCCTCCCGAACCTGTACTTACACGTTGGGGTTCTTGGATTGAAGCTACTTCTTATTACTGCCAATATTTTAAGCAAGTACGAGATGTTATGCAACATTTTGATTCTAACGATGCTGTATCTATAAAAGAATCTCAAGCCCTTCTAAATGAAATTTCAATGGAACCAAATTTGACTTTTATAGATTCAAATTATGGGTTTTTACCATCAACCATAACTAAATTAGAATCACAAGGTGTATCACTAACTGATTCAGTAACAACAGTAATGTTCACAAAAAATAAATTGGACGAAGTAGCGGGTGACGTTGGAATGAAAGTAAAAACAAAATTTAACCAAGTTTTAGAAAAAAACTCTGGGTTTGCAATAATATTAAAAATTTTAAAAATTTTGAATGGAGAAAAAAGTTCATCGATGGATGGTTTACCAGAAGACCTAACGGGAAATGATTTAACATTTTATAAATATGCACCAGTAACATCAACAGACGTCGAAAGAAGTTTTTCTCGGTATAAAACCATACTGGCCGACAATCGGCGATCATTCGACGTGGAAAATATTAAAAAAACATTAGTTGTGCAATGCAATAATTTATCAGGTGAGAAAAATGTTCTTAAAACTATTTTTGTATTAATATATTTAATATTTATTTTAAGGATAAATCAAAAATTCGAGATTGAAGAAAACCATACTAACAATCGGCGATTATTCGACGTAGAAAATATTTAAAACAAAATTAATTGTGCAATACAATGATTTTTATATTTCTTTTATATCTAATTTTTTTATTTTAATATAATATAATTCAATTTTTTTTGTGCATATTATGTTGCATATTTAATGAATTTGAATGCATATTTTCAATTTTTGATGTGCATATTTGCATGCATATTTTTCCAATTTCACCTCCTATAACTTCTCTGCCCTACTTATTACCCATGATATATAAATATACAATCCATACTTTAAAAAAATATAATTACTTGAATTGGAGCAGAAGTTGACAACATTGGAGGATCATTCCAGCCAGCAGGAGTAGATTTTTTCATGTAACTTATTGGTAGAGGTTCAACTAGTCACATTAAAAATGCAATTAAGAAAAGTATTTTATAGCTTACTATATATTTATTTACCTGATGGAGCTCTTTGATTGTAATTTGACGATGACTGATTAAAATTGGGCGAATGAGGAATTGCTTGAGGAAAATTATTTAAATGACTTTGAATAGGTTGAAATGTTGGTTGTTGATTCAAATTAGGTAACTGACCAAAACTTTTAGGTTGATTAAAATTACTTATTTGAGCTGAAGCTGGATCATTAATATTTGGTCGCATATGTTGATTTAAATTACTGGTATGTTCCATTGGTTGATTTATAAAATTTGATTGTCCCATTGGTGGATTAAAACCACTTTGCTGTCCCAATGGTTGGTTTAAAGTATTTGATTGCCCTCCTAGTGGATTAAAATTACTTTGTTGTCCAATTGTTGGGTTATAACTACTTTGTTGTCCAAATGGTTGATTAAATATATGAGGTTGTGGTTGTCCCATTGGTGAATTAAAACCACTTTGTTGTCCCAATGGTTGGTTTAACGTATTTGGTTGCCCCATTTGTGTATTAAAACCGCTTTGTTGTCCCAATGGATTTCCTAATCCATTGTTATAACTGCCATAAATGTTATTTCCTTTAACAGAAGGATCAACAACATACTTAGGCTTCCCTATAACAAGACATGAAAAAAAATCAAATTTGCTTTGCAGTTTATTATATTTTAAAAATATATTACAAGTATTAATAAATACAAGAATAAATAAATATTTAACACATTGTGTATAAAGACAATGAATATGAAGGCAATTGAAGAATAAAATAATCTCAGCTATCTGAAGATGCCAAAAAAGATTAAAGAACATCAAAATTAGCTTCAAGAACTACAAGAAACTAGAAGTATGAAAAAATAGTTATCAAAACTTATGAATTTTTTTAATTTTTTAATGATAAAATAATTGAATAAATAATACTAAATATTATAATACCTACAATATTATATATGCATACTAAGATTACATATTTACATCAAAACTATTTTGACCAAAAATTAATTACATAAGAAATTGTATTTTTTTAAACTTGAAAATATCCGCTATTAGTTTTATATTTTAAAATTATTTTTCTATTAATTCATAGTAATGATATTCTTATTATTTTATATACCTGGCTTAATACTGCTAGGAGTCATACATCTACTGCCAGAGTCTGGTGGTGGTGTTGGAGGTACTGTTTTTTGCATATTAGTTTGATTAATATAACTATTTCCATACTCTGGTGTACTATTAAGAGGATTGTTATAAATAGATGTTGGCTGGTTATTTATGTTATATGTTGGCTGAGATTGAATATGAGGTGGATAATTTGAGGGAAGTTGTCTATGATTTTGATATGTATCATTATCTTGAATATATTTGTTTGGATAAGACGGAAAAGGTGGTTCTGGTGTTACAGTTCCTGTAGCACTTGATGTTGAGTATTTTCGTAAATCTTGGGTACCAATATTCGATGTTTTCTGAAAAAAAGTTTAGAGTAATAATTAGTTATTACTAATTACTTATTCATGTCTCATATTGTTTATTATTAAAATAAATACATTAGGTATTACTTGTAAAATATTATTTGAATTTTCAGCTGTTTGATTTTTCCCAAGCGCTTTAAATAGTTGATTTTTTAAATCAATGCTATAATCCTAAAACAATAATATTTAAGTATATAAATAATTGTATTACATTATAATTAAATACAAATATTAATTACCTTATTTGTAAATTCTAAATATCTCAAAGCTCCTTCCAGATCACCCTGAGAAATCAATGTTTCGCTATACATCACTAAAAGTTCTGACATTTTTTGTCCAACTTCCAAATTAGATTTACTAGACAATTTTGATTGATGTAACATCATTGCCATTTCTACACATTCTTGTAACTTCTCAACTGTTTTGATATCTTTTTTATTATCTATAAGAGCTTCAACATTTCCAGAACAGATATAACAAAGCTGTGCATATTGTGACAAGCTTAGATCATCACTAGCTGCAAGACGATTGCCAAGTTTTTCAAATGAAGAAACAAAACTTGGTCCATTTGTATGAGTTAGAATGGCAGTCATTATTTCTTTCCAACAATTTAAATTGCAATTTTCAATCAGGTTACTCCAATCATTAGTCACAATTGCATGTAGTAAAGCTGCAGTTGGTTCTTTTGAATTCTATAACACACATTTAATATATAATTACATAGTTTAGATTAATAATAGTATTGGTTTACTTTGAGGTATTTATTTTGTATTCTAGATAATGTCTTAGGACCAGCGATTATGCCAAGTAATAAAGCTTCAACTGGCTTTCCATTATCTAAAAACAAATCTGCAGCCGTTGACAAATTTCCAATAAGAAGTGACTGGTATATTAAGTCTTGCAAATCTATATTTATAATATAAATTACTAATTAGTGAATAAGAAATTAAATATTTAAGAAATGGTAGTTGTTTTGCTACAATATAAAGAAGGTGTTGAGTGTACATTGATCATTGTAATGAATGTGTTAAATTTACATACAAAAAACGATTCTGAGCACAGACGCATCTATATTTCTAAGGATATTTATATTAAGTCATTTATTTTTCTATCAATAATACAGTACATTCAGTTAATTTTTGACAAAAACTGATCACATACATTAAATATACTGTGGGTGTCGAGAGAGCAAAACTAGGCTACAACCAAAACATGGTATAGTCCTCGCCTCGATCAAGTTTTTCCAATATCGTTGGAATTTTAACTTCAATCAATCATAAAAAATGTACGTGGTGAATTTGTTTTAAAACTACCTTCTCTCACCTAAATATTAACTAGATTTAATTTGCTTAGAGAAACCCTCCTCAAAGTTTAAGATCAAACCATTTTTTTCTACAATAAAAACTAAATTATTTTAAATCTAACACTTTCATTACTCTACTCAGAATCTTATATTAATAAAGAATAAACATTTTACTGTACCATTAGGGTTAGAAGATTTTAAATTGAAATCATCAAACTTAGCCACTATATTGTGTTCTTCTTGAATATTTGAAAGATTAGAATGAAATCCATCATTTTCTTCCTAAACATATAAATTTAACTCAATAAAAGAAAAAAGATTAAAAAAAGATATTACATATTATCATTAACTCATCTTAAAAATTGATAAATAAAATAATAACTAGAAACTAAACCACTAACTTTTTTAGTTGAATATCCCAGTATCTCTAACTGTGCTTCCTTGGGATTACTTTGAAACATAGTTTTTAAAAATTTCCATATTATGTGATTATTACCATCAGGAGTCATTTCACTTTTACTATGACAAAATCCTTCATAGTTTCCATTATTTAAGATTTTACTTAGATGCTCAGACCACACCAATAAATCAGATTCAATCACTGTCTTGTTTAATTGAACTGCCTTAAGTGAACCATCAAATGACACCAAATAACCACCAAACTATATAAAGATACTTAAATAACATAGATGGTTCTATTTGTTTTCATAAATTTCTTTTCTTACTGCAAATGATGCGCCACAGTTTCTCTGAAGCCACTTGGGAGCGTTTGTTAAGCTAGATACTTTTGTCCATTGAGAGTTTATATTTCCATTTTCACCGTTTATTTTCTAAAACAATATTATAATTAAGCAATTTAAAATAATTATGGATATAGTAACTAAGACCACTAATAGTCACAAAAGACCACCCACATGTAGCATGATACTATCACGGTTAACTTTATTACAAATTACTAATTAGTATTTACATTATTATATACCTAATTAAATTATTATTACCTGATCATCAGAATTCTGTAGATCATTTATTGAATATACAGTTGTTAGCCCATCAAAACTAGATGT
The DNA here is from genome assembly GCF_019925205.1 of Metopolophium dirhodum. Lineage (NCBI taxonomy): Eukaryota > Metazoa > Arthropoda > Insecta > Hemiptera > Aphididae > Metopolophium > Metopolophium dirhodum. The sequence goes on from NC_083562.1 coordinate 17,116,412, forward strand.
AGCTATCAATAATGGATCTTTTGGACACCAGTTTATCTCAAAATTCCACTGGTTATTATGTTCTAATTCACACACCAGCAAATTTTCCTACAAAAAAAAATAATAATTAGAAAATTATATTTTGGTATACATAGTATATATTGATATCAATACAACATTCTTTGAATTATAATTTCAATATTTTGTTTGAATATTCCTTCTAACAAAATTTGGTAGTTATTTAATAATTTTTTGAAGCATGACTATACCAAATTTACACGTAACTTTTTGAGTTCATGTTTAATTTATACATTTTATTATTAGTTTTCTATAGTTAACTATTCTTTTTAACTGTGTACATTTTAATTCCAATTAACTTCTGTAATTATTATATAAGTACTACACATTGTATATATCTTTACATTGTTTATTTAATTGCCCGATTGGGCGTGAGTTAATTAAAAAAAATAAAAAAATAAATTATCAAAGAAGATTTATATATGTGTAAAATATTAAATTATTTATTTTTAAAAAGATTTATGTTATTTTTTTTATAAATATTATCAGCCTAACTACTATCTAAAGGAATTAAGCTACAATAGGGAGGCATAGAGAGCTACAAAAAATAATTTAAGTATTAATAACAAAAATAAGATAAATAAATAAATTTCAAATTACTTCATTCTCACTACTTGGATTCCATATAAGTATACGATTGTCTTTTCCACAACTTATTAATAAATCTGGATCCTCGGAACACCATGACATTGACAATATGCCCCTAAAAATATATGGAAATGCTTAATTTTAAAAACATTTAAGTATAACACATAAATTCATAAAACAATAATAATTATCAAGATTTCAAATTAAAATTGATTATAGCATTTTATTGGTGTTATAAGATAAAAAAAAATAGAATAATCACTTTTGATGTCCCATTAAATTTTTAACAGGTGACGATGCATATCTTAAATCCCATAGTTGAATAACTGGATTTTGATCATCTTCTGATGCAATGCATACTTGTGTTGCCACTTTAGGGTTCCAAGACATTGCTTTCCATTTAACCTATATACATTGTTTTTTATTCATATATTAAAATAATATATATTTATATATTTTGTATATATACTTTTGAATTGCTTTCTGATAATTTAATGATTGGTTCATTCTTACGTAAATCCCATACAACAGTATACTTATGAAACAATGAACCAAGAATGTGTTGAACTGAAATTAGGATATTAAGAAAAAAATTAAATAATATTACATAGGTAGAACATAAGCTTATTAATTTGTATTAAAGTGATTATTATTTAAGATAAATAATAATATACATTTGTCGTTATCATTAAATAGGTACATACAATTGTATTTAATATAAAATAAAAAATAAAACCAATTTACAATGCTCATTATTCAGCCTTTAAGAAAATATAAAATAAAGAAACTATATATTAGTGAAACATACAAAAATAATAATTTTATACCTTCATTATTCCATGCTAAATCAATTACATCTTCTAAAGTTTCTGATTTAGATCCTGGAGTCATAGGAGTACTCATACTGTTCAAATCCCAAATGAATATTTCTGATTCAGACGCACCAGATGCAAATAAATTTGTCTATAAAATTAAGTTATTTATATATTATAAAAAGAAGTGGAAAACCAGATGGAATTAAAAATAATGTAAATATGCAGTGAAACCCATTTTATAAGATACTGTTTTTATATAATTCTTTAAAGATAAGATTTTTTACAAATCACAAAAAAATGTTTGATTTTAATAAACGATTCCTTGAAATGTGTATTTATCAGATTTAACTGTATAAGTACAATATTTATATATTATAAGTACTAGGTATAGCATTTACAGTGAATATTCAATAGGTATTCCAAAAAAAAAAAAAAATACCAGAATACTTATTATTATTTATGTAGGTAGGTATTACAATTATTCATATTATTATGTAGATATGATTAATAAATAGTAAAATAATTTTTTACATACTTGAAATAAATTAAAATTGAGAGCTTTGACTGATCCAACATGACGATCACTTTTAGCTAATATACTATCAACATTTCTTGCTAATTTTGATGCATTATACAAACGAATAACACCATTATCACAGCCTGCGGCAATGATGCCAGAATCCCATTCTTCATTACTATTAGCACCACCCCATACTAATTTATGAAACCTTTATAAAATATAACAATATTTAGGTACACAATCATATGTTAGAAATATAAGAAAATAATAAATATAAAAATGTTTATAAACATAATAATAGTATAGGTTTAATTTTAATTTATGAACTCACCGACAATCAGTAGAAATTGATGCGTTGAGTGTTATATCATTAGATTGTACAGTATACAGTTCTAACGTTGATGATGTGTTAAATGAAGCATCTAATTGTTGGGCAGCTGTACCCATTGCTATGTTGATTGGATAATTTGATTTTGGTGACCATGTTGATACAACAGTCTTTTGGAACTGTTTAATTTTCATTTTGACTTATCAAGAAATAATATTGGGTAGGCATACAATAAAACCTTTTACAGTTTCCTCACTATGCAAGTAAAATATATAAAATTTATTTAGATTAATCATAAGCAACCATAAATGATATTTAAGAATAAATATAACATAATTTGTAGTCTATCTTAGAATATGAATTGTTTTTAACTCACGGAATATTTAAATAAAAAACGCATAAAGGTAAATAATTGAAAACACCATAAAAATTATAGAATGTGTATGAACTTCTCTTTAACTCTTAATAGAAAACACGTATATGAATAGAAGTTATAACTATTATACCAAGATATATTTTGTAAAAATAATTATTATCTTTTATTTAAAAAAAGATAATATGTTTGAAGTTCTAAACGAGTTGTAAATTGTAATACTCCAACGTGGCTCATGAACCAGTGGTTCTTATTTTGTGTTATTCCACATTTCCACTATTAATTGCATATTTTGCATAATATTTAATTTTGTTATAATTTTTTATGTATATAGTATATTATGTTATTATGTACAAGTGTACAACCAATGTTTATTGTATTTTATTTACTTAAAAAAACTTAATTAGGTATTATTGTTATCATTTAGCTACGATAATATAGTTTTGAACTTTTAACTTTCAGCAGGCTGGAATGTAGATGGGATCAGAATATCACCCTACATATGCACCCAAGTTGCACTGATATAGGTCACTGATAATCGTCCTGGATGCAGGCTGGTGCAAGACAGTGGCACAGTGCCCATGAACATTAGAGGATCTAAATAATGTTCAGTCATAAAAAAAATAAATAAATAATGACAGTCATAGAAATATAGTAAACTTAATTGCTAACTATAACTATAGTGATATCAGCCGTCGCCAAAAACGCCATGTTGGTTGTGGCCACGTATAGTGTTATTATCTGATAAACCAAATTTATCATTGTATTATATCTAATCTGTGTATCATTATCACGATACAAAAAGATAAAATACCATAGCCCAAGAACTAAGAAGGCTTATAGATTATAATCTATTTATAATCTATAAACCTTGAGTGTAGATCACGGACTAAGGCTCTGTTATATTTAACTTCTAGTTAGAGACATTTACCTATCAGTTAAATTTAACAGAGAGTTAACTGAAACTTTTCAGTTTTTCAGTTAATAGTTAAACATAACTGTAGGATAAAGTGTTGGGTAAGTTATATATTACTTTTTCTACTAGTTAAACATTAAACTGAAGGATTAAAACATAGAATTTATATATTATTTTATAATATAATAAAATAATAAACTACCTCATCATTATATGATTGTATTGTACTACCTACTTTGGTTAAAAATATATACATTTTATATGTACATATTGTTAATTTTGTTAATTTTTTTTAAGATAATATAATGAATATTCAGCCAAATCTTTAATTTGATGACAACGATGACGAAATATTGATGAGAGTTTATTAATTATCGTCAAAGACCTTACACGGTACGAGATAAAATTAATCATATGATGAAATGGGATGATCATGATTTTAGGATAATTTAGACTTTTTAAAGTTGTTGTTGAACAAGTTTTAGAATTAATAAGGGACAATATATTTATATTAGTTAGTATCACCATAGAAGTGTCGGCCTGGCATGATGTCATGGATCTGTTTTTTTAAGGAGCCCCATGATGAAATACAAAGGCCCCCAAAAATTACCTTAACATTTTAATGAAAAAATTATCACCACCATTTTGGATTCTGAGTGGAACGATGAATGTATTGATTTCACAATGATGTGTGTTTTTTTTTATTTGTTGTGTCTGTCATCACCTTTTAGGACAGTAAAAGTGCTTGGATTTTCTTCAACAGTATGTTTTCTGATAGGAAAGTGAATCTAGTTGGTACTTTCTTTATTTTCAGTTTCCATTTTTTTTTAGTTTTTTTTTATAAATATCAATAAAATTTTATTTGTTGGTTAAAAAAGCTTAACAATTTAATAGAAGACTCCTAGTATATTGTTTCAAAGGCAGATGAAAAAAATTAAAAATCCATAGTCACAATTTATTTTTATAAGCATTTAAAGTTCAAATAATGACAAAATACGTAAAAATGACGAAAATTTGCAAAGTTATTTTTAGTTAGAAATTCATAAAAAATTTTTTTTTAAATCGAAGATTTGAAAATGTAATACAAGATTCCTCATACGTTTGTCTACCTATATCAAAAAAAAAATGTCTACAAGAAAGGCAAATTAAATTTTTATGAGCGTTTCAAATTCATATTTTTACAACATTCACTCGATGTAACGATTTCCTTATTTTGTTGTAATTAAAAAACGAATGACTGTAGATACTTGAAAATTTCACTGAATGTTTTATTAGCATTTTCTATACACGATAAAATTTTGAAAATAATTTGACTCTTTTTGAGCTGTTTACCACCATTGTCAGTTCTCGATTTTTATAATTTTTTTTTTCTATAAATATTAATAAAATTTTATTTGTTGGGTAGAAAAGCGTGAAAATTTTATGCGAGGCTCTTGATATATTATTACAATAGCAGTTGAAAAATATTGAAAATACATAGGCACGACTTTTTTTTATAAGCATTTGAAGTTCAAATTTTGACAAAATTTATCAAATATAAAATTTAATAATTATTTTGTAGTTAGAAATTTATAAAATGTTCAACTTTTATAGATATAGATTGAAAATTTAAAACAAGGTTCCATATAAATTACTTTATTCACAATATTATCATTAAATATACTTGGTAATATTATAGGCTGACTGACCATTTTCGCTCAGAATCAAAATTCTAATAACTATAGTTGCTGAATTATTAAAACGTTTATATCAAGGATAATAATCCTTAAATATGATTGTACAATAATGTAAATCATAGTATACTCAGATAATTTTTGCAAATTATTAATATTGATAGATCAATAGTAATTATATAAACATTTGCAAATCATATAAGCCCTCAAATCTACTTAACCCATTTCTATTGACATATTATCCTTAGTACACAAAGTTAAACTTATAACTCAAAAACTACTAGTTCAAATTTTGGTTTAGATACATCAAAATTCTCAAAAATAATATCTGAATGATTAAAAGTAAAAAATGGGGATTCTTATTAGTTATTTGAAATACGGAAGTTCATGGCATCATCATTAAATAATAAATGGTACAAAAAATCTCAAGTTTTCTAGATCTGGTCATATTATAACACAGATTTCTATATTATACTATTATAGTACATTAGTACATTCATAGACCTATTATCAGGGTTGGCAAAAAACAGGGCTTTATAGGCAAAACCCATCATAATATAATATATAAGTTATATAAGTTATATGGATTTATCATAATAAATAATATATTGTATCAGGGCTAAAAACCGATTGAAAAAATTTCGATTTCAGTTTCGATTTTGGATACCGGTTTCTAATTTTTTCGATTTCGGTTTCAATTTTTCAATACCGGTATTACGAAATTTCGGTTTCGGTTTCGACTTTGGATACCGGTATTAATAAATTTCGGTTTCGGTTTCAATTTTTCAATATCGATATTAGGAAATTTTGGTTTTGATTTCGGTTTTGTATGCTGGTTTCTACATTTTTAAAAACGGATTTAAAGCAGACTTTAAGTTAGAATTATAAATAGTTTTATTATACTTAAATAGTTAAATACTTAATATGATTTTTTAATTTTTGATAAAAATAAGAGCAATATTTCAATAGGAGTGATTTTGTAATTTTATTCTACAAATTACAAGCTTTAAGGAACCTAGAACAAAATTATTTCAATAGTTTAAAGTGTTTAAACTTTAAAGATAGTACCTACATGTATCACTAGACTATAAGTATAAAAGTAAACCGATAAGGAACTACACTATAATGAACGACAAACACGCAGACTGCTCTACTGCAAACACAGTACGAAAATTTCAAAATATTCTATATCGAAATATATACACTATACAGTGTAGGGGCACTAGGGAAAAATTAAAAATACAGTTATTTTTAATAACTAAATAATTCTTAAACAATATTATATATTTTAAATTTATTTTTATATTAGTGTTATTATTATTGTCCCTGCTCCCCACGGCCTACAGACTGCAGTAGCGGTGATGGTCGTACGATCACTCACACAAATTAAAACCAGTGCAATCTTCAGTTTTTCCTGGTATTGTACCTCTATAAATAATTGGTTCTAGCAGTAATTATTATATGATTTTCTTATTATTTATATTTTATAGTTTGATTATAAATAGTATTATACTATTCAGTATTTAATAGCTTATATTGAAGGGAGGTGTTAGCGCCCGCAGGCAAATAGATTTTAAAAAACAAAAAAAAAAATTTGGAAAAAAATTTAGAAAAAAACTATTTAAAATATTTAGTTCATTAAAGAATGATTATTCATGGGGCACCAAGTTATCACTTTTCAAGTCAATACAAAATATTCAACTAGAGTTACAGTAATATAAAAACAAATTGAAAGAAGACGTTGGCGCCTGCAGGCAAATAGATTTTAGAAAACAAAAAAAAATTTGAAAAAAAATGTAGAAAAAAATTATTCAAAATATTTAGTTCATTAAAGAATGATTATTCATGGGGCACCAAGTTATCAATTTTCAAGTCAATACAAAATATTCAACTAGAGTAACAGTACTAAAAAAAAAAAATTGAAGGGAGGTGTTGGCACCCGCAGGCAAATAGATTTTAGAAAACAAAAAAAAAATTTGGAAAAAATTTGACTATGAATACACATTACAAAGTTCAAATTAAAATGTCCCGAAACTTAAACAGAAAAAACTATTTAAAATATTTAGTTCATTAAAGAATGATTATTCATGGGGCACCAGATTGTCAATGTTTAAAAAATTTGGCTAGAGTAAAAAACATAAAAAAAAAAATTGAAGGGAGGTGTTGGCGCCCGCAGGCAAATAGATTTTAGAAAACAAAAAAAAATTTGAAAAAAAATTTAGAAAAAAACTATTCAAAATATTTAGTTCATTAAAGATCATGGGGCACCATGTTATCAATTTTCAAGTTAATACAAAATATTCAACTAGAGTTACAGTACTAAAAAAAAAAAATTGAAGGGAGGTTTTGGCGCCCGCAGGCAAATAGATTTGAAAAAACAAAAAAAAAAATTTTGAAAAATATTTAGAAAAAAACTATTCAAAATATTAAGTTCATTAAAGAATGATTATGCATGGGGCACCAAGTTATCAATTTTCAAGTCAATACAAAATATTCAACTAGAGTAACAGTACTAAAAAAAAAAAATTGAAGGGAGGTGTTGGCACCCGCAGGCAAATAGATTTTAGAAAACAAAAAAAAAATTTGGAAAAAATTTGACTATGAATACACATTACAAAGTTCAAATTAAAATGTCCCGAAACTTAAACAGAAAAAACTATTTAAAATATTTAGTTCATTAAAGAATGATTATTCATGGGGCACCAGATTGTCAATGTTTAAAAAATTTGGCTAGAGTAAAAAACATAAAAAAAAAAATTGAAGGGAGGTGTTGGCGTCCGCAGGCAAATAGATTTTAGAAAACAAAAAAAAATTTGAAAAAAAATTTAGAAAAAAACTATTCAAAATATTTAGTTCATTAAAGATCATGGGGCACCATGTTATCAATTTTCAAGTTAATACAAAATATTCAACTAGAGTTACAGTACTAAAAAAAAAAAATTGAAGGGAGGTTTTGGCGCCCGCAGGCAAATAGATTTGAAAAAAAAAAAAAAAAATTTTGAAAAATATTTAGAAAAAAACTATTCAAAATATTAAGTTCATTAAAGAATGATTATGCATGGGGCACCAAGTTATCAATTTTCAAGTCAATACAAAATATTCAACTAGAGTTACAGTACTAAAAAAAAAAAATTGAAGGGAGGTTTTGGCGCCCGCAGGCAAATAGATTTAAGAAAACAAAAAAAAATTTGAAAAAAAATTTAGAAAAAAACTATTCAAAATATTTAGTTCATTAAAGATCATGGGGCACCATGTTATCAATTTTCAAGTTAATACAAAATATTCAACTAGAGTTACAGTACTAAAAAAAAAAAATTGAAGAGAGGTGTTGGCGCCCGCAGGCAAATAGATTTTAAAAAACAAAAAAAAAAATTTGGAAAAAAATTTAGAAAAAAACTATTCAAAATATTTAGTTCATTAAAGAATGATTATTCATGGGGCACCAAGTTATCAATTTTCAAGTCAATACAAAATATTCAACTAGTTATAGTACTAAAAAAAAAAATTGAAGGGAGGTGTTGGTGCCCGCAGGCAAATAGATTTTAGAAAACAAAAAAAAAATTTGAAAAAAAATTTAGAAAAAAATTATTCAAAATATTTAGTTCATTAAAGAATGATTATTCATGGGGCACCAGATTGTCAATGTTTAAAAAATTTGGCTAGAGTAAAAAACATAAAAAAAAAAAATTGAAGGGAGGTGTTGGCGCCCGCAGGCAAATAGATTTTAAAAAACAAAAAAAAAAAATTTGGAAAAAAATTTAGAAAAAAACTATTCAAAATATTTAGTTCATTAAAGAATGATTATGCATGGGGCACCAAGTTATCAATTTTCAAGTCAATACAAAATATTCAACTAGAGTAACAGTACTAAAAAAAAAAAATTGAAGGGAGGTGTTGGCACCCGCAGGCAAATAGATTTTAGAAAACAAAAAAAAAATTTGGAAAAAATTTGACTATGAATACACATTACAAAGTTCAAATTAAAATGTCCCGAAACTTAAACAGAAAAAACTATTTAAAATATTTAGTTCATTAAAGAATGATTATTCATGGGGCACCAGATTGTCAATGTTTAAAAAATTTGGCTAGAGTAAAAAACATAAAAAAAAAAATTGAAGGGAGGTGTTGGCGCCCGCAGGCAAATAGATTTTAGAAAACGAAAAAAAATTTAGAAAAAAACTATTCAAAATATTTAGTTCATTAAAGATCATGGGGCACCATGTTATCAATTTTCAAGTTAATACAAAATATTCAACTAGAGTTACAGTACTAAAAAAAAAAAATTGAAGGGAGGTTTTGGCGCCCGCAGGCAAATAGATTTGAAAAAACAAAAAAAAAAATTTTGAAAAATATTTAGAAAAAAACTATTCAAAATATTAAGTTCATTAAAGAATGATTATGCATGGGGCACCAAGTTATCAATTTTCAAGTCAATACAAAATATTCAACTAGAGTAACAGTACTAAAAAAAAAAAATTGAAGGGAGGTGTTGGCACCCGCAGGCAAATAGATTTTAGAAAACAAAAAAAAAATTTGGAAAAAATTTGACTATGAATACACATTACAAAGTTCAAATTAAAATGTCCCGAAACTTAAACAGAAAAAACTATTTAAAATATTTAGTTCATTAAAGAATGATTATTCATGGGGCACCAGATTGTCAATGTTTAAAAAATTTGGCTAGAGTAAAAAACATAAAAAAAAAAATTGAAGGGAGGTGTTGGCGCCCGCAGGCAAATAGATTTTAGAAAACGAAAAAAAATTTAGAAAAAAACTATTCAAAATATTTAGTTCATTAAAGATCATGGGGCACCATGTTATCAATTTTCAAGTTAATACAAAATATTCAACTAGAGTTACAGTACTAAAAAAAAAAAATTGAAGGGAGGTTTTGGCGCCCGCAGGCAAATAGATTTGAAAAAACAAAAAAAAAAATTTTGAAAAATATTTAGAAAAAAACTATTCAAAATATTAAGTTCATTAAAGAATGATTATGCATGGGGCACCAAGTTATCAATTTTCAAGTCAATACAAAATATTCAACTAGAGTAACAGTACTAAAAAAAAAAATTGAAGGGAGGTGTTGGCACCCGCAGGCAAATAGATTTTAGAAAACAAAAAAAAAAATTGGAAAAAATTTGACTATGAATACACATTACAAAGTTCAAATTAAAATGTCCCGAAACTTAAACAGAAAAAACTATTTAAAATATTTAGTTCATTAAAGAATGATTATTCATGGGGCACCAGATTGTCAATGTTTAAAAATTTGGCTAGAGTAAAAAACATAAAAAAAAAAATTGAAGGGAGGTGTTGGCGCCCGCAGGCAAATAGATTTTAGAAAACAAAAAAAAATTTGAAAAAAAATTTAGAAAAAAACTATTCAAAATATTTAGTTCATTAAAGATCATGGGGCACCATGTTATCAATTTTCAAGTTAATACAAAATATTCAACTAGAGTTACAGTACTAAAAAAAAAAAATTGAAGGGAGGTTTTGGCGCCCGCAGGCAAATAGATTTGAAAAAACAAAAAAAAAAATTTTGAAAAATATTTAGAAAAAAACTATTCAAAATATTAAGTTCATTAAAGAATGATTATGCATGGGGCACCAAGTTATCAATTTTCAAGTCAATACAAAATATTCAACTAGAGTTACAGTACTAAAAAAAAAAAATTGAAGGGAGGTTTTGGCGCCCGCAGGCAAATAGATTTAAGAAAACAAAAAAAAATTTGAAAAAAAATTTAGAAAAAAACTATTCAAAATATTTAGTTCATTAAAGATCATGGGGCACCATGTTATCAATTTTCAAGTTAATACAAAATATTCAACTAGAGTTACAGTACTAAAAAAAAAAAATTGAAGAGAGGTGTTGGCGCCCGCAGGCAAATAGATTTTAAAAAACAAAAAAAAAAATTTGGAAAAAAATTTAGAAAAAAACTATTCAAAATATTTAGTTCATTAAAGAATGATTATTCATGGGGCACCAAGTTATCAATTTTCAAGTCAATACAAAATATTCAACTAGTTATAGTACTAAAAAAAAAAATTGAAGGGAGGTGTTGGCGCCCGCAGGCAAATAGATTTTAGAAAACAAAAAAAAAATTTGAAAAAAAATTTAGAAAAAAATTATTCAAAATATTTAGTTCATTAAAGAATGATTATTCATGGGGCACCAAGTTATCAATTTTCAAGTCAATACAAAATATTCAACTAGAGTAACAGTACTAAAAAAAAAAAAATTGAAGGGAGGTGTTGGCACCCGCAGGCAAATAGATTTTAGAAAATAAAAAAAAAATTTGGAAAAAATTTGATTATGAATACACATTACAAAGTTCAAATTAAAATGTCCCGAAACTTAAACAGAAAAAACTATTTAAAATATTTAGTTCATTAAAGAATGATTATTCATGGGGCACCAGATTGTCAATGTTTAAAAATTTGGCTAGAGTAAAAAACATAAAAAAAAAAATTGAAGGGAGGTGTTGGCGCCCGCAGGCAAATAGATTTTAGAAAACAAAAAAAAAATTTGGAAAAAATTTGACTATGAATACACATTACAAAGTTCAAATTAAAATGTCCCGAAACTTAAACAGAAAAAACTATTTAAAATATTTAGTTCATTAAAGAATGATTATTCATGGGGCACCAGATTGTCAATGTTTAAAAAATTTGGCTAGAGTAAAAACATAAAAAAAAAAATTGAAGGGAGGTGTTGGCGCCCGCAGGCAAATAGATTTTAGAAAACAAAAAAAAATTTAGAAAAAAACTATTCAAAATATTTAGTTCATTAAAGATCATGGGGAACCATGTTATCAATTTTCAAGTTAATACAAAATATTCAACTAGAGTTACAGTACTAAAAAAAAAAAATTGAAGAGAGGTGTTGGCGCCCACAGGCAAATAGATTTTAAAAAACAAAAAAAAAAATTTGGAAAAAAATTTAGAAAAAAACTATTCAAAATATTTAGTTCATTAAAGAATGATTATTCATGGGGCACCAAGTTATCACTTTTCAAGTCAATACAAAATATTCAACTAGAGTAACAGTACTAAAAAAAAAAAATTGAAGGGAGGTGTTGGCGCCCGCAGGCAAATAGATTTTAGAAAACAAAAAAAAAATTTGAAAAAAAATTTAGAAAAAACTATTCAAAATATTAAGTTCATTAAAGAATGATTATTCATGGGGCACCAAGTTATCAATTTTCAAGTCAATACAAAATATTCAACTAGAGTTACAGTACTAAAAAAAAAAAACTGAAGGGAGGTGTTGGCGCCCGCAGGCAAATAGATTTGAAAAAACAAAAAAAAATTTGAAAAAAAATTTAGAAAAAAATTATTCAAAATATTTAGTTCATTAAAGAATGATTATTCATGGGGCACCAAGTTATCAATTTTCAAGTCAATACAAAATATTCAACTAGAGTAACAGTACTAAAAAAAAAAAATTGAAGGGAGGTGTTGGCACCCGCAGGCAAATAGATTTTAGAAAACAAAAAAAAAATTTGGAAAAAATTTGATTATGAATACACATTACAAAGTTCAAATTAAAATGTCCCGAAACTTAAACAGAAAAAACAATTTAAAATATTTAGTTCATTAAAGAATGATTATTCATAGGGCACCAGATTGTCAATGTTTAAAAAATTTGGCTAGAGTAAAAATCATAAAAAAAATAAAATTGAAGGGAGGTGTTGGCGCCCGCAGGCAAATAGATTTGAAAAAACAAAAAAAAAAATTTTGAAAAATATTTAGAAAAAAACTATTCAAAATATTAAGTTCATTAAAGAATGATTATTCATGGGGCACCAAGTTATCAATTTTCAAGTCAATACAAAATATTCAACTAGAGTTACAGTACTAAAAAAAAAAAATTGAAGGGAGGTGTTGGCGCCCGCAGGCAAATAGATTTTAGAAAACAAAAAAAAATTTGAAAAAAAATTTAGAAAAAAACTATTCAAAATATTTAGTTCATTAAAGATCATGGGGCACCATGTTATCAATTTTCAAGTTAATACAAAATATTCAACTAGAGTTACAGTACTAAAAAAAAAAAATTGAAGAGAGGTGTTGGCGCCCGCAGGCAAATAGATTTTAAAAAACAAAAAAAAAAATTTGGAAAAAAATTTAGAAAAAAACTATTCAAAATATTTAGTTCATTAAAGAATGATTATTCATGGGGCACCAAGTTATCAATTTTCAAGTCAATACAAAATATTCAACTAGTTATAGTACTAAAAAAAAAAATTGAAGGGAGGTGTTGGCGCCCGCAGGCAAATAGATTTTAGAAAACAAAAAAAAAATTTGAAAAAAAATTTAGAAAAAAATTATTCAAAATATTTAGTTCATTAAAGAATGATTATTCATGGGGCACCAAGTTATCAATTTTCAAGTCAATACAAAATATTCAACTAGAGTAACAGTACTAAAAAAAAAAAATTGAAGGGAGGTGTTGGCACCCGCAGGCAAAAAAATTTTAGAAAAAAAAAAAAAAATTTGGAAAAAATTTGACTATGAATACACATTACAAAGTTCAAATTAAAATGTCCCGAAACTTAAACAGAAAAAACTATTTAAAATATTTAGTTCATTAAAGAATGATTATTCATGGGGCACCAGATTGTCAATGTTTAAAAAATTTGGCTAGAGTAAAAACATAAAAAAAAAAATTGAAGGGAGGTGTTGGCGCCCGCAGGCAAATAGATTTTAGAAAACAAAAAAAAATTTGAAAAAAAATTTAGAAAAAAACTATTCAAAATATTTAGTTCATTAAAGATCATGGGGAACCATGTTATCAATTTTCAAGTTAATACAAAATATTCAACTAGAGTTACAGTACTAAAAAAAAAAAATTGAAGAGAGGTGTTGGCGCCCACAGGCAAATAGATTTTAAAAAACAAAAAAAAAAATTTGGAAAAAAATTTAGAAAAAACTATTCAAAATATTAAGTTCATTAAAGAATGATTATTCATGGGGCACCAAGTTATCAATTTTCAAGTCAATACAAAATATTCAACTAGAGTTACAGTACTAAAAAAAAAAAATTGAAGGGAGGTGTTGGCGCCCGCAGGCAAATAGATTTGAAAAAACAAAAAAAAAAATTTTGAAAAATATTTAGAAAAAAACTATTCAAAATATATAGGTCATTAAAGAATGATTATTCATGGGGCACCAAGTTATCAATTTTCAAGTCAATACAAAATATTCAACTAGTTACAGTACTAAAAAAAAAAATTGAAGAGAAGTGTTGGCGCCCGCAGGCAAATAGATTTTAAAAAACAAAAAAAAAAATTTGGAAAGAATTTGACTGTATGAATACACATTACAAAGTTCAAACTAAAATGTCCCGAAACTTAAACAGAAGAAACTATCAAAATATTTAGTTCATTAAAGAATTATTCAACGGATATCAGATTGTCAATGTTTGAGAAATCTGTGTGAAATAACACTAAACAAAAGAATACGCTGGAAGCTAAATACTGCAATACATATTAACTACAATCCAAAAACTAGGTATTGTTTACATTATAATAATACGAACAGTTATTATGATCAGAGGTGTATCACCGTAATATATGTATTAGAAAATGTATAAAAACGAATGTAATGTATTTATAAAGGATGCAAAAAAATTAAATCAGAAAAAGGTCCTGCACGGACTCTATTATGTGATTGTAATTGATGAAGGACATAAAATAATGTTTAATTTAAAATAATATTGTGTTTGGTGGGTCTACAGTCAATATTAAATTACAAACTATAAAGTCTAATTGCCAATAAAAACATAGTCAGATATCTGTTTTAGTCTTTGTAAATATGTGCGGAAAAAAATTAGATTTAGTACAATGTAAAAAAATGTGGAAAGAAAACCCTGAGAATTCTTTGACAGTAGGATAATAAAACACAATAATATATTAAATTAAAACTATTGATTTTATACATTTTCTATTTACAAAAGCTCATAAGTATTGAAAACCTTATAAAATCCTAAAAAAATTATATTTTGTTATATTTTAAAATACATTTTATAATTTGTTGTGTTAAAAAAATCATTATTTAATGTTGGCTGTATTTAAGTTTTTAATAACTATACTGGTACAACTCTAGCTGACAGTCTTTAAGACCGTGTTAAAAACTATAATAATTAGTTAACGTCTAATTTACTGTCCTATCCTAACCTAACCTAACATAACCAAATTAATAATATTTAAATATTTTCTTTCATTGTTATGTTTACAATATCGAATACCTTTATAGTTAGTAGGAAAAGATCATCGCAAAGCTCACGACCAGTGATTGTAGTCGTCTATCATTACCATAGCTTCAACTAACCTTAGGTTTACCAAACTAGCCTTCTTATGACTAATTACATTAGGACACATTGAATAAAAAGTTCCTGAGTTGCAGGTTGCCGAACTTATAAGTGATTGATTATCAAGTTGATCCTTAGATTGTTGACACCTTAGTTCCCCTCGAAGACCGCGTGTAAGACTATTACCATATACTATTATGTCCTATCCATTATGTTATATCTATATTATCTATGATGGAGCCATACCCAGCTCACTCGTGTAAACAATTTGAAGCACATAAAAGCGATTAATTAGAATAAAAGAAAAGGAAATACTATGGCATACCGTAAAAGTTAGAAGAGCTAAAATGATAGGACATCTACTACGCCATGAGAGTCTAACAAAAACCGTCATAGAAGGCGACGTTGAAGGCCATATAGGAAGAGGAAGACCAAGGATGGAGTATATGAAGCAATTAATGAGTGACATGGGGAAGAATAGTTATAAAAAACTAAAGGAATTGAGTAATGATAGGGAAGCATGGAGAACTGCAGCAAACCAATCTAAGGATTGAAGACTAAAAAAAAAAAAAAAAGCGATTAACGAGTCTTTATTAATGATAATATGAAATCCCAGACCTGTCCCCCATACTCTGATATTAAGAGCCCAGCCCACCTTCATATTCTCTATGCAAAAAGTAAATTTAAGACAAATTTGTAAATCAATGCACAGTCTCTCTATTGTACTAATATTTTTGATTTCATTAATTTTCAGTATTTTGTATAATTAGTAATAATTAGTAAACCTAACCTACTGAGGCAACCTCGAGGCATTTCCTTTTAGGAAATTAATTAAATCCTCAAACATAACTCTTAATTCAAGAGTTTGTAACTAATACAATCATAATATAATATGAGTATAGTACATTTCGTAATATTTTTTTTCATAATATTTACTGTTAGTGAAATATTAAGTTTGTATTTCTATTATAATATATGTTATGATATTTATGGACGACACTTTCACCATGGCCCCTCGATATAGTAATGTGGCGACCCGGCACATCTCTTTTAGATAAATGATTAAATACTTAATCAAGTCTTCCAATTTACTAAATATTTATGTTTTGTAGATAATTTGAAGAAAAATTTAAAATTGAAGAGAGACTGTGTGAATTAACAAAATTTGTGGTATGAAATGTTTATTTGAACACCTGTTATAATGTATTATATTGAACTTAAGTTAATTTTTTTTAATGTACTATAGTAAACATTTGAACGTTTATTACAATATACGTATATTATACATAGATTTCAAGTATGTTTTTTTTTAGTTTTTTTTTTGATAGTTACCTACCTACTACAATACAAGACACTTTATTTTTATATTTTGAAGCAATATTATATGTTTTGGATTATTTAGATCTATATAAACTAAATTTCAGGCCCATAGTTTAGTATTTAAAGTTTGCATGATCAAAGTCGTGGAACCAAATTTTATCAGACTCTACTAGAATGTTGTAGTTAAATTAAACTATAATATAGGTATGTGGAATAACAGTACCTAACCTTCTATTATAATTTGTTATGAATATAATATTTTAAGTAATAACTCAAATTTAGCACTTTTACGGTACTTAATACATTTTCCTAATATTTTAACAGAAATTATGGAGCTAAAAATATAGAAATACCTATATTATGTCACGGTCCATAGTTGATAGTTTTGTTTCATTTATAATAATAAAGCGTTTTAATATATATAGGGGAGATCCCTATTATTACAACACCGTTACCAATATGCGTTTTTTTCTGGTTAGTTAATATTTTAATTGCATGTTTTCATGATTTCTTCGTATTTATGCTTATTTTCTTAAAATGTTTTTTTATTTTCGGTTCATCTGTTACCTACCTACCTTTTTGTAAACCAATTTGAATTATTATTTATTAATTTAAAAAAATTTTAATAAAAACGTTTTCATTCAGTATTTTTTTGAATATTTTATTATTTTTAATATTTTTGAATATTTCAGTGCATATATTTGCCTGCTTTTAGTGCATACATGCAGGCAAATATTTAACACTTAAGAGGATGTCAGATTTTTAGCGCACCATTTATTTCTCTCTCCGACCCACGCACAATCATTTTAGTGTTTTCTTAATCGTACATTTGGTATGCTACGCGTGGGTCAAAGATGGAAAACAAATAGTGCGCTGACATCCCAACCAGCAACAAGTTTACACGAGTGAGCTGGGTATGGCTCCATCATAGATAATAAAAATATGGATAGGACATAATGGTCTTATCAGCGGTCTTCGTACTTCGAGGTGAACAATTGAGGCCAAATAAAGTATACTCATATCGAGTATCGACTATCAATATAAAGGAGCCTCAATTGCCTTCCCCTCCGGGAACGCCGCCTCAAATGTATTTAACATAGGCGTGGACTATCCATGGTGTCAAAAATCAGAGGATCAACTTGATAATCAAACACTTAAGTTCGGCAACCTAGCTGCAGCAACTCAGGATCTTTTTATTCAAAGTGTCCTAATGAGTCATAAGAAGGTTAGTTAGGTAAACCTATGGTTAGTTGAAGCTAGTGGCCTTTGCAATTCAAGATCTTTTCCTACGTATTCGGCATTGTTAACATAACTATTCTACCTTTACACTTTTTCTTCCCCCGTCTCTCACAGCTATATACAGGTTCAGTCTTCTCGCCCCTCATTTCCCACCTAAATTAACTAACTTCTATAGCCACTCTCACTATCTCTTATCATACAGTGACCGAACCACCTAAACCTATTCTCTCTTGTTTTCACTACAATATGTACACTAACCTACACTACCCTTAATTAATTAATTTCTTATTCTATCCTCTTTTGTACCTTAACACCTAACTTATTATTCTCATATCTGCTACCCTCACTCCACTTACCTACCCTAACCTTACATTTCTTTTTCATCTTTCCCTTTCATACACCAAACATTCTGAAATCCTGTGACCCATTTCCTTATCTTCGCCATATTACACACTACCTAATTCCTATTCACCCAGTCTCTAGTTACCTACAAGTAATCGTACTTGATTATCGGTGAAAATATTTAAATATCATTGAGCGAATTCCCTACTCGAAAGAATTACTTAAAAAAATATCATACCTCCCAATTTTCTAATTTTTAACACGACTTTATTGATAGCCGGAATAGTGTTATACCAGTATAATTACAATACAAATATTGAAAAATTTCGGGCAATACATCCTTTGATCAATTAACAATAATAAAAAAAAAACCTACTGAGATATAAGAAAATATATTCCCCGTGACGGAATCAAAATCTGCTACGAAACTTAGTCTTCGAAGCACTGAAACGTTCACACATTTCAATCTGCTTATGATATAATATTATTCCCAGTTTGAAAATTTTCACTGACGAATACCATTACTGAAATAACACGCATCTTATGCAGTAAAATGTTCTACAATATTCTAATGACCTATGCGTTACAGTCTACAGATATTATATAAACCTACCAATAAATACCTAATATTAATTTTTATTACACAGAGTTTGTATTTTTAAATGTTGTATTCAAGGATTTATTAGTTTTATTTTTATACCTAACAAAAATTACAATTATTCACAAGTCAGTTATCAACTAGAACTCGACTACGAGTAACACAGCGTTTGGATTGTTCGGACTAGGTACTTGTCCAATACTCGACTACCAGAATTTAAATTAATGAATGTGATATACCTAGGTAACCTATCAATCGATTCTAAAACAGAAACTTAACCTAGGTACAAATAATATCATAATATCAAATAGTGAGATGTGAAAATTTGAAGAAAATTTCCTATAGGTATATCCCGTAAAACCCCCAAAATAAAACGTACGTTTGAGGTGTTCTCTTAAAACCCAAATGTTTAATACCCGTATCCCGTATTCGTAGAAAATGTATGTTTCACATTTAACGAAAACTAAAACTATCGTGACGGAACGGAATTACAAAGAACGTATAAGACAAAAATAATCGTCAGCAAGTGGTAGGTATAATCTGCTATGTACTTATAAATCATATTAAATAACATTAATCATTATGTACCTATTTTCTTATTTTATTAGGTAGGTATAAAAACCTACCTTATTCCTACTTATAAAAGCATTGCCTAATCATTGATTTCAAATTTTAAAAATTTTCTACTTTAACAATAAATTAACAGTTGTAGGCAAAGTATTATAATTTAAGGTATTTTTCATAATATCCTTATTTTTGTACACCTATAACAACTGGATTTTAAAAACTACTCTACGCCTAGCGAGTATATAAGTTTGTCTGACAATAAATATTTACATTAAGTCTACCGCGTCAACAGAGTAGAAGGACAAAACTTACGTAATTATTTATTCTTCCGGCGAAACGCGTTCCCTTCGAGTGTATAATATTGTCTAGTGTCAGAGCTGTGCATCTCCGCCAAGGAAAATGCATATCTTCGATCCAAAAGTTCAGTCTGGAAGTATTGAGATTAATGACATTTATAAAAATAGGCACCTAGATCATAACCAGAATGGAACGAAATATGTGAGTACGTATTGGAATCGCTGTTCGTCTCAGACGATTGTCATTTGCCATAGATTATTTATAATTATAACCTAACCGTCCTAATCATAGAAAATATATATATGGTCCTAAACGATGGATGATGGATATTTTTACATTATATTCAAAAAAACATTTATTAGTTTCTATGCGGTAAATTGAATTCAAATTTACAATATAGATAACGGTTTTTTTTACTTGGTAACCATTTATTTATTACTTGTTTTATTAACAAATTCTAATTGATATAAAATAGTAATTAAATAAAAATAGTTTTATTGATCCCAATACTTAAAAATAATGTTTCAAATAAAATAATAAAAAGAATTTAAGAAATACCTATTAATTAATATGTATTATACCTAAATAACAAAATAACTAAATAAATTCGTGTTTCTTTTTAAACATTTTCACGCCTCCTCTAGTCCTCTCTTACGAAATTGTGTCACTTCTCCTTAGAGTAGCATAGGAGGTTATGAACACTTGAAATTGTGCATGTTAAAAAATCAGCCATATCCTCCTCCCCCCTTGGCCCTTGCATTAAAAACAAGAAAAATGCCTTAAAATATTTAACTTCAACCCATATAAATATTCTAATTTCATTTTTCAATTCGTTGATAATATATGAAACGAATTCTTTGCTTGGAAAGCAATGTCATAGAAAATTCTGAAAATGCAGTTTATATTTAAATCCGTAGCCTAATTATAAATAATAATTTCTGATGCATTGATGCTGAAGAGTGAGGGCGGTGGACAATCAGCCGTACCGAAATCTAACATCTTAAACACTTAATATAAACAATTGTTCACACACGCGTCATGGTATGAAAATAAAAAATATTTATAATTCATATTTATACCGATTTTCTACCGATTTATGCCGATCTTCTATATTAATAATAATTATAAATATATAGCAATAACAAATCATTTTTGAATAGCGGCCCACCAGGAAAGTTACCAGTATCCCGCCGGCTCAGTCCGCCCCTGGTTCATATTGTTACCAAAAAATCTATTATAAACACAGTTACTTTTTACCGATATTATAAGTTAAAATTTGGACGAAATTACATATTAAAACCAAGAAGAACGATTATAGTTATTTTGTTGTAATTTAAAAATAGTAGGTATTCGCGGATTTATGAAACTTTTAGAGTATATTATTATAATTTATATACACGATGACACTTTCAAATGTAATTTTTTGGCAAAAATGACTTTAACCTACTATATTGTAGGTACTAATGGTAAAATAAATTACTTTAATCTCAATATTATTTATTAGTTAACGATGTCCTTGCTCAGAATCGTTTTTCGTTTGTTCGTTTTGTATTTTAATAATTTATCCATGGATATATTATTATTACTAATAATTATAGTAGGTGTGTTTGTTCTATTTCATTAATTAATTTAATAGTATACCAATAAATTATATATTAATTAATAATTTTTGAAACATTGTGTTCGAAAAAATTAAAATAAATGTGATTTTAATTAGAGTTTTGTAATGTAACCTACCTATATGTAAAAAATAAATAAATTTAATAATAACTGTTGAACTTTTAGGGACATAAAAGGTAACACATTCGTGTATGTAGTATTACACTATTTATATATAGGTATATTTATATACCTATACGAGTATATGAGTAGATACATTATTCATTAGTGCGCACACGGCAGGATAGGCTGCAGTTGACCATTCCGTGAATATTACTTTTATGTGTACTTGGTTATACGTCCCTAATCCCTATGATATAGAATATAGATATTAGGTGAACAATAGAAGTTAAGTATGTGACACTAAATTAATAGTTACCTATAACTTATAATAACGTTGTATTTGGGAAAAAAAATTACCAGTTATTAATTCAAATTGTATCTTATGACTATTATCAGTTATAAGCTATAACATATATTTCTATAAATTAAACCAGAACATATATATATTAAGTACCTTATATAGGTAAGCTCCTATTAATTATAATTATTCTACGAACAAGGATTGGAAAAACGACGACGACGTTTATATCTCGCGTATTTTATACATTTCTGGTTCGGAACTAAAATATGCGCATACAACACTTGGATAGCACATTTTTCGTGACATTAAATATTTATTTTAAGTCTTAAAAGTAAATTTAAGCCCCAAAAGAATATGAAAACAAACTTACTTTAATTATCGACTCTTTCGTCGGAATCCGTGACGTGTGTGAACTGCGACGCCCATGAGGAAACGCTCCAGATTACAGAACTTAGAATATTGTAATTTATGAAAAATAAAATTATACGAAATGCAGTAAGATTTTTGCTCATATTTTCTTTGCCTATTGAAATTTTAGAATTTTTAATCGACTGTGTCTTCTGCAACGACTTTGAGATTTGCCATAGATAAATAAATAAATGATATAGATATTATACTAGGTACGTCAATATGATGAATCCACGGATATAATATAATGCTACTTTTTATATCAAAGACTTCCGTGTTAAGGACCAATTTGTTTATTGAAATTTGATATGACAATAAACCAAAATAGTTTATAATTTTGAATTTGAATTATAATAATATGATATAGGTATTATTTAAATTATTATTTTAGTTTATCAATTTAATTATTGATTAAGGTGGTGAATAGATATCAGAAGCACAAGAATTTTTTTATAAGAGTATATTGTATTTTATGAATTATTAAATAAAAATGTGATTACTGGATTTTAGAATTAACATAGAGCCATAAACGTATACAGCAAATTCATCAAATACCATAATACCAACAAGATTTCTAAAACTTTAAGTCTATAATTTTAGATTCTGAGCGGATCGATGACTGTATTAATTTTATAACGATGTGTTCTTTATTTTTTTAATATTTTCAATTATTTTTTCTTGTGGTCTGTGTAAATATATTTTTGGTGTTTTAAGGCTGCTGTCAGATCAATTTATGAGAATCCTTGCATTAAATTGTTAGGATTATTTGATATGAATAATTATTTTATAGAAGGTACTTATTTATAGGTAAGTCGATCAGAAACTATATTTACACTGAATATGTTAATAGTAAAAAGCTATTAAAATATCTATTATTTGTATTTATTTGTTAATAATAATTAAAACTTAAATATTAGCAGTAATCTTGTTCCTTTCACAAAATGTTTTTTAATTATTTTTAATTTACATTTACATTTATACGTTTGGCATTTATCCCAAAGTGATCTCTGAATTCAATGATGAATTTAATAGTTACATTCTCGGTTACATTAATTGGATTATAAATTAGAATAAACTACAGTTTCCAGCTTCTACTACAACATTATTTTATATTTTATTTTATGTTTTTAATTTTTTAAATGCAGTCTGCACCTTGTGTTGGTGATTTTACACGTAATATAAAAAAATGTACTAGTGATGAGTAGGTTAGGTTACCTACCTGATTGTTTAATCAAATTATTTACACGATTTCAATAAAAAAATATCTATGAAGTAAAACATCCGCATTTCTATAAACTATAAATTCATAATTGTATGAACTATACATGGCACATATATTTTTCGAAAAAATTATTTAAAAAAACAAGAATAATTCCTATTTTATGTCACGCGGCTACACGGGTTAAGTTTTATACATTTTATACATTGCGCTTTTGGGATTAAACTTATAAATGCTTCTACGTAACCCAGTTAACAGATTGTCCGTGGCAATAAATATTTAATTTAAGCCTAAAAAGTAAATGTAAAATAGTAATAATATGAAAACAAACTTACGCGTAAGCATCGACTCTTCCGGTGAAACCTAGCTAGAGTGCCGCCGTCGCCGAAGAAACTATCTTTATCCATCTTCATCTCGCTCTGAACTGAAACTTGAAAGTATCAAAATATATTATGAAAATAACCTGAATACCTGATCATAACGAAATGTGTGAGTTTGTGTTAAAACTTACATTATAATGTATACGGCTCATAACTGTCGGTCTATATCGATGGCTTATTACTTATTTGTTCACTGAAATTATTAAAATTGTTTATCGTCGCCGACGAATGTAGACAATTGACGATTGCCATAGATATTATAAAATATATTATTTACTATGATAAATCCATAGAACTTTATATTATACTAAGTATCTATACAGTCTATTGATAAATATTAAATCGTATGTACTTTTGCAGAAAGTACTTTGTGATCAGCAATGTACCTATTCTGGTTATCTATTTCAGTTATAGTTCGCATGCAAAATTTAACTGTGCGAAACTGGTCCGCATTTTATTATTCGAATGCATTATCCCACCAGTTCCTCTAGACACAGTGTTTGAGAAGTCATATTTTTTTGGTACCTAATTAAATTACAATATGAATTATTATAAGTTACCTATGTAGGTACTTGTCCAAAACTCGACTACCGGGATTTAAATAAAAAAATGTGATTTATAGGTAATCTATTAGCCCCCTTTAGACGTAAGCGATTTCGAGCGCGCTTGGAACGGACGCGCCTGGAGCGCGTTATTTATCACGTTCTTCGCGTGTGACGCGCCAAAACTGTGTTCCCAACAACTAGCACACGCCAATCATGTGTGCTTTACCTGTACTCTAGCACCTACGTACCATGCGCGTCCGTGTAAAGGCCAAAACTCAGCGTTTTCGCGCGTATTTAGAACGGCGCGTGGCGTGTGTGTATTTCACACAGTTTTAGCGGGAAGTATCTTACCAAACCATGTGATTTTCTTTTAGTCCTAGTTGTGTCGTTGTGTCGTTGTGTCGTTGAGTTTTGATTTAGGTGTTCTTTAGTGAAGTATTTTTAAATAAAAAATTATTTAAAATATATGTTAATTAATATAATATATTATATAAAAATAAATACCCGTTTTTAAAATTTTTTTTTTTATACATTCACTTATTTTAATAAAATTGTAGGTACTTAATCACTATGTTAAATGTAAAGCAAAAAAAAATTGCCATTGCGTCTATGGGTGTAGTTTCATATTTAAATTCATTGAATAAAAAAAAACGTTCCAAGTGGGTTAAGACTTGGAAACTAAACCGAAAAAAATCTAGTGATATTGTTTTATTACGTGAGCTCCGCCAAAATTATCCGGACGATTTTAAAAACTACCTAAGAATGGACGGTGAAGATTTTGATTTCCTGTTGAAGATAGTGGGCCCTATGATAAAAAAGCAAGACACAATTATGCGTGAGTCTATTAGTCCAGAAGAACGTTTGGTAGCAACACTGCGATTTTTGGCAACGGGGAGATCTTACGAAGATCTGAAGTTCAGTATGAGAATATCTGCTCCTAGTCTATCACACATTATTCCAGAGACATGTCTAGCAATTTACGAAAGTCTAAGAGCAGAATATATGAAGGTAAAACAAAATATATTTTAATAACAATTTAAAATAAAAAACTTGTTCAACTCAACTTAGTTGTATTTAAAAAAAAAATGCAATACCTTTCCACAAGATATCATTATAAAAAATAGTCCAAATTATTAAAGAACAAAATAATAAAATATTTAAAAATGAGTCACTTATATCAAATTAAAAAAAAATAATTGAAATACTGTTTTACAAGTTATAATAAAAAAAGTAAATAATGTAATAAAATTATAAAAATATAATTATAATAGAATTGTTACTCTTGAGGAGAACTGTTTAAAGATGAGCCACTAACATTTGACAATTGAGAATATACTGGAGCTGAACTATTATAAGATTGCATCGATAAAATATGGTGGTTTAAAGGAAGTGTAGGCCTTTGAAGATCATAATTTATATGTGGGACTATCGTTTCAGGTGTATTGTTTTGCTGCAAGTTGGAGAAATACAATTCATCATTTCGAATGTTTGTTCCTTCTGGTTCATAAACATCAGTTTCTGGAGTTAATGATCCCAATAATCCCTTAGATAAGACATTGTTAATCAAAAGATCAGCATAAATACTCTGTTTATTTTCCATCTTTTTTAATTTCGCCGCTACGTTAATTCCA
The DNA here is from genome assembly GCF_019925205.1 of Metopolophium dirhodum. NCBI lineage: Eukaryota > Metazoa > Arthropoda > Insecta > Hemiptera > Aphididae > Metopolophium > Metopolophium dirhodum. The sequence goes on from NC_083562.1 coordinate 17,142,563, forward strand.
ATCGCATCATACTCATTTATTTCTGCACTTTGACTTAGTGCCTGGGTACACGCCTTCATAAATTCCACTTGGCGATCTGCAACGGTGCGTTTTTTTTAGTGGAACACAGTGTCTGTGCTGGCTGAGGAGCAGAGAAAAACTTCGAAGTTGTTGGCTGATCTATAATACTAGCTGTATCTATATTTGTAAGCTCCAACACTGATCCCTAAATAAATTATCAATTTAAAGAACCTGTCATATGTAAATACAGAGTATATAAAAAAATTTTAAGGTTTATTTGCAAATGAAATAACTTTTTGTTCACTTTTTTAATTTTTCTATTTTTAAATAAAAAAAAAACCAGAGCCGTCCCGAACAACAATCATGGGGGGTAGACCTACCAAACTTTTACGAAATTACGTAAAACAACGATTTGACCTCAAACGAATTTTGATATTTGTTTTTATTCAAAAGTTATAAGTCGTAAAAACTTGAAACATATATTCCAGTAGTTTTTTAAAGTGACATTGTCTTCATATAATTTTTTTTTTCAAAATATTTCAGCTATTTATAGGCATCTAAAATACTCGATATTTTTAATTTTTTTTTTTATAAATGACAGTAAAATTGTATTCGTTGGGTAAAAAGCTTCAAAATTAAATTTTTAAAACAAGACTCCTAATACATTGTCACAATAGTAGTTAAAAAATATTAAAAATACATAGTCACAATTTTTTTTAATAAGCATTGAAAGTTCGAATTTTGACAAAATACGTAAAAATCACGAAAATTTGCAATTTATTTTGAGTTAGATATTCATAAAAATTTTTCTTTTTAAATCTAAGGTTTAAAAATTCTATACAAGATTATTCATGACAAAAAAATTTCTACAGGAAAGTCAAATTAAATTTTTATGAGCATTTGAATTACAATATTAGATATTCACTCAATTTCTGTTGTACCGATATTCTTATTTTGTTGTTATATAAAACCGAATAATAGTAGACTTGAAATTTACACCAAATATTTATTTCATCAATTCCTAATATAATAGAAGTTTGAAAATATTAAAAATACATAGGCACGTTTTTATTTTTATAACCATTTAAAGTTCAAATTTTGACGAAATTTGTTTAATTGAAAATTTACAAATTTCTTGGTTATTAAAAATGTATAAAATGTTTAACTTTTATAGCTAAGGATTGAAAATTTGAAACAAGGTTCCACGTAAATAGTTAATTCTGCTGCAAAAAAATCTAAAAAAATATTCAAAGAAAGTTTATTTTAATAGTTATTTTAAGTTCAAATTTGGATGAAATTACTAATTAAATAACCAAAAAATAATAAAAAAAACTATATAAAAAATCACACAATAATATATTCATCGCTCCACTCAGAATCTAAAATACATTAAATAGAAAACATGAATTTAAAATATTTTATTACAAATTAAATTTTTTTCTCCTATAGTTTCCATCTAACACAGATGACTGGAGAAATATCGGCACCGGTTTTTAAAATCAGTGGCAATTCATAAACTGTGACGGCTCGATCGACGGAAAACATATTCGAATTGTACAACCCCCCATTACAGGAGCTAAATATTATAACTATAAAGGTTTTTATAGTATCGTATTGATGGCTATTGTTAACAGTAATTATGAATTTACGTACGTTGATGTCGTTAAAAATGGAAGAATATCGGATGGTGGCGTGATTGAAAGTACTTTATTTTTTGAATTATTAAATCAGGACAAATTACATCTCCCCAAAAACGAAGTTACTGTAAAAAATATGAATTTCGTATTTCTCGCTGATGAAGCTTTTTCGTTGAGTGAAAATATTCTAAAACCATACTCTCAAAGAGAATTTAACTATGAAAAACGGATCTTTAACTACCGATTTTTAAGAGCCAGGAATTGTGTGGAAAATGCATTTGGTTTGATTGCCGCAAGGTTTAGAGTATTGCAAAGCGCTATACATTTAGCCCCAGAAAAAGCCACTTACATAGTATTAGCCATATGCATTTTGCATAATTTTTTAAGAAAACGTGGGGGCTCCTACATTTCAAGTTCTACATTTGATAGGGAAGATAACAATCATATTTTACAAGACGGTGAATGGAGAGATACCAATAGTGAACTTGAAGGTTTACAACCTCCTCGTAATGCCTCCATTTCTAGGCTTGCCAAAATGAACCGTGAACAATATAAGGATTTTTTTAATAATGAGGGTTCAGTGGAATGGCAAGACAATATCCTGAAATCGGGAAGAGCCTAATTCTACGAAAGAAAATATTTTTTTGGTTTAAAATTATATTCATATGATATAGCAAGTTATTGATATCATTATTAATAATATTTGATACATGTAAATATGTATAATTTTTTTTTTAGTACCTACTTATAAAGATGTTTTCGTAAATATACAATTTTTTTATTATTATTATTAGCTTCTATATAGTGTACATATGATAGCTCAACAACTATAAAAATATAATTAGGTAATTAAGATATACATTACAATCTACAATTTATAAGGTATTAAAATTATTAAGTATAAATTTAAATAATGGCATTAGTATTTATTTTAATTTGGAAATATTAAATTTTTTTTTTAATTTAACTATTAAAATAGGAAGGAATCCATTAAATGAGAAAAAATTATAATATTATGTAAGTAAATAACATTTTTATTTTTTTGTTATAATACCTATGCTGTAAGGATAAATTTATCATTTTTTTAAGAATAATTTAAAAAATAAAATATTTCAAATACTTACTCCATCATCGTCGTCATTATTCTGTTCAAAATTTGTTTCCTCATTTGTTTCATCGTTACAACTATCAGAAACATTGATACATATGTTACCAATATTACATATGCTGTTTGATGGAGTTTCTTGGTCTATGGTGAATTTTAATAAATCATAATACCAGAGAGTCGGCTTATAAATTTGATCAGCTCCATTGCCAGAACGTTTTGAATTTAAAACTTTTTTCAGTTCTTTCCTGTAGGAACCTCGAAGTCCTTGGATTTTTTTCACCACGAAGTCACGGTTTGCTGCAGGATGGATTGTTTTGCATAAATCGACGAGCTCATCATACGCGGCACTTTTTAAGTTTTTGTTTAAGTATTCTTTGGATTTTATTTTCCAAAGACATGGGAATTCACGATACTTTTCTAAAAAAGTAGTCGTAAATTCTTTAGACCAATATCGCGTATCACTCATATTCAAAATTTTATAATTTTATATTTTAGTAACAAACTAATAGTTTTATATTCTAATAAAAATATTAATTAGAATATTAAAATATGGCTAGTCGTTAACAGAACTTTTAGTTGAAACAAAAATCGACAACATACGAAATGAAAGTGAGTGCTAGTTAAACACGCGCGTTCAAGCTAGTGTGTGTGTTCGATCTTGGTAGGTACAAGCTTCGACAAGTCTGTACAGGCAAGCGACAAGTCTGTACAGTATGTACGTCATGAAGTATTATGACCAAACTAATATTAATAAGTCCATAATAATAAGGTGCGTCGTCCTGGCACCCGTAAATCGTCAAAACCCTCCCTAACATATCTCATTTTTTTGTACCCGATTTGTACCCATTTGAACCCTCCATAAAAAAATTTGTACCCCTCTCCCTTTTACGCAAAATCAAATCTCCCTTCCGGGTGCTGTAACGACGTCGTCCTGGCACCCGGAACCACCAAATGTTAACCGATCGATTTCGGACCTATCTCATTTTTTTGTACCCGATTTGTACCCATTTGAACCCTCCATAAAAAAATTTGTACCCCTCTCCCTTTTACGAAAAATCAAATCTCCCGTCCGGGTGCTGTAACGACGTCGTCCTGGCACCCGGAACCACCAGAAGTCAACCGATCGATTTCGGACCTATCTCATTTTTTTGTACCCGATTTGTACCCATTTGAACCCTCCATAAAAAAATTTGTACCCCTCTCCCTTTTACGAAAAATCAAATCTCCCGTCCGGGTGCTGTAAAACGGTCATACTGGCACAATAAAGACTATTGGATGCGCAGTGCTTGGTGTTTTTAAAAATCTTTGTTTTTCGGTTTACCTAAATGTTCCTCCTTACACATGGATGGTAGTAGCTAGGTAATTACATTATATTACCATTGTATACGAGTATATAAGTATGTATATTGTTATTTGACAAAATCACTTTGTTGTATTTTACTGAAAGAAATGTTTAATTCTTAAGTTTAAAACAATATCACGTTTTGCTACAGCAATAATGGCTTAAAAAATAAATTACAATTTTTTAGTGATACCTATAAGTTATTTGGATCTATATAACTATTCTTAAAAACCTCTACTTAGTATTCTCTATTCTTAACGAATATTAATTAAAAATGTATATAATATATATTATTTTCATCATGGCAAAACGAGTGAATAACATAGTGTTTTTTTAAATCGCTGTAAAAACATAACTGATTATATTTACTGATATATATATTAACTGATATATTTTAAAAATATATTTTATATAGCAGTTTTGGTGGCGATAAGAATAACTGATAACTGATAAGGTGACACAAAAAAATTTTTACGATGTGTTGAAAAAACCGAATTTATGGTAACGGTAAGTAAAATTAAAAAAATACGGCCATCTCAGGGAGATTACCAGAATAAGTATTTTTTTTTACGAAAAATTATTGTATTGTAAGGACCAACATTTATAAAATCTTTTGCGATAAACTGGACCAATAATTTATTTATCACAAATAATTTAAATGATTTTAACTTAAAAAATAAAACATTTTAAATTTTAAACTATTCAAGTAATAGTTTTAGATGCACTTCTTAATGATGTATTTAAAACTAAAATCTGTGGTCAATATTTCTAAGTTTCAGGTTTAGAATAAATAATATATTGTTAATAATAACATGTATGAATTATTTATTTACAAATCTAAATTAGGTTAGAACAAGTGTAAAAGAACAATATTTAATTTACAATATACTAAAACTACCTAACATTATTATACAATTTTAATTTTTAATATTTGTTACAATCAAAACTTAATATCATGTACGGGGTACTAGGTTCGGAAAAAATACAATGGATCAAATGTGATAATGTACTGAAAATTCAAAATTGTAATATAATGATTATAAAATGATAAAGAAATTTACTTTATCATAGATTTTAACTTATGGATTAAATGTATAATATACTAAAATATCTACATTTTACATTCTACATTTTATAAATTTCCAAAATAATAAGAACCCGGTTGTTTATTTGATATCTTGAACTATAAAAATAAATTATATAAAAAAAACAGTTTGTAATAAAAAAACCTAACCAAATAGAATATAAATTTCTTTTTAAATTATTTTAATATGATATTATGTAAAACATAATTTTCAATTTGACTTGGGCTACTTATCAATAGGATAGGTTTTAGATTCTGAGTGAAACGATGAATTTATTGATTTTACAATGATGTGTTGTTTTTTTATTGTTTTTTTGTGTCTGTTATGTCATCACCTTTTAGGTCAAAAAAAAACGTACTGTGAACATACAAATGTATACTACTCACAAGGGCCGGATCTAGGGGGGGGGGAAGTCAGGGATTTATCCCCGGGCGTATAATTTTCGTGGGCGTATTTTTCAAGTCTTAAATTTGTAAATTGAAAATTAAACATGGACATTAAAACAAAAGTCAAAACCAGGTACAAAATAATAAAAGTAAAAACTAATAACATTGTTTTAATAATTAAAAAGGACAAAATAAATATGAAAATATAGGTACGCAATGCCGTGGAAATAGGAAATACCCGTCCGTAACTGTCAGCGGGAGTGTACGCGCCTTAGTCCATCATAGATTAATGTACTCTCTGATTAGTGACATAATAAAGTCTGGTAAAGATACTGTTGAAGAAAATCCAAGCACTTTTACTGACCTAAAAGGTGATGACATAACAGACACAAAAAAACAATAAAAAAACAACACATCATTGTAAAATCAATAAATTCATCGTTTCACTCAGAATCTAAAACCTATCCTATTGATAAGTAGCCCAAGTCAAATTGAAAATTATGTTTTACATAATATCATATTAAAATAATTTAAAAAGAAATTTATATTCTATTTGGTTAGGTTTTTTTATTACAAACTGTTTTTTTTTATATAATTTATTTTTATAGTTCAAGATATCAAATAAACAACCGGGTTCTTATTATTTTGGAAATTTATAAAATGTAGAATGTAAAATGTAGATATTTTAGTATATTATACATTTAATCCATAAGTTAAAATCTATGATAAAGTAAATTTCTTTATCATTTTATAATCATTATATTACAATTTTGAATTTTCAGTACATTATCACATTTGATCCATTGTATTTTTTCCGAACCTAGTACCCCGTACATGATATTAAGTTTTGATTGTAACAAATATTAAAAATTAAAATTGTATAATAATGTTAGGTAGTTTTAGTATATTGTAAATTAAATATTGTTCTTTTACACTTGTTCTAACCTAATTTAGATTTGTAAATAAATAATTCATACATGTTATTATTAACAATATATTATTTATTCTAAACCTGAAACTTAGAAATATTGACCACAGATTTTAGTTTTAAATACATCATTATGAAGTGCATCTAAAACTATTACTTGAATAGTTTAAAATTTAAAATGTTTTATTTTTTAAGTTAAAATCATTTAAATTATTTGTGATAAATAAATTATTGGTCCAGTTTATCGCAAAAGATTTTATAAATGTTGGTCCTTACAATACAATAATTTTTCGTAAAAAAAAATACTTATTCTGGTAATCTCCCTGAGATGGCCGTATTTTTTTAATTTTACTTACCGTTACCATAAATTCGGTTTTTTCAACACATCGTAAAAATTTTTTTGTGTCACCTTATCAGTTATCAGTTATTCTTATCGCCACCAAAACTGCTATATAAAATATATTTTTAAAATATATCAGTTAATATATATATCAGTAAATATAATCAGTTATGTTTTTACAGCGATTTAAAAAAACACTATGTTATTCACTCGTTTTGCCATGATGAAAATAATATATATTATATACATTTTTAATTAATATTCGTTAAGAATAGAGAATACTAAGTAGAGGTTTTTAAGAATAGTTATATAGATCCAAATAACTTATAGGTATCACTAAAAAATTGTAATTTATTTTTTAAGCCATTATTGCTGTAGCAAAACGTGATATTGTTTTAAACTTAAGAATTAAACATTTCTTTCAGTAAAATACAACAAAGTGATTTTGTCAAATAACAATATACATACTTATATACTCGTATACAATGGTAATATAATGTAATTACCTAGCTACTACCATCCATGTGTAAGGAGGAACATTTAGGTAAACCGAAAAACAAAGATTTTTAAAAACACCAAGCACTGCGCATCCAATAGTCTTTATTGTGCCAGTATGACCGTTTTACAGCACCCGGACGGGAGATTTGATTTTTCGTAAAAGGGAGAGGGGTACAAATTTTTTTATGGAGGGTTCAAATGGGTACAAATCGGGTACAAAAAAATGAGATAGGTCCGAAATCGATCGGTTGACTTCTGGTGGTTCCGGGTGCCAGGACGACGTCGTTACAGCACCCGGACGGGAGATTTGATTTTTCGTAAAAGGGAGAGGGGTACAAATTTTTTTATGGAGGGTTCAAATGGGTACAAATCGGGTACAAAAAAATGAGATAGGTCCGAAATCGATCGGTTAACATTTGGTGGTTCCGGGTGCCAGGACGACGTCGTTACAGCACCCGGAAGGGAGATTTGATTTTGCGTAAAAGGGAGAGGGGTACAAATTTTTTTATGGAGGGTTCAAATGGGTACAAATCGGGTACAAAAAAATGAGATATGTTAGGGAGGGTTTTGAAGATTTACGGGTGCCAGGACGACGCACCTATAATAATAAAACTCCTAAATAAATCACGTATCCATAATTTATACTCAGAATCGCAGGCATAATAACTTCCATACTCATTTTCTACCTAATGAAATTTATATATATTTTTTTCATCCTTGATTGACAATAGAACATTAAAGATATCTACCAGGCACTCAGAAAAAAAAATCCCAAAATATTAAAAAAATAATTTCTGAAAAAATTTCTAACACTATAAGAACAAATAAATGTGGAATTGTGAAAATACAAAAACAAAAATTATTATATATACTTACTCGTTATTAGTTATTACTCACATAGCATCGTAATATTAATTTAATACTAATTCGATATTGAAAACTCAGTTTTAAAGTTTAAATTAATGTTAACATATGACCAATTGTAGTATAATTTAATATTTATTAAAGATCGGATAAAGATGAAATGCCGTGTGAAAATCCAATGAAAAATTGAAATAAGCATTCAATCAGCATTAAGAATTTTTTCTTAATTGAATGCTATTTAAATACTCAATAAACATAAGTCAAATTGTATTTGAACATTAATTTAATGATAGTTAAAAGTTTATCCCAAATAATTCAACCTGTATAGAATGTTATCTTAATTTAAATGATCAAACTTTAAAAGTAGAGCGCGGATTTACGTGCATTAAAAACCAACCAAATATGCGCTAAAAAATCCTAATTATGCATAAATATATGCACTAAAAACTCCCGTTTAACAAAATATTTTTATGGACCAAACCTAATTAGAACTAAATTCATTTAATTATATATTTAATTGAATTCTTTATAATACAAATTGTATTTATGTTGACCATCAGACAACTTTGTAATATGGAAGTTTCACTGCATTAATATTTTACAATTTAAATTATTAAATTACTCAAAAAATTGTATGATTGTGTAATTGCATATGTATTTTTATTATTTTAATTAGGTATAATATATGAATTACATTGATATATTAGTTTCTTTTCTTTTTATATTAAATGGTGCTTGAATGAGTGCATATTTTATAAATTGTTCGATCTCTTCATTAATGGTTTCACTTTGAAATTTTTTCAAACACTTGACTGAATCTGTATAATATCAAATAAAACATTTTTTATTACTAAATAGACACATGATTCATAACAAATTGTACTTAAATATATAACAATCATTATATATAAAAAATAATCAACATCGGAAAAAATTTAGGATATAATATACACATATATTATAAAAATAAAATGTAATGATAACAATGCTAAAAAATAATTTTTAAAAATTACTAAATATTTTGTGTAATAAATTGGAAGTTTAAATATAAATTTTAAAATATAGGTTATATGTATACTTATACAGTGGAACCTTGATAATAATCATCAATAGTTTTTATTTTTTTATAATAGTCTATTATGTTCAAGAGAAACGTAATTTATCTTGACTTACTTAGGTTTTCAAATTATTAAGGTTTTAGAAAATAAAATTCAAATTAAAAGAAGCTTTTAAATAGTACTTATATTTTTTTGTTATTGATGTTCATTACTATATTATTATAAAAATATATGTGTAATACAAATGTTCAAATATGTCAAATATATATAAATGTATTATAATAATATGTAGACAAAACAAAAATTTATAGTAAATAGTATAATAGTTTATTTTAATAACAAGTATTTTTTGCAAAGATAATGTGGGATAAAATATTTTAAGAAACACAATCAGTGATAAAATTATCAACCCATATAACAGCCTCTCGGTGTGGCTATCTGATCATTGATAAACTTTGGATTTTCTTTAGTTTTTTATTTAATTTATCAAGGTTTTTGGAAGAACTGAACATCAAATATTTTGAATTTCCAATGGTTCTATATAGTATTTATATTATGTTATTCGTATACTTAACGAGTCTCGCACAATACAAAATGGTGTTTATAAAAAACAAATGGTCACATATATTATATTGATGCACAGCGATAAAATATACTTCACATACGAATATTATTATAAATATAATATAATATGTGTATAGGATTAAATCATTTTTTTTAATACCGAAGATATTACTATTAAGATATCTTGAGTACCTACTTATAATATTTGATTACCTTAATCATGTTTAGTGAAAATATGATTATAATATTATGATATTTAAATTAAATTAATACATTTAATGATATAAAACTATATAAATATATTCATGAAACTTACTAAATATGACTTTCGATATTGCAAGATTGGAAAAACATTTCTTTTTATTTCCTCTGCCATGGAAAGAGTACAACTTTAAAAGGCTGTCCGTAAATAGAAATTGCATTATTCGTTTGACAAAAATCTTTACCGTTTTTCCACCAAGTCCTATCAGCTTCTTTTTCTAGATCAAATCAAGAAAAATATAAACACATTTATAAGGGTACACTCAGTGCCGCAACTACCGGGGGTGTAGGGGGTGCATTGCACCCCCAGCAGAGAATTTAGAGGGCCCCAAAGGGGCCCTCTTTAAATAATTGAAAAAGACTTAAAATTATTACATAGTAAATTAGAAAATAATATAGATAATAATATGTGTCTAATATCTATACTCTATAAATAAAATATATATTATGTTCTGTTGCAACAATCATGTTACCAGTTAAAGCAGAATCAGTAATAATTTATTTTTAATAAACCACCTTTGACTATCGAATATCGATTAGGAAATATAGTTGCTTTTGAAAACTATACTATTAAATAACAATCTAATAAATTAATAGACCCATATACGGGCCGTCATCTGTCAAAATATGTGCTGCCCAATAAATAATTAATAACTATTATTAATATTATTTATTATTCATTACTATTATAATAAAAGTATAAAACCTCAACTTGGCCGAAACCCTCGACTCAACTCTCGGACCACAACCGGATCAGAAAATAAAAACGCTTAACTTTCTTAAGCTAACTAATTTAATTAACAAAATATAATTGTATCTATGAACCCTATGTATATTATCTAAATTGTTATTAAGAATTGTGAACTAATGGCCTTTGCTGCCGAGTTGTTTTTAAGATCAATAAAAAAAAAAAAAAAAAAGGTATAAAACAACTATAATAATTTTTCAAATAATGAAATGGTTATCAACATTTTAATCATAATCCCATGGGTGTATCAATGCAATTTACGTATTTACGTACATTTTAAAATAATTTACGTTAATTAAAAAAAAAAGCATTATTTAAAATATTAAAATTAAAATATTGAGTTATAAGTTATAACAACGGTTTCCAATTTTTTCCGATTTCGGTTTTGAATTTAATACCAGTATCCAATTTTTTGCGGTTTCGGTTTTAAATTATAATACCGGTATCCAATTTTTTCCGATTTCGGTTTTGACTTTAATACCGGTATCCAATTTTTTTCGGTATCGGTTTTAGATTATAATACCGGTATCCAATTTTTTTCGGTTTCGTTTTCGATTTTGATTTCGGTTTCGGTTTTTTAACGGTTTATACCAATTTCTGAAACCGGTTTTGAAATCAGTTTCAAGCCCTGTATTGTATCACCAATTGTCAACATTCGTCGGCAACGATTAACGATTTTAATAATTTCAGTGAACAAAAAAATTAAAATGAGCCACCAATAGACGGACAGTCTGTTAAGCAGTATATAATATTATAATGTAGGTACCAAAGTTATAACACAAACTCGCACATTTCGTTGCGTTCAGCCGTTCGAACTGATCAGGTTAATTTCATAAGATATTTCGATACTTCAAGTTTCAGTTCGGAGCGAGATGAAGACGGATGAAGATAGCTGATTCTTCGGTGGCGTTACGTACTGCACGTCTGTATTCTTGGTGCACTCTAGCTAGGTTTCACCGAAAGAGTCGATGTTTACACGTGAGTTTGTTTTGTAAGGCCATTTTCGTTTCACTACGCCAAGCTTAATACGTATCTTTTTTTTGTATATTATACTATAGGTACACTCCGAGTACACCTTACCTACTAGGTACCTTAGATTTGCTCAATAAGTAATAATAACTATTGCATTCATCATTGAATGATTATTCAGAAGCCAGTTGAGGATAAATGCCAAAAGTATAAATGTAATTACTAATTAAGAATAATTAAAAAATAATTTGTGAAAGGAACACGATTACTGCTATTATTAAAGTCTTAATTATTATTTTCGAATAAATACAAATAATGAATATTTTAATAGCTTTTAACTATTAACATTCAATGTAAATAGTTTTTGATCGACTAATATGTAAGTACCTACAACCTACTATAAAAGAGTATTACAACTACTAAATATTACCTACTATAAAACAGTATTCGTAGAAAATTTTAGACTTGGAAATTTACAAATCTAGTTGGTACTATAGTAGGTTCTGTAAATTTGATGTTCTTAGGTACCTTTTAGGTACCTCTTTATGATAACTCTAAAAACCGGTAATCCCCTTTTTATTTACCTGATGATTCATAAAAAAAAATATTTTTTTTATAAAATATGTTTGTACTTTTAATATCTTATAATATTATAATTTAAATTCAAAATTATAAACTATTTTGGTTATCGTCATATTATCACATTTCAATAAACAAATTGTTCGTAAACACGTAACTCTTTGATATACAATGTTGTATTATATTATATCTATGGATTCATCATATTGACGTAATAATAATATAATAACTATCGTAACAATATTAATTAAGTGTAACATACTTAACTTCTACTATTCAACTAATATCTATATCATATAGGGACGTATAACCAGTGGCGTTGTCAAGGGGGGGGGGGGTGTTTACCCCTCTTCCCACTATTGACATTTTCCACCCTAATAAATGTATTATGTATACGAAAAATGTAAAAACTTGGTTATTTTATAATTAACCCCCTTACCCCCATTTAAAAATCCCGGTTACGTACTACGCCACTGGTATAATCTTGTACACCTAATAAAAATGTTCACGTAATGGTCAACTTTCTATGATCCTGATTCCTGACTCGTATAGGTACCTATATCATTTATAAATAGTGTAATACATATTAATATATTATATACCTACATATATTATGCGTTACCTATATTATGTCCCTAAAAATTCAACAATTATTATTATTTTTATTTATTTTTTACATAAAGGTTACATTACAAAACTCTAATTGTATACACATTTATTTTTATTTTCTTGAACACAATATTTCAAAAAAATATTAATTAATATATAATTAATTGCTATAGTATTTATAAATTATTTAAATAAAATAAACACACCTATCATAATTAGAAATAGGTATAAACCCATGTATATGTATAACCTATTAAAATACAAACTAACAAACATTAAAGAGTACCTACAATATTGTTTTCGGTAGTCGAGTTATAGTAGACAACTGACTTGTGAAGAAATGTTATTTTCGTTAGTTGGGTATAATTGTAAATTTTTTTTAAAAGCTAATTGATGTAATTACCACATAATTAATATTTAATTACTAATAATATATACTTATAACAGTATAAGTATAAATATATATCGTTAAAAAAAAATTAAAAATCAAGTAGGTTAATTAAATTAAAAAAACCAATCTATGTGCAAAGTTTAAAATATATAGGTACCATTTATCTTATTAAACTTATTTTTTAATATTTATACTATCATTTTTTCAAACGTTGTATACACCAAGTTCTGTACATACAAAAAATACATTTTTTCACAAACTTCCTAACATACCTACTGTATCATTTATCACGCCTCTGTAATTGTATACGTAGTACTGAGCACGGGCCAACTAGAATTTATTATTACGATTGGATATAATGTTTCTAGAAAAAAATATAGACTCATCGATCCTAGAGGATAGTATTGGAAAATTCTATAGTATTTATTGATGATGCCAAATTTAAAATTGGCCCAATGTATTTATTGCACTTGTGAAGACATTAAATTAAACGGATTACTGTAGAAACTGGAAACCATCTTTCAATTACGACCTATTGTTGAAAATAAATAACAGTAAATTGTATAATAAACTAAAACGACTATGGAAATTGTATCGAGAAAATTGATTCAGCTATAAATATAAATATTTTTATGTTAAAATTTATACTATAAGAAATCAAAATATATTTTTTCCTTTATCACTCACATTTTTGTCCACGGGGCACGGACACACCTAGTAAAATATTGTTTGTACAGTCAGGTTTAATTCAACCTCTGTGTCCTATAAACCAGTGAGTGTATAGTTATTTTCTTCTTGGAGAGAACCAGAAAACAATTGGTACGTTAAACCTCAGACTTAAAAAAACGCAGTTCCTCCTTATTTGATATTATCTCACATTTAAGCCAGGTCTACTTATATGAGCCAATGGAAAATGAGCTATGTTTGTACTGTAATCGTGGTTTGAATTTATTGATTTTTCAAACGCAAGTTGCTGCCCATTTTTCAAAAGGTGTCATCAAATCATTTTCATTTTAGAAAAAACAAAATTTTATTTTATTTTATTTGTTATATTTTTAAAAGTATTAAGTAGGTATTTAAGTTATAAATTAAATGCATTTTAAACTATAAAACAATTTGCAGATTTTTGTGAGTTTATCAAAATAAATCGAAAAAAATAAATGTTTAAAAAGTAGAAAATGTCAAATATCTATAAGACGTTCAAATATATAATGTATAAAAATCATTGTCAAGCTATACTGCAGAGGTCATATTATTATATTACAAGACGCAACCATAGGTGCATTATTTGAAAATATGGTTAAATAGTGAAATAGTAGGACAGTAGGTATGTAGGTGTAGGTACAGAACATTTATACAGTAGGCATGTACACAACGCATTTATATGATTAATTGATATTTACAAAGACAAATAGTTTCATTTTATGTTCTATGTCGCAATTAATCCAAAATAGAATAACATATTTATGTAATTTGTAGCTGTATACACTCACGACCCAAAAAATTGTCGCAAGGTAATATTATGTATAATTATTTTGAAATTTATTATCAGTGAATTAATATCAAACTAAAGTCTAAGGTAACAATCCAGTGTTTTTAGAATTTTAAATACAGTATGAAGTTGTTAATATTATACACGTTAATTTCTTTGGGTTATAGTAGCATATCAGAGACCAATAAGACAGATATGATTATCAAAATTAAAAAGATTTCTAATCAACATTTTTGGATCGAGAATTTTATGACTCAAAAGATACTAATTGAAAATGAAGTTGTGACTTTAAAAGAAGCTCTAAAAGTAATAACTGATTCTAGTATTGAGTATTTTACTGAATTAGACATAAATGTTGTGTTAAAAGCGGCAAAAGCTCTTTCCACAGCTCAGAAATGTAAATATTCAGACTTAATTATCCATACATTTCGTATTTTTTTTAAAATATTTTCATCATGTCTAAAACTGTCCATTGATAATTTAAAAAATGATGATGTACCGTTGTCAAATACAATAAAAACCTCTTTATATAATATTATAAAACTCACAATTGAACTCAAAACATATACCACAAGATTTATATTTAATATATACCATTTGATGAATTTAATTCCGACTTTAAAGTCTACTGATCACACATTAACAAAATCTTTATTATCCATTAATTTAAATTTAGATCGCATTAAAAGCTATATAGATCAACATCAAGATGAAGCAAATGAATTGGATTTATTACATTTTGTCCAGAAAGTAATTGCTCAAATGATAAATTTAGTTGAACGTTTTAGGTGTAAACATTGTTATATTGAAAATTATTATGATGATTTAATTTCATTAATAAATAATAAAATGACTTGTGAAAAACTAAACGATACAGATAATGGCAGAGTTGGTCATTCAATTGAAGAATCAATCGATAATTTAAAAAAGTTTTTTAACGATCCAAGTTATTTGATTAATGATATTCTGTTTTCTGTGTATATGTACGATCAAAAATACATGTTATTAGAAGATATACTCGAAATTGATATAGACACATCGTTCATTATTCCCGATTTAATTGTTGAATGGAAGAATGCTACCAAATGGCCAACATTAAACAATGTATTAAAGGAAGTTAAATGTACTTACAGTCTTCAAAATATATTTGAATATCAAGTATTATTAATTGAAGTAATAAAAAGTATTTTTTACATAAAATATATGAAAAAAGAGCTAATAACCTCAACTGTAGACATTGAAAAATCATTAAATGAATTTGATGCATTCATTGATAAAATTATACCCAAAAATTATCCAACAGACCTGTATGGTTCAATTAAAAAATTAAGAAATTCACTATATAACTACCTAGAGTTGTCCAAAACTACTTCAGTGTTACCTTTTTCCATTTTTTCCGTCCAACAATTACGTAAAATTTTGATTAACACAGCATGGGTCCACAATGAAAATTGTGAAAAATCTAACATAAATACAACTATAGAAAGTCTACCGATGAATGAACTAGTGTCAAGAATTGTTAAACTGGATAACTTCAAAGTATTTATTCAAATTTTTGAAGAGCTCTCCTATGAATCAAACACTCTAAGTGATTATGATATACAAACAGTAAGTAATTTAAAACCTATTGAAGAGAGTGATAATATACCAGCATATTGCAAACATTTTTCATTGCTCCGAGAAAAATTACTGTTATTTCAAATATTAATTGTTGGATTTCAGCAAGCTTGTGATAGTCAAGAAGAAGTTGATGATTCAGATGTCAAAAGAGCAAAGACGTTTATTTTTGAAATTCTAATGCATTTATTCCAAACCTATACAAATGACGAGAAATTTAAAAAGATTATTTTACCTTTAACGATTTATTTTAAATATAATGATGAAACAAACGTGAATTTAAAAATATTGCTTCAAGTTTTATTTTTGAATATTAATATTATAGAACATTTTGAATTAAATCATTGTGACGTAGTAGAGTACAGTATTGATGTGTATTATAATAAAATAAAGTTGGTTTTTGGACATTTTACTTATGTTTTTTTAGAACAAGAGAGATGTAAATTGGATAAGTTATTTTGGGATAATAAAAATGAAATAATGAAAAATATGATAAAACCAAATACAAATTATTATCATATAAAGGATGAACGAAGAGATATTCATTTAATGGCCGTTGATCAATTTATACCAACTGTAGATTTTATTAGTAATAGTATCAGTGATAATCCCGATCAAGATGTTTCCGATCGCGTTTTTCTCTGGGACGGGTCAATGGAAAGTGTTGAATCTGTTTATTCAACTATAACACGATGTGTAATTGATTATCAGTATTTAGTCAGACATCAGTGTTCCATAATTAAATGGTTTGTGTCACTAGTTGTCAAATATTTTTTTGAAATTAATCAAATATATATTAATTTAATAATGCAAAATATATATACACCGGCAATTGAATTTGAAAATAAAAAAACTAAAAAATATCTAACAGAATTTGAAGAAATTCCTTTTTCCAAGTCCATAAACATTTATCCAAACTATATTTTGAATTTTTTAGAAAAACCATTCGACGATTTCATGAACAAAAATACTGAAAGGTCAATGTTAGTCGGGGATATTGATCGGTTAACATTAAGTCAACCATCAAACGAAGAAAATTCAATCTCGTTAGAAGAGTTGAAAAATATGAATAAAATAATTAACAATAACATCCTTTTTTTACAAAATGTATTACAAAACTTAAATGATACTAAATATATTTCTACAGACATGCAATTTTCAACATGTATATATGTATGAAATTGTTCGTTACTGATGAGATATATTATGTAATTTATTGTCATAATAGTAAGCTATAACTACTATTCAAACATGAATAGTTTTCATTATTTTTAAGCTTTTAAATAAAGAATTGTTTGTACATATACATTTTTAATTTAATAACATATTATAGTCATTGATAAATCAAAATAATCTGTACTTTTTATTCTTTGTTTTTCTTATTTGTTATTGTTACTATATGATTTAAATATATAAATGTGAAAATGAGATCTTTGATGCTAATGATCTAGAGAACCACTCATCTGAAAGTCATGCGGTGTTCAATGATAGAGTACCTATATCGCAGGGCAGGTTTTAATCTTTGTTTTATGGACCCAACTCCACGAAATATTGAGAGATAAAATAGAAAAAACCGGTAACACTATCTGTCCAGTAAATGTACTGAATGTATTAATTTTACAATGATGGGTGTTTTTTAATTTTTTTTTTTTGTTTTTGTTTACACAATAAGTACTCGAAATAATGCTTAGATTTTCAACTTCATTTTCTAGACTTGACAACATTCTCAAAATATTTTGACTCGTTTTGAGTTGTTTTACGGGCATTATCAATTTTCAATTTTTTTAGTTTTTTCTTTAAATATCAATAAAATTGTATTCGTTGAATCAAAAAATTTAATACAATATTACACATTGTTACAATATCAGTTTTAAAATATTTATATAAACAAGATTGTAATTTTATAAGCATTTAAGATTTAAATTTCGACAAGATTTATCATACCTAATATTAAAAATTTACAAATTATTTTGCAGTTAAAAAAATATAAAATATTCATCACACCGTTTTTTTATTTAAGAATTTAAAATTTAAAACAAGGTTCTACGTAAGTAGTTCATACTGTAACCAAAAGATCTAAAAAAAAATATAAACACAGTTTTTTTATAATTATTTAAAGTACTAGTCTGGACGAAATAAGATATTTAATAAAAGAAGATAACAGTTTTAGTTTTGTGTAATATTGTTATAACTTAAAAATATTATTCGTGGGAACTTGAAACTTTGAAACTTTCAAAGTAAATTATTATTATATACGAATAAAATTAATTCAACTTATCGTCTAGGTACCGTATTAATAATAATATAATATAAATTAAGTATAATAATCCTTGGCTGACAAATCGTCTCCGCTCAGAATCGTTTTTCATATACAATGATATTATTATATCATTGAATTCAAATTCAAATTTAACACCATCCATTACGGTGACCTACTTGTAACCTACTGTACAGCAGAGCGACATCCACTTACCTGGTTGTTTCTTTTTTGTATTTCCCAAGCTTATGTACTACTATTTTCCATTTTGACCTTTCAAAGTACCAACTAGATTCACGTCCCCACCAGAAAAGATACTGAAGTTGAAAATCGAAGCATTATTTCAACAAATTATAGTTTATACATCAACAAAAAAATCACACACAACCACACACCATTGTAAAATTAATACATTTATCGCTCCGCTCAAAGTATAAAATGTATAAATAATGTATGTATTATACTATACAATTGTAATATGGTTGTGACTTATTTCAGTATTTAATTTGTTTTCTGGATAAATGAAAACAATAATAAAACATTATTTGTAGATAATAAAAGTTCTATTTTTAAAAATGAACATTTAAATTATTATAACAATGAGAAAGTGTATTCATATTTTTTAATAATATTTTATTTTTATTTTATTATTAAGATAAAATATATTATAATTTAGGTAGTAAGTAATTACTAATAACTAACGTGTAATAAGTTATATACTAAAATATATCTTGTAATTTATCAATTAAATTATTATCATTAATGACTTTTAAAATATCTTTTATATTTTGAATGGTTTTATGCAACAAATTTAAAAGCGTATTTATTGAATATGGAGTACTTTTTGTTTTATAATATTCTTCAGGATACTCTTTTGTTGACATACTAAGTATTTTAAGCTGTTGACGAATTCTAACATTACATTCTTTCTTAATTTGTGCACCTTGGTTTTTTAATGCCATCAAGTATGGATATAAAGAAATCTGTATATATGATTTTATAAACTCTGGGAACGGAAGATTTTCAAATAGTCTTACTTCATTTAAGATGGTTTTTAAATTACCATTATCATTATGAAAACCGATTTCATTCATTTTTAAAATAATCACATATAATTGTTTAAAAACACTTGTAATAATCCATTTAATTTCAAACATTTGAAACCTAACTAATTGCTGATAATCTACCATTGCATTAGATTTCATAGAAATGTTATTATATACTTCATTAATAGACTTTTTGAAACCATCCCATATGACATAATTTATAATATCATCACTACCATATATTATAGTGATGGTACTACAAATAGATTTGGTCTCGTGAATGAATTCTTTAACACTTGTTGAATAAACTGCTTTTTGGTTCTCATTAACCTGATGTGTACTTATTCTCTCACTTAAATTCTTCGATAGTTCATTTTTGTATCCAAGCAATAAGAATGAATAATATGGTCGACTTTCCTTGCCATGATGAATATGTTTACTCTTAACTTCACGTAATATTCCCCGATTAAATTTCAACAACAAACAGTTATTTAATTCATAATATTCAAGTAAGTTTGAAGCTAAAATCATATTTTGTCTTAAATTAAAAATATTAACATTAGTTACATTATCATTCTCCAATTTGGCAAAATTGATTATTAATGGAAATAAAATTTGATTGAGTCGATCATTATATAAAAACGTCTTATAAAACCACAATATATTTTTGTGCATACTCTCAATTATGAGTAGATCACTTGGTTTTATAACATTTAACACTAAGTCAACATTAAGTTGCAGAATATTATCAAGCCATTCTTGAAATGTGACAAAATTATAACGAAGTTGTTCAAAGCTCTTATTACATACTATTCCATTACTGCTATATTCAGTTTTTTCAACGGAAATTCCATGGTATAAATAATAATCTCCGAGACTATATGATTCATTTGAGAACAGTTCAAAAATCTGAACGAAATGGGCAAAAAATTGAAGTTTTGTAATATCTTCTAAAAATTCCGACATCACTACATTATCTATTTTTTCAACTATATCACTTGATTCACCCCATGATTTGATAACCGGGGTTTTAACTAATTGTATCACAGTATTATCCAAAAAAACTTTGCCTTTAGTATGCTTACCTTGGTGAATATCATTATAAATTGAATTTCTTACTCTTATAATGGAACTATATAGATTTGTTGGATAATTATTTGGTATTATTTTATCTATGAATTTATCAAACTCTTGAAGTAATAATTTAACTTCTTCAGAATTATTACCATTGTAATTTTTTATATGGATATTGATAAATTGTATATAATAAATATATTTAATTACCTCAATTAGTAATATTTGATAATCGAATATTATTTTAATATCATCGGTATTTCTAACTTTATTATAAATATTTATTAGTTGATCCCAATCATCAGAGTCTTGCCATTTTACTTGAAGAGTAGGAAAAAATGAATATTTTCCTTTGATGCTGAATATAATATCTTTGAACAATAAATAGTTCAGATCATAAATATTATATTTTTCTTCAATAGGAATAATGTTAGTATCATCTTCATAATTTATGGATACATACCTAAAAAAATTTCGGAAATTGTGATTCGTAGAGGTATTTATTAAAAAATTGTAGACTTCCTCATATACATTATAATTTTTTGAATTCAATAAATCTTTTATGTTTCTATCTAAATGTTCATAAAACGTATATACATTCTGAGTATAACAATGTTTACTGCTATATCGTTCAACCAAATTTATCATTTGAGCAAGTACTATTTTTATATTAATTTCGGAGTTTGTATCTGATTTATCATATTTTTCATCGTCTTTTTCTTTTAAGAACGCATCTGGTTTATATTTTGTTACATATGTTATCGTATGATATAAAAATAAATTTATGGAAATTAAGGATTTTAATAAAGTGTCATCGGTAGATCTTAAGTTTGGATGTATCTTCTTAAATTGCATTAAATCAATTATCATTTTTACAATATAAATTTTTAATGTAGAGACAATTCTAATAATACTTGCTACACATTGCAGTCTATTTTTAGTAAAATTTGAATGTTCGTCTTTGTATTTATTAACATCAGTTAGGTTATAACATACAGTTACACAGTCCAAAAAATGAGTAAATGTACTAATAATTAAATCAGAATACTTACACTTTAAATCCATATATATAGACGTAATAATTTGAATCTTAATACTGTTCAATTTATCGACCTTATCTAAGTTATTACCATCATCAGATAATGTGGATAATATAGTGTTATATAGTTCATATAGTTCATCGTAATTCACAGTTTTTAATTCATTATCTATAATAATTTGTCCGGATAATATATTTTTCTTCCAGAAAGGACTAGTACAAAAATGTTTTATTGCAGATATATTTTTTTTATTAATAAAAATTGATTTAAATTCTTTAGTCTCACTGTAAACACCCCAAAAAATAAAATAAATTAAAAACTTCATCTTGTACGTTAAATATTTTTTTATAACTATCTGAATAATATTATATATTGCCGATTTTAATTAATATAACGTTTTATAATGATGAATCCTCAATATTAAGTTGTGTATTAAACTTGTCAATAATAAAAAATATAAAATATGGTTGACTCATTCTCTCTCTCATTCGTTGTCTCGTTATCTCTTTATTATAACCTACTTATAACCATTTGGTTTATTTAGTACAATACTTCGAATACACCTGTTGTCAGATATTTACAGTACCTATATATTATATAACAGTTGTTTTAGGTTAAATATTTGACAAATACCGAATACTATACCTGTTTTAACTTTTAGTTAACTCGATCTTAATGTTCAACTATTAACGTTCAAAAACATATTCGACGTAAAATGATTTTAATTTAAATGAGAGCGGAACTCAACTTAATTTAAATAGAACTATCTTTCTTTAATAATAAAATAAATTTCTTATTCGATAGCTTATACCTATTCAAATCAATGTAAAAAAAAAACTTTTGCGGTTACAATTTTTAAATAAGTAGGTACTTTTACAGTCTCTCTAAAATGAAAAAAAAAACTTAACTTAAACCTCGATTTCTTGTGTTAAATTAACAAAATTGTTTTAATACTATAACTTTTTTTTATATATTAATTTAACAAACAAATCTGAATTCTTTCAGTACACACTATACCAGTGGTCGGCAACCGGCGGCCCGCTTTAAATTCTACGACAACGACATTTAATCGAATATTATATCAAAAAAATCATATTGTATAAAATATTATAATTGAACGTTTCTATCAGTCATATTATATAATGGTAGATATACCTTGACAGTTACCGATAAGATACCTAGAGTAGATACGACGAGTGTATTTGGATTATAATATTAATTTTCTATTCTGTTCAGTATAGTAAAACGTTGCGTTTTTCAACTAGGTACTCGCCAATCCATTTAATATTGATTATGAAGATGTTGATGTTGAGCTTCAAATGGAAATAATAGATTTGCAGTCACAAGATATCTTAAAAGACTCATTCAAAGCATCTCCTTTACTTTTTTTCGTTGAACTTCCGGCATCATTTTCAAAAATTAAAAATATAGCTGCAAAATACTTCAGTATGTTTGGATCCACTTACGTGTGTGCGCATTTTGTGCCTTTTTTCATATGAAAAAAATTAAAAATCTATACCGTTCACGTTTAATTAATGACCATCTCCACCATGTACTTCGAGCCAGCACAAGAAACTTTAATGTGGAAATTTAAAAAATAATAAACAATATCCAACAACAAAAATCAAATTAAGCCTAAAGAAGTTGCAATTTCCATACTTTTATATTATAATTATTATTATATTATTAAAAATTGTAATTTTTATGCTCTATTATTTTAAAGTTTTAAACAGTTATTATTTTCTTTTTACCTTCTTCAAAAGGTTGCTGACCACTGCACTATACTATATTAATAACTATCAGGCACATCATTAGAATTTTTTTTCAGGGTGTTCTGAGTGGTTCAGATACATTTTGTACATGAACAATGCCACAACAGACTGTTTTTTTCATAAGCTACAGTGATTACTTAGATAAATAATTTAATTTATTTTAACACAACATAGGTAGAGTAGCACTGCACGTACTATGGTTTTAAATTTATATTCTAAGTTATAAATGGATATTATATAATATGAACTTTTGATTAATTAACAATGTTTAAATAATACTACCTATATGGCTATATAATGTTTTTTTCATATAAATAAGGAAATATTTTAACACAGACGTTTAACAACTACATTCACAATGAAGTACAATTTTGACAATTTTATTTTAAATATTACTACCGTTAATGTAAATTTTGAAAACAGTTAACAAATAAGTAATAACATGATTTATTAACATAATTTCAAATTAACTCTGTGAATACCTAATTTATCCAAAAGGTATTAATTGTTGACTTTAATAAACAAAAAATCAAATAAATAAATATAAGTCTTGTAAATATATTATAACTTATAAGTGTAACATAAGTCGTAAATGTATCCATATATAATACACAATATATTATATTCTGTATTCTGGAACACAGTTGTTAAATTATTATTTAAATCTATAATCTATTAGAATGTTAGTTTAACAATTAATATAATACTTACTAGAAAAAATACTTTTTAAGAGAATTCAAATAAAGATACCTGTTTTGAAAAGTATGTAAAATACGCGTATTCAAGTGATTTAAAAGTATTTGAATACTTTTGCTCAAGTAGGTACTTAAAGAGAATTTATCATAGCTGATCTGAGTTCCAAAAATTGAACTTTAGATTTATAGTTTTTTTTAAAAATACTTGAAATCCTAACTTCATCAATATTAGTCTTATCGACTTGAAGTCTTCAAGATTCAACGCAGCCAAGCCTTGAAATCAAATTTATATTCTCAAAAAAGTATCGACATTAAGATTGACAAAAGAAAATTTCCCGCCAAATTAATTTTTGAATAATTTAAATTTTGAACACATTTTTGAATTTATCATGTATTAAAAAACTAAAAACCCAACCGACTGTACCAACATTCCCTACTAATTATACGAATGGCAATACCAATATAAAAATTAATTTATGTAGGTATTCTATAAAAAATATCTTTTTCCATATTCAAATATTATTGAAATATTCAAAAAAACTTCAAAATCAATATTTAATATTCAATATTTATAGAGGCAACTGCCTTTTAAGAAACCAAAAAAAATTTTTTAAAAAATTTAACTTTAGGAATACAAATTACAAAGTACAAACTAAAATGCCCAGAATATTAAATAGAAAAAACTATTTAAAATATTTATTTCATTAAACAAGGATTATTCAAGAGGTACCAGATTGTCAATGTTTAAAATATTTGGCTAGAGGTTAAATCCTAAAAAAAAAATTTAAGAGGGTGTTGGCGCCCGCAGGCAAATGCATTTTAGGAAACCAAAAAAAAATTTTTAATAAATTTAACTTTATGATTACACATTACAAAATACAAACTAAAATGCCCAGATTCATAAACAAAAAAAACTATTTAAAATATTTATTTCATTAAACAAGGATTATTCAAGAGGTACCAGATTGTCAATGTTTAAAATATTTGGCTAGAGGTTAAATCCTAAAAAAAAAATTGAAGAAGGGGGTTGGTGCCTGCAGGCAAAAGCATTTTAGGAAATCAAAAAAAAATTTTGAAAAAAATTAACTGTATGATTACACCTTACAGAGTACAAACTAAAATGCCCAGATTCTTAAACAAAAAAAAACTATTTAAAATATTTAGTTCATTAAAGATGAGGATTATTCAAAGGTACCAAGTTATCGATTTTCAAGTCAATCCAAAATATTCAAGTAGAGTAACATACACAAAAAAAAAAAAATTGAAGGAAGGTGTTGGCACCCGCAAGCAAATGCATTTTAGAAAACAAAAAAAAAAAATTTGGAAAAAAATTAACAGGAGAAAAATACATTTCAAAGTTCAATTTAAAATGCCCAGAATCTTAAACAGAAAAAACTATTTAAAGTATTTAGTTCTTTCGGGATTATTCAAAGGTACCAGATTTTCAATGTTTAAAAAATTTGGCTAGAGGTTAAATCGTAAAAAAAAATTGAAGGAGGGTGTTGGCGCCCGCAGGCAAATGCATTTTAGGAAACCAAAAAAAAATTTTTGAAAAAATTTAACAGATGAAAAATACAGTTTATTAAAGAATGATTATTCATAGGGCACCAACTTATCAATTTTCAAGTCAATACAAAATAATCAACCAGAGTTACATTACTAAAAAGAAAAATTTGAAAGAGGGTATGGGGGCAAATGCATTTTAAAAAAGAAAAAAAAATTAAATAAATTATATTGTGGGAATACACATTACAAACTTCAAACTAAAATGCCCAGAATCGTAAACAGAAAAAAATATTCAAAATATTTAGTTCATTAAATAATGATTATTCAAGTTTACCAGATAGTCAATGTTTAAAAAATTTGGCTAGAGGTTAAATCATAAAAAAAAAATTGAAAAGGGTGTTGGTGGCCGCAGGCAAATGCATTTTAGGAAACTAAAAAAAATTTTTAATAAATTTAACTTTATGATGACACATTACAAAATACAAACTAAAATGCCCAGATTCATAAACAAAAAAACTATTTAAAATATTTATTTCATTAAACGAGGATTATTCAAGAGGTACCAGATTGTCAATGTTTAAAATATTTGGCTAGAGGTTAAATCCTAAAAAGAAATTGAAGGAGGGTGCTGGCGCCCGCAGGCAAATGCATTTTAGGAAACCAAAAATAAATTTTTAATAAATTTAATTTTATGATTACACATTACAAAATACAAACTAAAATGCCAAGAATCATAAACAGAAAAAATTATTCAAAATATTTAGTTCATTAAAGAATGATTATTCATAGGGCACCAAGTTATCAATTTTTAAGTCAATACAAAATATTCAACTAGAGTTACAAAACTAAAAAAAAATTGAAGTAGGGTGTTGGCGCCGGCTTGTCAGTGTTTAAAATATGTATATAGAAAGATCTAGATAGGAATTAAATAACAGAAAAACTTCTCTGAAGACTTACAAATTTGAAAATATCCATACTAAAAATCAATTGAATTAAATTTATGAAAAAAAATTGAAAGGGGAACGTGGGCTACCACAGGCAAACGCATTTTAAGAAGCAGATAAAAAATTTAAAAAAGTATTGTATGGCACCAAGTTGTTAATGTTTTAAAAAAAGATGTATATAAAAGAATCAAAAAAGTTAAATAGATAAAAAAATAAATTGAATGGGGAACGTGAGAGAACCTAGCCTGTCTCTTTTCAAATTATATATTATGTACACAGGTACTCAGCGTACTCCCAGGTATAGTCGGTTAATCTTGAAAAATATTTATACAAAAAAATCTACTACAGTTCAATGTAGTGAAAAAAAAATTGTTTAAGAAATCTGGGTGAAATAACACTAAAAGAATACGCTGGAAACTAAATACTGCAATACACATTAACTACAATCCAAAAACTAGTTGTTGTTTACATTATAATAATGCGAACAGTTATTATGATCAGAGGTGTATCACGGTAATATATGTATTAGAAAATGTATAAAAATGAATGTAAATTATAAAGGATGCAAAGAAATTAAATGAGAAAAGGTCCTGCACGGACTCTACTATATGATTGTCATTTATCATTTAAAATATTTAGTTGATTATTCATGGGGCACCAGATTGTCAATGTTTAAAAAATTTGGCTAGAGTAAAAATCATAAAAAAAAAAAAAATTGAAGGGAGGTGTTGGCGCCCGCAGGCAAATAGATTTTAGAAAACAAAAAAAAAATTTGGAAAAAATTTGACTATGAATACACATTACAAAGTTCAAATTAAAATGTCCCGAAACTTAAACAGAAAAAACTATTTAAAATATTTAGTTCATTAAAGAATGATCATTCATGGGGCACCAGATTGTCAATGTTTAAAAAATTTGGCTAGAGTAAAAATCATAAAAAAAAAAAAATTGAAGGGAGGTGTTGGCGCCCGCAGGCAAATAGATTTTAGAAAACAAAAAAAAAATTTGGAAAAAAATTTAGAAAAAAACTATTCAAAATATTTAGTTCATTAAAGAATGATTATTCATGGGGCACCAAGTTATCACTTTTCAAGTCACTACAAAATATTCAACTAGAGTAACAGTACTAAAAAAAAAAAATTGAAGGGAGGTGTTGGCACCCGCAGGCAAATAGATTTTAGAAAACAAAAAAAAAATTGGAAAAGATTTGACTATGAATACATATTACAAAGTTCAAATTAAAATGTCCCGAAACTTAAACAGAAAAAACCTATTTAAAATATTTAGTTCATTAAAGAATGATCATTCATGGGGCACCAGATTGTCAATGTTTAAAAAATTTGGCTAGAGTAAAAATCATAAAAAAAAAAAAATTGAAGGGAGGTGTTGGCGCCCGCAGGCAAATAGATTTGAAAAAACAAAAAGAAATTTGAAAAAAAATTTAGAAAAAAATTATTCAAAATATTTAGTTCATTAAAGAATGATTATTCATGGGGCACCAAGTTATCAATTTTCAAGTCAATACAAAATATTCAACTAGAGTAACAGTACTAAAAAAAAAAAATTGAAGGGAGGTGTTGGCACCCGCAGGCAAATAAATTTTAAAAAACAAAAAAAAAAATTTGAAAAAATATTTAGAAAAAAACTATTCAAAATATTTAGTTCATTAAAGAATGATTATACATGGGGCACCAAGTTATCAATTTTCAAGTCAATACAAAATATTCAACTAGAGTAACAGTACTAAAAACAAAAAATTGAAGGGAGGTGTTGGCGCCCGCAGGCAAATAGATTTTAGAAAACAAAAAAAAAAATTTGGAAAAAAATTGACTATGAATACACATTACAAAGTTCAAATTAAAATGTCCCGAAACTTAAACAGAAAAAACTATTTAAAATATTTAGTTCATTAAAGAATGATTATTCATGGGGCACCAGATTGTCAATGTTTAAAAAATTTGGCTAGAGTAAAAATCATAAAAAAAAAAAATTGAAGGTAGGTGTTGGCGCCCGCAGGCAAATAGATTTTAGAAAACAAAAAAAAATTTGAAAAAAAATTTAGAAAAAAATTATTCAAAATATTTAGTTCATTAAAGAATGATTATTCATGGGGCACCAAGTTATCACTTTTCAAGTCACTACAAAATATTCAACTAGAGTAACAGTACTAAAAAAAAAAAATTGAAGGGAGGTGTTGGCACCCGCAGGCAAATAGATTTTAGAAAACAAAAAAAAAATTGGAAAAGATTTGACTATGAATACATATTACAAAGTTCAAATTAAAATGTCCCGAAACTTAAATAGTTAAATAGATAAAAAAATAAATTGAATGGGGAACGTGACAGAACCTAGCCTGTCTCTTTTCAAATTATATATTATGTACACAGGTACTCAGCGTACTCCCAGGTATAGTCGGTTAATCTTGAAAAATATTTATACAAAAAAACTCTACTACAGTTCAATGTAGTGAAAAAAAAATTGTTTGAGAAATCTGGGTGAAATAACACTAAAAGAATACACTGGAAACTAAATACTGCAATACACATTAACTACAATCCAAAAACTAGTTGTTGTTTACATTATAATAATGCGAACAGTTATTATGATCAGTGGTGTATCACGGTAATATATGTATTAGAAAATGTATAAAAATGAATGTAAATTATAAAGGATGCAAAGAAATTAAATGAGAAAAGGTCCTGCACGGACTCTACTATATGATTGTCATTTATCATTTAAAATATTTAGTTGATTATTCATGGGGCACCAAGTTATCACTTTTCAAGTCAATACAAAATATTCAACTAGAGTAACAGTACTAAAAAAAAAAAATTGAAGGGAGGTGTTGGCACCCGCAGGCAAATAAATTTTAAAAAACAAAAAAAAAAATTTGAAAAAATATTTAGAAAAAAACTATTCAAAATATTTAGTTCATTAAAGAATGATTATACATGGGGCACCAAGTTATAAATTTTCAAGTCAATACAAAATATTCAACTAGAGTAACAGTACTAAAAACAAAAAATTGAAGGGAGGTGTTGGCGCCCGCAGGCAAATAGATTTTAGAAAACAAAAAAAAAAATTTGGAAAAAAATTGACTATGAATACACATTACAAAGTTCAAATTAAAATGTCCCGAAACTTAAACAGAAAAAACTATTTAAAATATTTAGTTCATAAAAGAATGATTATTCATGGGGCACCAGATTGTCAATGTTTAAAAAATTTGGCTAGAGTAAAAATCATAAAAAAAAAAAATTGAAGGTAGGTGTTGGCGCCTGCAGGCAAATAGATTTTAGAAAACAAAAAAAAATTTGAAAAAAAATTTAGAAAAAAATTATTCAAAATATTTAGTTCATTAAAGAATGATTATTCATGGGGCACCAAGTTATCAATTTTCAAGTCAATACAAAATATTCAACTAGAGTAACAGTACTAAAAAAAAAAAATTGAAGGGATGTGTTGGCACCCGCAGGCAAATAGATTTTAGAAAACAAAAAAAAAATTTGGAAAAAAATTGACTATGAATACACATTACAAAGTTCAAATTAAAATGTCCCGAAACTTAAACAGAAAAAACCTATTTAAAATATTTAGTTCATTAAAGAATGATCATTCATGGGGCACCAGATTGTCAATGTTTAAAAAATTTGGCTAGAGTAAAAATCATAAAAAAAAAAAAATTGAAGGGAGGTGTTGGCGCCCGCAGGCAAATAGATTTGAAAAAACAAAAAGAAATTTGAAAAAAAATTTAGAAAAAAATTATTCAAAATATTTAGTTCATTAAAGAATGATTATTCATGGGGCACCAAGTTATCAATTTTCAAGTCAATACAAAATATTCAACTAGAGTAACAGTACTAAAAACAAAAAATTGAAGGGAGGTGTTGGCGCCCGCAGGCAAATAGATTTTAGAAAACAAAAAAAAAAATTTGGAAAAAAATTGACTATGAATACACATTACAAAGTTCAAATTAAAATGTCCCGAAACTTAAACAGAAAAAACTATTTAAAATATTTAGTTCATTAAAGAATGATTATTCATGGGGCACCAGATTGTCAATGTTTAAAAAATTTGGCTAGAGTAAAAATCATAAAAAAAAAAAATTGAAGGTAGGTGTTGGCGCCCGCAGGCAAATAGATTTTAGAAAACAAAAAAAAATTTGAAAAAAAATTTAGAAAAAAATTATTCAAAATATTTAGTTCATTAAAGAATGATTATTCATGGGGCACCAAGTTATCACTTTTCAAGTCACTACAAAATATTCAACTAGAGTAACAGTACTAAAAAAAAAAAAATTGAAGGGAGGTGTTGGCACCCGCAGGCAAATAGATTTTAGAAAACAAAAAAAAAATTGGAAAAGATTTGACTATGAATACATATTACAAAGTTCAAATTAAAATGTCCCGAAACTTAAATAGTTAAATAGATAAAAAAATAAATTGAATGGGGAACGTGACAGAACCTAGCCTGTCTCTTTTCAAATTATATATTATGTACACAGGTACTCAGCGTACTCCCAGGTATAGTCGGTTAATCTTGAAAAATATTTATACAAAAAAACTCTACTACAGTTCAATGTAGTGAAAAAAAAATTGTTTGAGAAATCTGGGTGAAATAACACTAAAAGAATACACTGGAAACTAAATACTGCAATACACATTAACTACAATCCAAAAACTAGTTGTTGTTTACATTATAATAATGCGAACAGTTATTATGATCAGTGGTGTATCACGGTAATATATGTATTAGAAAATGTATAAAAATGAATGTAAATTATAAAGGATGCAAAGAAATTAAATGAGAAAAGGTCCTGCACGGACTCTACTATATGATTGTCATTTATCATTTAAAATATTTAGTTGATTATTCATGGGGCACCAAGTTATCACTTTTCAAGTCAATACAAAATATTCAACTAGAGTAACAGTACTAAAAAAAAAAAATTGAAGGGAGGTGTTGGCACCCGCAGGCAAATAAATTTTAAAAAACAAAAAAAAAAATTTGAAAAAATATTTAGAAAAAAACTATTCAAAATATTTAGTTCATTAAAGAATGATTATACATGGGGCACCAAGTTATAAATTTTCAAGTCAATACAAAATATTCAACTAGAGTAACAGTACTAAAAACAAAAAATTGAAGGGAGGTGTTGGCGCCCGCAGGCAAATAGATTTTAGAAAACAAAAAAAAAAATTTGGAAAAAAATTGACTATGAATACACATTACAAAGTTCAAATTAAAATGTCCCGAAACTTAAACAGAAAAAACTATTTAAAATATTTAGTTCATAAAAGAATGATTATTCATGGGGCACCAGATTGTCAATGTTTAAAAAATTTGGCTAGAGTAAAAATCATAAAAAAAAAAAATTGAAGGTAGGTGTTGGCGCCTGCAGGCAAATAGATTTTAGAAAACAAAAAAAAATTTGAAAAAAAATTTAGAAAAAAATTATTCAAAATATTTAGTTCATTAAAGAATGATTATTCATGGGGCACCAAGTTATCAATTTTCAAGTCAATACAAAATATTCAACTAGAGTAACAGTACTAAAAAAAAAAAATTGAAGGGATGTGTTGGCACCCGCAGGCAAATAGATTTTAGAAAACAAAAAAAAAATTTGGAAAAAAATTGACTATGAATACACATTACAAAGTTCAAATTAAAATGTCCCGAAACTTAAACAGAAAAAACCTATTTAAAATATTTAGTTCATTAAAGAATGATCATTCATGGGGCACCAGATTGTCAATGTTTAAAAAATTTGGCTAGAGTAAAAATCATAAAAAAAAAAAAATTGAAGGGAGGTGTTGGCGCCCGCAGGCAAATAGATTTGAAAAAACAAAAAGAAATTTGAAAAAAAATTTAGAAAAAAATTATTCAAAATATTTAGTTCATTAAAGAATGATTATTCATGGGGCACCAAGTTATCAATTTTCAAGTCAATACAAAATATTCAACTAGAGTAACAGTACTAAAAAAAAAAAATTGAAGGGAGGTGTTGGCACCCGCAGGCAAATAAATTTTAAAAAACAAAAAAAAAAATTTGAAAAAATATTTAGAAAAAAACTATTCAAAATATTTAGTTCATTAAAGAATGATTATACATGGGGCACCAAGTTATCAATTTTCAAGTCAATACAAAATATTCAACTAGAGTAACAGTACTAAAAACAAAAAATTGAAGGGAGGTGTTGGCGCCCGCAGGCAAATAGATTTTAGAAAACAAAAAAAAAAATTTGGAAAAAAATTGACTATGAATACACATTACAAAGTTCAAATTAAAATGTCCCGAAACTTAAACAGAAAAAACTATTTAAAATATTTAGTTCATTAAAGAATGATTATTCATGGGGCACCAGATTGTCAATGTTTAAAAAATTTGGCTAGAGTAAAAATCATAAAAAAAAAAAATTGAAGGTAGGTGTTGGCGCCCGCAGGCAAATAGATTTTAGAAAACAAAAAAAAATTTGAAAAAAAATTTAGAAAAAAATTATTCAAAATATTTAGTTCATTAAAGAATGATTATTCATGGGGCACCAAGTTATCACTTTTCAAGTCACTACAAAATATTCAACTAGAGTAACAGTACTAAAAAAAAAAAATTGAAGGGAGGTGTTGGCACCCGCAGGCAAATAGATTTTAGAAAACAAAAAAAAAATTGGAAAAGATTTGACTATGAATACATATTACAAAGTTCAAATTAAAATGTCCCGAAACTTAAATAGTTAAATAGATAAAAAAATAAATTGAATGGGGAACGTGACAGAACCTAGCCTGTCTCTTTTCAAATTATATATTATGTACACAGGTACTCAGCGTACTCCCAGGTATAGTCGGTTAATCTTGAAAAATATTTATACAAAAAAACTCTACTACAGTTCAATGTAGTGAAAAAAAAATTGTTTGAGAAATCTGGGTGAAATAACACTAAAAGAATACACTGGAAACTAAATACTGCAATACACATTAACTACAATCCAAAAACTAGTTGTTGTTTACATTATAATAATGCGAACAGTTATTATGATCAGTGGTGTATCACGGTAATATATGTATTAGAAAATGTATAAAAATGAATGTAAATTATAAAGGATGCAAAGAAATTAAATGAGAAAAGGTCCTGCACGGACTCTACTATATGATTGTCATTTATCATTTAAAATATTTAGTTGATTATTCATGGGGCACCAAGTTATCACTTTTCAAGTCAATACAAAATATTCAACTAGAGTAACAGTACTAAAAAAAAAAAATTGAAGGGAGGTGTTGGCACCCGCAGGCAAATAAATTTTAAAAAACAAAAAAAAAAATTTGAAAAAATATTTAGAAAAAAACTATTCAAAATATTTAGTTCATTAAAGAATGATTATACATGGGGCACCAAGTTATAAATTTTCAAGTCAATACAAAATATTCAACTAGAGTAACAGTACTAAAAACAAAAAATTGAAGGGAGGTGTTGGCGCCCGCAGGCAAATAGATTTTAGAAAACAAAAAAAAAAATTTGGAAAAAAATTGACTATGAATACACATTACAAAGTTCAAATTAAAATGTCCCGAAACTTAAACAGAAAAAACTATTTAAAATATTTAGTTCATAAAAGAATGATTATTCATGGGGCACCAGATTGTCAATGTTTAAAAAATTTGGCTAGAGTAAAAATCATAAAAAAAAAAAATTGAAGGTAGGTGTTGGCGCCTGCAGGCAAATAGATTTTAGAAAACAAAAAAAAATTTGAAAAAAAATTTAGAAAAAAATTATTCAAAATATTTAGTTCATTAAAGAATGATTATTCATGGGGCACCAAGTTATCAATTTTCAAGTCAATACAAAATATTCAACTAGAGTAACAGTACTAAAAAAAAAAAATTGAAGGGATGTGTTGGCACCCGCAGGCAAATAGATTTTAGAAAACAAAAAAAAAATTTGGAAAAAAATTGACTATGAATACACATTACAAAGTTCAAATTAAAATGTCCCGAAACTTAAACAGAAAAAACCTATTTAAAATATTTAGTTCATTAAAGAATGATCATTCATGGGGCACCAGATTGTCAATGTTTAAAAAATTTGGCTAGAGTAAAAATCATAAAAAAAAAAAAATTGAAGGGAGGTGTTGGCGCCCGCAGGCAAATAGATTTGAAAAAACAAAAAGAAATTTGAAAAAAAATTTAGAAAAAAATTATTCAAAATATTTAGTTCATTAAAGAATGATTATTCATGGGGCACCAAGTTATCAATTTTCAAGTCAATACAAAATATTCAACTAGTTACAGTACTAAAAAAAAAAATTGAAGGGAGGTGTTGGCACCCGCAAGCAAATAGATTTTAGAAAACAAAAAAAAAATTTGAAAAAAAATTTAGAAAAAACTATTCAAAATATTAAGTTCATTAAAGAATGATTATTCATGGGGCACCAAGTTATCAATTTTCAAGTCAATACAAAATATTCAACTAGAGTTACAGTACTAAAAAAAAAAAATTGAAGGGAGGTGTTGGCGCCCGCAGGCAAATAGATTTGAAAAAACAAAAAAAAATTTGAAAAAAAATATAGAAAAAAATTATTCAAAATATTTAGTTCATTAAAGAATGATTATTCATGGGGCACCATGTTATCAATTTTCAAGTTAATACAAAATATTCAACTAGAGTTACAGTACTAAAAAAAAAAAATTGAAGGGAGGTGTTGGCACCCCCAGGCAAATAGATTTTAGAAAACAAAAAAAAAATTTGGAAAAAATTTGACTATGAATACACATTACAAAGTTCAAATTAAAACGTCCCGAAACTTAAACAGAAAAAACTATTTAAAATATTTAGTTCATTAAAGAATGATTATTCATGGGGCACCAGATTGTCAATGTTTAAAAAATTTGGCTAGAGTAAAAAACATAAAAAAAAAAAAATTGAAGGGAGGTGTTGGCAGTTGGCACCCGCAGGCAAATAGATTTTAGAAAACAAAAAAAAAATTGGAAAAGATTTGACTATGAATACATATTACAAAGTTCAAATTAAAATGTCCCGAAACTTAAATAGTTAAATAGATAAAAAAATGAATTGAATGGGGAACGTGACAGAACCTAGCCTGTCTCTTTTCAAATTATATATTATGTACACAGGTACTCAGCGTACTCCCAGGTATAGTCGGTTAATCTTGAAAAATATTTATACAAAAAAAACTCTACTACAGTTCAATGTAGTGAAAAAAAAATTGTTTGAGAAATCTGGGTGAAATAACACTAAAAGAATACACTGGAAACTAAATACTGCAATACACATTAACTACAATCCAAAAACTAGTTGTTGTTTACATTATAATAATGCGAACAGTTATTATGATCAGTGGTGTATCACGGTAATATATGTATTAGAAAATGTATAAAAATGAATGTAAATTATAAAGGATGCAAAGAAATTAAATGAGAAAAGGTCCTGCACGGACTCTACTATATGATTGTCATTTATCATTTAAAATATTTAGTTGATTATTCATGGGGCACCAAGTTATCACTTTTCAAGTCAATACAAAATATTCAACTAGAGTAACAGTACTAAAAAAAAAAAATTGAAGGGAGGTGTTGGCACCCGCAGGCAAATAAATTTTAAAAAACAAAAAAAAAAATTTGAAAAAATATTTAGAAAAAAACTATTCAAAATATTTAGTTCATTAAAGAATGATTATACATGGGGCACCAAGTTATCAATTTTCAAGTCAATACAAAATATTCAACTAGAGTAACAGTACTAAAAACAAAAAATTGAAGGGAGGTGTTGGCGCCCGCAGGCAAATAGATTTTAGAAAACAAAAAAAAAAATTTGGAAAAAAATTGACTATGAATACACATTACAAAGTTCAAATTAAAATGTCCCGAAACTTAAACAGAAAAAACTATTTAAAATATTTAGTTCATTAAAGAATGATTATTCATGGGGCACCAGATTGTCAATGTTTAAAAAATTTGGCTAGAGTAAAAATCATAAAAAAAAAAAATTGAAGGTAGGTGTTGGCGCCCGCAGGCAAATAGATTTTAGAAAACAAAAAAAAATTTGAAAAAAAATTTAGAAAAAAATTATTCAAAATATTTAGTTCATTAAAGAATGATTATTCATGGGGCACCAGATTGTCAATGTTTAAAAAATTTGGCTAGAGTAAAAATCATAAAAAAAAAAAAAATTGAAGGGAGGTGTTGGCGCCCGCAGGCAAATAGATTTTAAAAAACAAAAAAAAAAATTTGGAAAGAATTTGACTGTATGAATACACATTACAAAGTTCAAACTAAAATGTCCCGAAACTTAAACAGAAGAAACTATCAAAATATTTAGTTCATTAAAGAATTATTCAACGGGTACCAGATTGTCAATGTTTGAGAAATCTGTGTGAAATAACACTAAACAAAAGAATACGCTGGAAGCTAAATACTGCAATACATATTAACTACAATCCAAAAACTAGGTATTGTTTACATTATAATAATATGAACAGTTATTATGATCAGAGGTGTATCACCGTAATATATGTATTTGAAAATGTATAAAAACGAATGTAATGTATTTATAAAGGATGCAAAAAAATTAAATCAGAAAAAGGTCCTGCACGGACTCTATTATGTGATTGTAATTGATGAAGGACATAAAATAATGTTTAATTTAAAATAATATTGTGTTTGGTGGGTCTACAGTCAATATTAAATTACAAACTATAAAGTCTAATTGCCAATAAAAACATAGTCAGATATCTGTTTTAGTCTTTGTAAATATGTGCGGAAAAAAATTAGATTTAGTACAATGTAAAAAAATGTGGAAAGAAAACCCTGAGAATTCTTTGACAGTAGGATAATAAAACACAATAATATATTAAATTAAAACTATTGATTTTATACATTTTCTATTTACAAAAGCTCATAAGTATTGAAAACCTTATAAAATCCTAAAAAAATTATATTTTGTTTTATTTTAAAATACATTTTATAATTTGTTGTGTTAAAAAAATCATTATTTAATGTTGGCTGTATTTAAGTTTTTAATAACTATACTGGTACAACTCTAGCTGACAGTCTTTAAGACCGTGTTAAAAACTATAATAATTAGTTAACGTCTAATTTACTGTCCTATCCTAACCTAACCTAACATAACCAAATTAATAATATTTAAATATTTTCTTTCATTGTTATGTTTACAATATCGAATACCTTTATAGTTAGTAGGAAAAGATCATCGCAAAGCTCACGACCAGTGATTGTAGTCGTCTATCATTACCATAGCTTCAACTAACCTTAGGTTTACCAAACTAGCCTTCTTATGACTAATTACATTAGGACACTTTGAATAAAAAGTTCCTGAGTTGCAGGTTGCCGAACTTATAAGTGAGTGATTATCAAGTTGATCCTTAGATTGTTGACACCTTAGTTCCCCTCGAAGACCGCTGGTTAGACTATTACCATATACTATTATGTCCTATCCATTATGTTATATCTATATTATCTATGATGGAGCCATACCCAGCTCACTCGTGTAAACAATTTGAAGCACATAAAAGCGATTAATTAGAATAAAAGAAAAGGAAATACTATGGCATACCGTAAAAGTTAGAAGAGCTAAAATGATAGGACATCTACTACGCCATGAGAGTCTAACAAAAACCGTCATAGAAGGCGACGTTGAAGGCCATATAGGAAGAGGAAGACCAAGGATGGAGTATATGAAGCAATTAATGAGTGACATGGGGAAGAATAGTTATAAAAAACTAAAGGAATTGAGTAATGATAGGGAAGCATGGAGAACTGCAGCAAACCAATCTAAGGATTGAAGACTAAAAAAAAAAAAAAAAAGCGATTAACGAGTCTCTATTAATGATAATATGAAATCCCAGACCTGTCCCCCATACTCTGATATTAAGAGCCCAGCCCACCTTCATATTCTCTATGCAAAAAGTAAATTTAAGACAAATTTGTAAATCAATGCACAGTCTCTCTATTGTACTAATATTTGTGATTTCATTAATTTTCAGTATTTTGTATAATTAATAATAATTAGTAAACCTAACCTACTGAGGCAACCTTGAGGCATTTCATTTTAGGAAATTAATTAAATCCTCAAACATAACTCTTAATTCAAGAGTTTGTAACTAATACAATCATAATATAATATGAGTATAGTACATTTCGTAATATTTTTTTTCAT
The DNA here is from genome assembly GCF_019925205.1 of Metopolophium dirhodum. Classification (NCBI taxonomy): domain Eukaryota; kingdom Metazoa; phylum Arthropoda; class Insecta; order Hemiptera; family Aphididae; genus Metopolophium; species Metopolophium dirhodum. The sequence goes on from NC_083562.1 coordinate 17,181,561, forward strand.
AATATTTACTGTTAGTGAAATATTAAGTTTGTATTTCTAATATAATATATGTTATGATATTTATGGACGACACTTTCACCATGGCCCCTCGATATAGTAATGTGGCGACCCGGCACATCTCTTTTAGATAAATGATTAAATATTTAATCAAGTCTTCCAATTTACTAAACATTTATGTTTTGTAGATAATTTGAAGAAAAATTTAAAATTGAAGAGAGACTGTGTGAATTAACAAAATTTGTGGTATGAAATGTTTATTTGAACACCTGTTATAATGTATTATATTGAACTTAAGTTAATTTTTTTTAATGTACTATAGTAAACATTTGAACGTTTATTACAATATACGTATATTATACATAGATATCAAGTATGTTTTTTTTTAGTTTTTTTTTTGATAGTTACCTACCTACTACAATACAAGACACTTTATTTTTATATTTTGAAGCAATATTATATGTTTTGGATTATTTAGATCTATATAAACTAAATTTCAGACCCATAGTTTAGTATTTAAAGTTTGTATGATCAAAGTCGTGGAACCAAATTTTATCAGACTCTACTAGAATGTTGTAGTTAAATTAAACTATAATATAGGTATGTGGAATAACAGTACCCAACCTTCTATTATAATTTGTTATGAATATAATATTTTAAGTAATAACTCAAATTTAGCACTTTTACGGTACTTAATACATTTTCCTAATATTTTAACAGAAATTATGGAGCTAAAAATATAGAAATACCTATATTATGTCACGGTCCATAGTTGATAGTTTTGTTTCATTTATAATAATAAAGCGTTTTAATATATATAGGGGAGATCCCTATTATTACAACACCGTTACCAATATGCGTTTTTTTCTGGTTAGTTAATATTTTAATTGCATGTTTTCATGATTTCTTCGTATTTATGCTTATTTTCTTAAAATGTTTTTATATTTTCGGTTCATCTGTTACCTACCTACCTTTTTGTAAACCAATTTGAATTATTATTTATTAATTTAAAAAAAATTTAATAAAAACGTTTTCATTCAGTATTTTTTTGAATATTTTATTATTTTTAATATTTTTGAATATTTCAGTGCATATATTTGCCTGTTTTTAGTGCATACATGCAGGCAAATATTTAACACTTAAGAGAATGTCAGATTTTTAGCGCACCATTTATTTCTCTCTCCGACCCACGCACAATCATTTTAGTGTTTTCTTAATCGTACATTTGGTATGCTACGCGTGGGTCAAAGATGGAAAACAAATAGTGCGCTGACATCCCAACCAGCAACAAGTTTACACGAGTGAGCTGGGTATGGCTCCATCATAGATAATAAAGATATGGATAGGACATAATGGTCTTATCAGCGGTCTTCGTACTTCGAGGTGAACAATTGAGGCCAAATAAAGTATACTCATATCGAGTATCGACTATCAATATAAAGGAGCCTCAATTGCCTTCCCCTCCGGGAACGCCGCCTCAAATGTATTTAACATAGGCGTGGACTATCCATGGTGTCAAAAATCAGAGGATCAACTTGATAATCAAACACTTAAGTTCGGCAACCTAGCTGCAGCAACTCAGGATCTTTTTATTCAAAGTGTCCTAATGAGTCATAAGAAGGTTAGTTAGGTAAACCTATGGTTAGTTGAAGCTAGTGGCCTTTGCAATTCAAGATCTTTTCCTACGTATTCGGCATTGTTAACATAACTATTCTACCTTTACACTTTTTCTTCCCCCGTCTCTCACAGCTATATACAGATTCAGTCTTCTCGCCCCTCATTTCCCACCTAAATTAACTAACTTCTATAGCCACTCTCACTATCTCTTATCATACAGTGACCCAACCCCCTAAACCTATTCTCTCTTGTTTTCACTACAATATGTACACTAACCTACACTACCCTTAATTAATTAATTTCTTATTCTATCCTCTTTTGTACCTTAACACCTAACTTATTATTCTCATATCTGCTACCCTCACTCCACTTACCTACCCTAACCTTACATTTCTTTTTCATCTTTCCCTTTCATACACCAAACATTCTGAAATCCTGTGACCCATTTCCTTATCTTCGCCATATTACACACTACCTAATTCCTATTCACCCAGTCTCTAGTTACCTACAAGTAATCGTACTTGATTATCGGTGAAAATATTTAAATATCATTGAGCGAATTCCCTACTCGAAAGAATTACTTAAAAAAATATCATACCTCCCAATTTTCTAATTTTTAACACGACTTTATTGATAGCCGGAATAGTGTTATACCAGTATAATTACAATACAAATATTGAAAAATTTCGGGCAATACATCCTTTGATCAATTAACAATAATAAAAAAAAAACCTACTGAGATATAAGAAAATATATTCCCCGTGACGGAATCAAAATCTGCTACGAAACTTAGTCTTCGAAGCACTGAAACGTTCACACATTTCAATCTGCTTATGATATAATATTATTCCCAGTTTGAAAATTTTCACTGACGAATACCATTACTGAAATAACACGCATCTTATGCAGTAAAATGTTCTACAATATTCTAATGACCTATGCGTTACAGTCTACAGATATTATATAAACCTACCAATAAATACCTAATATTAATTTTTATTACACAGAGTTTGTATTTTTAAATGTTGTATTCAAGGATTTATTAGTTTTATTTTTATACCTAACAAAAATTACAATTATTCACAAGTCAGTTATCAACTAGAACTCGACTACGAGTAACACAGCGTTTGGATTGTTCGGACTAGGTACTTGTCCAATACTCGACTACCAGAATTTAAATTAATGAATGTGATATACCTAGGTAACCTATCAATCGATTCTAAAACAGAAACTTAACCTAGGTACAAATAATATCATAATATCAAATAGTGAAATGTGAAAATTTGAAGAAAATTTCCTATAGGTATATCCCGTAAAACCCCCAAAATAAAACGTACGTTTGAGGTGTTCTCTTAAAACCCAAATGTTTAATACCCGTATCCCGTATGCGTAGAAAATGTATGTTTCACATTTAACGAAAACTAAAACTATCGTGACGGAACGGAATTACAAAGAACGTATAAGACAAAAATAATCGTCACCAAGTGGTAGGTATAATCTGCTATGTACTTATAAATCATATTAAATAACATTAATCATTATGTACCTATTTTCTTATTTTATTAGGTAGGTATAAAAACCTACCTTATTCCTACTTATAAAAGCATTGCCTAATCATTGATTTCAAATTTTAAAAATTATTCTACTATAACAATAAATTAACAGTTGTAGGCAAAGTATTATAATTTAAGGTATTTTTCATAATATCCTTATTTTTGTACACCTATAACAACTGGATTTTAAAAACTACTCTACGCCTAGCGGGTATATAAGTTTGTCTGACATTGTCTGACAATAAATATTTATATTAGGTCTACCGCGTCAACAGAGTAGTAGGACAAAACTTACGTAATTATTTATTCTTCCGGCGAAACGCGTTCCCTTTGAGTGTATAATATTGGTAGTGTCAGAGCTGTGCGTCTCCGCCAAGCAAAATGCAGCGCGCGTCTTCATATCTCCGATCCAAAAGTTCAGTCTGGAAGTATTGAGATTAATGACATTTATAAAAATAGGCACCTAGCTTAATAACCAGAATGGAACGAAATATGTGAGTACGTATTGGAATCGCTGTTCGTCTCAAACGATTGTCATTTGCACTCCTTAGAGTGGTGCGCCCCTTAGGTTAAGAGCCCTTGAAATAGTGCATATTAAAAAATCAGCCATATCCTCCCCCCCCACCCCTTGACCAAATCATTTGATTCATTTAGCTACTTTTTGAATTAAGAACGATACATTGAACGTACAAAACTGTACCTACCTACATAATAGTTATCAACCTATAACCCATCAATAATATTATATTTTTTATTGTGTACACTAATCGATTGGTATATACAAAAAAACGTTAAGTTATAAATAGGACGTGGATTTAAATGCATTAAAAATAAGAAAAATGCCTTAAAAATACGATTTAATGCATTTATATTACAAAGCTTAATAAAATGGACAGAAAAATTAAGAGTCCAATTTAAACGAATATAAAATAGAATTTAGATAAGACGTGTATAGGTAGTGTATTCATTATATTTTGAGTTTCATTATAGCACATCAGTCAATCAGATGCTATTTAATATTTTAAAATAAAAATATTCGACAGTAATTCCATATTGGCAAGTGTTGTTTTCTATAACTGAAGACTGAAGTTATCGTATCGAACATAATGGGTACGTAAAAAAATAGAAATATAAGAAAAAAAATTACCTTTATCCTATAAAAATGTTCTAATTTCATTTTTCAATTCGTTGATAATATATGAAACAAATTCTTTGCTTGGAAAGCAATGTTTTAGAAAATTTAGAAAATGTAGTTTATATTTAAATATTATAAATAATAATTTCTGATGCATTGATGCTGAAGAGTAAGGGGGTGGACAATCAGCCGAACCGAAATCTAACATCTTAAACACTTAATATAAACAATTTTTCATACACGCGTCATGGTATGAAAATAAAAAAAATATTTATAATTCATATTTATACCGATTTTCTACCGAAAAAATAAATTACTTTAATCTCAATATTATTGATTAGTTAACGATATCTTTGCTCAGAATCGTTTTTCGTTTGTTCGTTTTGTATTTTAATAATTTATACGTGGATATATTATTATTACTAATAATTATAGTAGTTGTGTTTGTTTTATTTCATTAATTTATTTAGTACTATACCAATAAATTATATATTAATTAATAATTTTTAAAACATTGTGTTCAAAAAAATAAAAAAAAATGTGATTTTAATTAGAGTCTTGTAATGTACCTACCTATATTTAAAAAATAAATAAATATAATAATAACTGTTGAACTTTTAGGGACATAATAGGTAACACATTCGTGTATGTAGTATTACACTATTTATATACCTATACGAGTATATGAGTAGGTATATTATTCATAAGTGCGCACACGTCAGGATAGGCAGTTGACCATTCCGTGAATATACTTTTATGTCATTATGTGTACATGGTTATACATCCCTAATCCCTATGATATAGAATATAGATATTAGGTGAACAATAGAAGTTAAGTATGTGACACTAAATTAATAGTTACCTATAACTTATAACGTATTGTATTTGGAAAAAAAATTACCAGTTATTAATTAAAATTCTATCTTATGACTATTATCAGTTATAAGTCATAACATATATTTCTATAAATGAAACCAAAATATTTATACATTTATATTAAGTACCCTGTATAGAGGTATGCACCTATTAATTATAATTATTCTACAAACAGCTAGGGACTGGAAAAACGACGACGACGTTTATATCTCGCGTATTTTATACATTTCTAGTCCGGAACTAAAATATGCGCCTACAACACTTGGATAGCACATTTTTCGTGACATTAAATATTTGTTTTAAGTCTTAAAAGTAAAATTAAGCCCCAAAAGAATATAAAAACAAACTTACTTTAATTATCGATTCCTTCGGCGGAATCCGTGTCGTGTGTGAACTGCGACGCCCATGAGGAAACGCTCCAGAATACAGCCAGAACTTGGAATATTGTGATTTATGAAAAATAAAATTATACGAAACGCAGTAAGATTTTTGCTCATATCTTCTTTGCTTATTGAAATTTTAGAATTTTTAATAGACTGTGTCTTCTGCAACGACTTTGAGATTTGCCATAGATTAAATAAATGATAGATGTTATACTAGGTACGTCAATATGATGAATCCACGGATATAATATAATGCAACTTTTTATATCAAAGAGTTCTGTGTTAAGGAACAATTTGTTCATTGAAATTTGATATGACAATAAACCAAAATAGTTTATAATTTTGAATTTGAATTATAATAATATGATATAGGTATTATTTAAATTATTATTTTCGTTTATCAATTTAATTATTGTTTAAGGTGGTGAATAGATATCAGAAGCACAAGAATATTTTTATAAGAACATATTGTATTTTATAAATTATTAAATAAAAATGTAATTACTGGATTTTAGAGTGAACATAAAGCCATAAACGTATACAGTAAATTCATCAAATACTATAATACCAACTATATTTTTACTAATTTTAAACTATATTTAGGTATTTAGTAAATAATAATAGGTATACGAAATTGTGTTTTCGAAGAGCAATTTATTGTTTGTATTAATACCTACACCATAATAGGGAACTAAAATGTTGTAAATTATGTACTAATGTATTTTTAGTGTTTTAAGGCTGCTGTAAGATCAATTTATGAGAATCCTTGCATTAAATTGTTAGGATTATTTGATATGAATAATTATTTTATTACATATAGGTTTATTACATATAGGTAAGTGGATCAGAAACTATATTTACACTGAATGTTAATAGTAAAAAGCTAATAAAATAATATCTATTATTTGTATTTATTTGTTAATAATAATTAAGACTTAAATATTAGCAGTAATCTTGTTCCTTTCACAAAATGTTTTTTAATTATTTTTAATTTAATTTACATTTATCCCAAAGTGATCTCTGAATAATCATTCAATGATGAATTTAATAGTTACATTATCGGTTACATTAATTGGATTATAAATTAAAATAAACTACAGTTTCCAGCTTCTACTACAACATTATTTTATATTTTATTTTATGTTTTTAATTTTTTAAATGCAGTCTGCACCTTGAAATTAATAATTATAGTAAAATATATAATTGCAAGACATTTAATACCTATATCTATAGCCATCTAGGGTATAAACTACACTAAAAAAGGTGTAAGTATGCTAATAAAATATATGAGGTGTATAATGTATTTATGTATATAAAAATATAAAATATAAAGATTAATAATATTATATTGTTTTAAATACTTCGCGCAAACCTAAGGTGATACCCGGCGTATAGTATAACATGCAAAAAGGTGCGTATTAAACTTGGCGTGGTGAAACGAAGACGGTCTCGCGTATTTTATACATTGGGCTATTGGGATTAAACTATTTAAACTTATAAATGCTTCTACGTCATCTAGTTAACAGATTGTCCCTGGCAATAAATATTTAATTTAAGTCTAAAAAGTAAATGTAAAATAGTAGGTAATAATATGAAAACAAACTTACTCGTAAACATCTACTCTTCCGGTGAAACGTAGCTAGAGTGCCGCCATCGCCGAAGAAACAGCTATCTTCATCCATCTTTATCTAATCATCTCACTCCGATGAGCTGAAACTTGAAAGTATCGAAATATTTTATGAAAATAACCTGATCAAACGAAATTTGCGAATTTATAATAATTTATAATACAATAGTATTGCTGAAATTATTAGAATTGTTAACCGTCGCCGACGAATTTCGACAATTGACGATTGCCATAGATATCATAAAATATATTATTTACTATGATAAATCCAAAGAACTTATATATTATTATATAAGTACTCAGTAAACCTATACGGTATATTTATAAATCGTATGTTTTTTTACAGAAATCTTTGTGATCTGCAATGCACCTATTCTGGTTTTCTTTTTCAATTATAGTTCGCATGCCAAATTTAACTATACAAACTGGTCCGCAAGTTTATAGACATTCTAATACATTCTCCCGCCAGTGCCAATAGACAAAGTGTTTGAGAAGTTATATTTTTTTGGTACCTAATTAATTTACAATATGAATTATTATAAGTTACCTATGTAGGTACTTGTCCAAAACTCGACTACTTGCAAATCATTGGTTTTTATGGTATAGCATTACGAAGTTCACGATTTTCGGTGTTTTACACACCTGTACAACGCTTAAAGTTTACCAAGCTTAATTACATACTTATATTACAAATTAATTTTTTTTTTAATCTAGGTAAATCAACGTTTTAAAATTGATGATGCAAAAATAATTCTGACACCCACCCATGGTGGTTTTACATAACAAGTCGAGGGATGTTTTTGATTTTAATTGTTCGAGCAAGCGCAGTGTGGTACACCGGGTACATATGAAAATACCAAAAATTTCAATTAGTTATAATACATATAACTTAAAAATAAGACTGACCGCCAAGTTCAGACTTCCCTGTCGTTTTCAGTTAAAAACTAATGATTTCCGGCAATTATTTTTTGCAATATCGTTCTTAATTCGTTGTTAATTGTAATATATACATATGCCTATTTTAAAAATATTATTCGTGGGTAATTGAAACGTCTAAAATATATTATCATATACAAATACGATAATAAACAAATAATAATAATTCAACTACGGTAATAATAATATTTAATAATATCAATATAAATATAGAATACAATATCCTAGGCTGACAAATCGTCTCCACTTAAAATCGTTTTTCGTATACTATGATATTATATCATTGAATTCAAATTTAACACAATCCATAACAGTCACCCACTTGTAACCTACTGTTCAGCAGAGTCACTTCCAATTTTTTTTTTAGATTCTGAGGGAAGCGATGAATGTATTGATTTTACAATGATGTGTGTTTTTTTTTTTATTTTTTTTTGTGTCTGTCATCACCTTTTAGGACAGTAAAAGTGCTTGAATTTTCTTTAACAGTAACTTTTCTGATAGGAAAGTGAATCTAGTTGGTACTATGGGGGATCAAAAGTAAAATTTTCCCAGTAGTTTTCAAAAGCGACGTGAAAAACAAAGGAAAAACGGGAATTTTTTACGCAAAGTCCGTTTTCGAGAAAATCATTGGTTTTGGGTGCAACTCTAAAACAAATGACCGTAGGTACATTAAATTTTGACTGAATGCTTATATTAGCATTTTCTATACACCATGACATTTTCAAATATTTTGACTTATTTTGAGCTATTTACGGACATTTTCAGTTTCCATTTTATTTTAGTTTTTTTTTCTATAAATATCAATAAAATGTTATTTGTTGGTTAAAAAAGCTTGAAAATTTAAAAGAAGGTTCCTAGGTTATTGTTTCAAAGGCAGATGAAAAAAATTAAAAATCCTTAGTCACGGTTTTTATTTATAAGCATTTAAAGTTCAAATATTGACAAAATACTGAAAAATCACGAAAATTATCAAATTATTTTGAGTTCTAAGATTCGAAAATGTAATACAAGATTATCCATAAGTATAGGAATATTTAATATATGTATATATTTTAAGTTTAACGTAAAAAACTATTAATTATATAATTATAATTTATAATTCACATTTATCATTCATCTAATAATTATCAAATCACGTTCTAAAAAAGTGAATAATTATTTTTATAATGTAAGTATATTATTATTTGTATATTTTACTACATTACTTGTTTATAATAAAGCGTAGTTTTCTTTTAGGTGCATAACTTAATATTGGTAAATTAATTAATACATTTTGACCGCTTTTAAGTTTTAAACAAACAATAAAATTCTTCATAATCATATGGAAGATAATTGGTTTACTAAACTTTTGTTGTACAATGGAAACGGAATCTGGATTAATACATCGAGACATGAGCTCAACGTATAATTTATTTTTAGAAATGTTACGGATATTTGTATATTTAATTTGTAGTTATCATATGGTGTACAATATGGGAGAAAATTACATAATAATAAACTTCAATATACTTAAATATTGGTGTATCATCATACGTGCAAGAATGTCGGAGACACGGAGTATGAACGATTATCTTACTACTACCTAGTACCTACCTATTAGTTAAATAAATATACCACTATAATAGCCACTAGGTATTTATAAATGTATTATGTCAGTTAAGCATTAATAATAATATAAAAAGTATTCAAGTATTTGAAACCTTAAAATCTAATAAAAAAAAAAACAAATAATAATAATATTTGGTTTCAGATTAATCAACGGTATCATCGAGTTCGACCGGAAATTGTTTTTATTTCATTCATTACTGGTTGCTGAATTGCCTACATTGAGTAAAACTTTTTGGATTGCTTTTGTAGCCATATTTTCTATTTATTTTATAGTACGTCAATTATATTTAATACTTAATGATGGTATGTTCATTTTGCAAGTTTATTGTTTTATTCACCAGACATAATTATTTTTATAGTAATGGCCACATCATATTTTCATCTCATTAATTTGGGACGTAGGTTTTGTATTTTGAATAGACTGTGGAAACTCTTACCACCTGGAATAGTAGCTTTGCAAGGGGGATGGAGTAGCTCTGAAATAACAGTGTTAGTGGAATGTATACGATTATCGCATGTTGAACTTTTTGGACTGCTTAGGTTGTTGAGTTTGGGTTATGGTCCAGTGACCCGATTTCTCAAATTTTCGTGAATTTAACAAATTTCTTAAAAAATCTAAATTTAAACATTTTAAACGCTTATAATAAAAATTGTTATTATATATTTTCAAAATTTTTAATCTCTGTTAGACTAATTTGTGATAAACTTTATATTAAATTTTCAAGTTTTTTTTACTCACAAACAAAAATGTATCATACATTTGTCTTATAAAAACCAAAAAAAAATTGGAATCAAAAATTTGGATTGTTTAAAAATGGCTCAAAAAGAGACAAAATATCTTGAAAATGTCATCATGTTTTTAAAATGCATAATATTAAACATTTGTTGAAAATGTCAAGTCTCTATGGTTATTCGTTTTTTAATCACAAAAATATTCATATTTTGAGAATTGTTTCTACCATAATATAAGTGTTCAGACAAAACAACTCATTATAATACTGACATCACTTATAAGTTATACTTGTTGTAAAAATACATATTTACAGATCGTATAACAAATATTGGAATACAATAAAAAAAAAAATGACGATCATATTATAATAATATCATTGATTATAAATACTAGTATTTATAATCAATGATAATATGTATTACATTATTTTACTTTAAATGCACTAATAAATTATACTCCTATGTTTGTTAAATACCTATAATAATAGAATATATTATATTATAATGATAATACTTACAGAAAGGGGGCCAATATAGGCAATTATTTTATGTACGGTTCCGAAATATTCCTTCCTGCGAAGCAGTGGCGGATTAACCTTCTCAGCGCCCTGAGGCACGCTCAGTGTTTACCACCCCCCTTTTTCTAATACTATCCAAAGATCGTAATTTTAATGGGCTAACATCGAAGAGTGATGGGTAATTGGGTATAGCCGTCCCGGGAGTGAGAAATGGTTCAAAGGTATTATGGTTGAATAATTATTAATTAACACTTTAATTTAAATATTGTATTACATATAATCTTACAAGTTACAATATATAAATAAATAGTACGAATGATTTAATGCAGTTCTTTTCGAGCTTTTAATTGGGAAAAATCTTTTAGCAAGTGGTCAAAGTCTAGTTCGTTTGTGATGCGGTTCTTAATACACAGTATGGACAAAGCGTTGAGTTTTTCTTCCAATAAATTAATTTTTATTTTTTTAAGCGCGGAAAATTACCTTTCAGTGGTGCAGTTGGATACTGCCATGGAAAGAAACAGATAGGTATACCCTTTGGCCTTTAGTAATAAAAATTAAAAGTATACAGTAAGTTGAATCTCAATTTGACAAATATTATACTGAAATTAAATTATATTATATTATAAATGAGTTAATATTTTTAAAATTAATCGTTTTCCTGTTTATGAATCTTAACATCTTAAATGATTTTTTAACTAAAGTATTAATATGTAATTATATACTACAATTATCAATTTTATAATAAAAGTCATAACTAATAACATTATCTAGACGAAAAAAAGTAATAGGTAACACCGCAATTATTTATTTAGTGGGAGGTACAGGGGCGTAATTAAGGGGTGGATGAGGGGGATAGATCCCCCCCCCCAGAGCCTTCATAATATTATATATTATAATATACTCACCAATATACTTGAAAATTTAATATTTTGTGTGTAAAAAAATGTATATACCCCCCAGGACAAATTCCTAATATTACGCCATTGGGGAGGTAATTTCGACGACTATTATACAAGTAACAAATTTTTTTAGATTTTACTGTAAAATTAGAGTATCATTTAATAGTCAATCATATTATATAGCATTATAGCCCTCCCCAAAAATTATTTCTATATACGCCACTGGAGTGAATTGACTTATTATAAAATTTAAAGTTAAGATTATCATCTAAGCAATAGCATAAGGTTTTATATTCTATTTTAATTTTAAAGCGAGTTATGAGTATATTTATTATTTTATGATGTACAATTATATATAAGTATTTGCTTTGGAGATTTTGGATTTTATTCAACAGTAAAGTTGGATATAGCTTTGGGGATTTATTTCCGGGTAATTTTTTTTAGATTCTGAGCGAAGCGATGAATGTATTGATTCTACAATGATGTGTGTTTTTTTTTTTTATTTTTTTTATTTTTTATTTTTTTTTTTATTTTTGTGTCTGTCATCACCTTTTAGGACAGTAAAAGTGCTCGGATTTTCTTCAATAGTAACTTTTCTGATAGGAAAGTGAATCTAGTTGGTACTTTGGGGGGTCAAAAGTAAAAATTTCCCAGTAGTTTTCACAAGCGACGTGAAAAACAAAAGAAAAATTAAGGAAAAACGGGAATTTTTACGCAAAATCTGTTTTCGAGAAAATCGATTTTGTTTTTTGGTGTAACTCTAAAACAAATGACCGTAGGGACATGAAATTTTGAATGAATGTTTATATTAGCATTTTCTATGCACCATAAAATTTACAAAATATTTTGACTCTTTTTGAGCTGTTTACCATTGCCATTGTCAGTTTTCAATTTTTTTAGTTTTTTTTTCTATAAATATCAATAAAATTTTATCTGTTGAGTAAAAAAGCTTGAAAATTTAATAGAAGGCTCCTAGGTTATTGTTTCAAAGGCAGATGAAAAAAATTAAAAATCCTTAGTCACAGTTTTTAATTATAAGCATTTAAAGTTCAAATTTTGACAAAATACGGAAAAATCACGAAAAATAGCAAATTATTTTGATGAAAATTCATAAAAATTTTTCTTTTTAAATCTAAGATTTGAAAATGTAATACAAGATTATCCATAAGTTTGTCTACCTTTATCAAAAAAAAAATGTCTACAAGAAAGTCAAATTAAATTTTTATGAGCGTCTGAAATTTATATTTTTACAACATTTGATATTTACTCGATTTCTCATGTAACAATTTTCTTATTTTATTGTAATTAAAAAACGAATGACTGTAGATACTTGAAAATGTCACTGAATGTTTATATTAGCATTTTCTATACACCATAAAATGTTGAAAATATTTTGACTCTTTTTGAGCTGTTTACGGACATTGTCAGTTTTCAATTTTTTTAGTTTTTTTTTCTATAAATATCAATAGAATTTTATTTGTTGGGTAAAAAAGCGTGAAAATTTAATATAAGGCTCCTGATATATCGTTCTAATAGCAGTTGAAAAATATTAAAAATACATAGGCACAATTTTTTTTTATAAGCATTTAAAGTTCAAATTTTGACAACATTTATCAAATTTATAATTTATTAATTATTTTGTGGTTAAAAATGTATAAAATGTTTAACTTTTATGGCTAAAGATTGAAAATTTAAAACAAGGCTCCGAGTAAATAGGTTATATATAAATTACTTTATTCACAATAATATCATCAAATATACTTGGTAAAATCATAGGCTGACTGACCGTTTTCGCTCAGAATCGTTTTTCTTATACAATGATATTATATCATTGAATTCAAATTTAACACCATCTATTACAGTGACCCACTTGTAACCTACTGTACAGCAGATCGACATCCACTTATCCACTTTTTTTTTTTTGAGAATAAAAATAATATATCTTAAAAAAATTGCCGCCCTAGGCACGAGCCTCACGAGCCAAGTGGTTAATCCGCCACTGACTGCGAAGATCATAGATAATTTAAGAATATTCTTATATTATCTATGGCAAAGATCCATTATTATCTTAGTCCGTGGTGTGAAGAGACATTCGTTGAGTAACCAGCTGCATATACATTTATTTATTATCTATATCTGTATACACAGATATAGATTATAAATAAATTGGTAACTTGTGATATCAGCTGTCCCCAAAAATACGCCATGTTGGTTGAGGGCATCGTATAGTGTTATCACCTGATAAACCAAATTTATTATTGTATAATATATCTATATATGCGTATACTTAAAATTAAAATACCATAGCCCACGACTGCTCACAACTTCTATATTGAAAAAATGACGTCATCCGGCCCGCTCTTTAGTGTAGTATATAGTTAGCAATCTCACACACTTCACACCATTTTATGAACCTCTGTTGACCACTGTGAACCACCAGCTAACCTAACCACCACTATAATACTGATAATACCGGTGGTTTTTGAGGTTATGGTAGAAGTGATAATGAAAAATTATTCGTTCTCTTCGCAGACCACAGGACATTAGGATTTTAGGATTCAGAAGTTCAGATTTTCCATTTTCTGACAGTTTTTCACCAAACCTAACCTTTAGAAAGTAACTAATAAACTACAAGGCACTAAGTATGGATAACAAAGTGAACGACTTTGTCAACAAAATGGGAGCGGCTAAAGGTCTGGGTTTGGGCATGAAACTCGTCGCCGGTGTTGGACTTGTTGGCTACGGTCTGGCCAATTCCATGTTCACAGGTAACATAATAATATTACGTTTTTCATTTACTGGATTACCAGATATGATTTTTATTAAAAGATTAATTTACATTTATGCACGATTTCGATTGTTTGTAATAGTTTATAGGTGTGATGTCAGTATTTGTCGTTCAGCAATTATAACCATAGTTCTTGATTTCTGGCTATATAATACTATAAGTTCAAACTTATTATCTATACCAGAAACACCATATTATACTCATTAATCTTATAATAATAAATATTATTACTTAATTATAATTTATAACAATGTATACATTTATGACTTATGTACTTATTAGGTATTATACATTCTTTTTTCTCAATCTAAAGCTATTTTTTTTTAACATAAATATGTTTTTGTGGGGAATAAAACTTTATTTCCAACGTATTTTTATAACGCTTATATCATATATTATTGTTAGTATGTTAACCCTTCACATAAGACCTCAGCACGCTATTTTATATTAATTGCCTAATTTATATCGCCACACTATTAGAAACGTGTGCTACCTATGTTATACATATTTAATAGGGCACGTAACATAGGTATTATATGCATTTTTAAAAACCATTCAATCATTCATAAATAGTGTTTGAAGTATGAAATATTTCACTATATGGTGTAATATTTCACAAAAACGTGAAACATTGAAATTTTTTTAACACAATATTCAGTGTTCTAAATTCTAATGTAAGAATTCAGTAGGTATACAATGTACATGTATACTATTGTATACCTACTTGTATCGTTTAAACATTAAAATATTTAAAAATTTTGAATACTATTTTAAATGTATAATACCAAAGGTTAGGTATACATTTAGGTACCATACAATTATGAAGGTGATTTGTGACGGTTATATGTAAATAAAAAACTTATTTAAAAATAAAACAAATTTTTTTAAAATACTGAAATATTTCTTTTTTTTAAATTTCATGAAATTTTCAAACATTATTCATAAATAATAATAACAATATTATGTTTTAAAAATGAATAAATATTTATAAATATATAATACTCTCAATTGTACAAATTCAAGTTGCACTCTATATACAAAGTGTACGTTTTATGGTACCTCTACTACCATGATAATAAGTAAAAAATGTAGTAATTCACTTCTTATAGGTACATAGTATTTTTCATTTATTCTAACTTATGGGTTAAAATTAAAAATCTTTGATATTAGATTATCCAGGTATATATTATTATAATATTACTATTTACTATAGAATTGATATAATAATTAATATAATTAACCCCATAATTAACAAAACTTAATATACGTACTTAATTCATTTTTATAGATTAAGTTGGTCTTGTTTCTTGTGGATTATTTCTGTAGATCTGCTTGACATATACCTATTTGTTCTAGATATAAAAATTGATTTTTACCTATGGCTATATTATTTTTATAGTTGAAGGTGGTCATCGTGCCATTATGTTCAATCGTATTGGAGGCATACAAAGAGAAGTCTACCCTGAAGGATTACATTTTCGTCTCCCATGGTTCCAATACCCAGTCATCTTTGACATTAGGTCAAGACCAAGAAAAATCTCTTCACCTACAGGTTCCAAAGATTTACAAATGGTAACATTGTAATTATAATATACTGGTGATATTGTTTTATATTAATTAGGGTTTTAAATTTATTAGGTGAACATTTCACTTCGTGTATTATCCCGACCAGACGCCATTAAGCTACCAGATATGTACCAACATTTAGGTATTGATTATGATGAAAAAGTTCTTCCTTCGATTTGTAATGAAGTTTTAAAATCAGTGGTTGCCAAGTACAATGCATCACAACTAATTACACAAAGACAACAGGTATTAAATAGCTACAATGATATTTTTATTAGGTATATTATGTTAATTTTACTTCAGACTATATTCTGTCTAGCAAAAAAACACACTAGCCTGACCAAAATTAATCCAATCTACGCAACATCCAGCTATAACACTCTCACTGATACCAGCTGCTAGTCATGATCGTAACGCTGCCAATGGTGGTGATGATAAGTAGCTGGGTTGCTTTAGAGGGGGAATGGAGCCTTAGTGAGTGTGTGGCTGTCAGTCTTTAGGTTTACTCTTAGTGACATTTTCTTTTGCTGGACAGATTCTAGAAATATATTTTATTTTTATATTTAAAATTCTATTTGATTATTTTTTTAGTTATAATATTGTTTCCAAATTTAATCAAATATAATTTATTAATTTAATAATTTATAATGATACCTACAAATTACAATAATATAAATTTTTTATATAAAAATTCCTTTTAATATACCCTACGGCCTACCCTCACTATAAAAATGAAGGTTGTAACAAAATTTTGTGACTTGTGAACAATTTGAATAATAAATATATTTATTATTCAAACCCTAGACTTGTAATCAAAGCCATTTGTTATTTATAACATCCTACCTACCAGATTTCTATATAAACACTACAGCAAGTGTATTATTTTAGAATTTTTCATTTATATCCTTATAATTATTAATTTACAAATCAACACAATATTTTCTTGTCAGACTTTGTAAGATACATTTTAGAAAAATAGAAATATATTATCATTGATTATAAATACTACCTATAGATCACTCATTGGCTCGTATTTTGCGTCGCAAAAGTCTATAGTATTTATAATTAATGATATTATGTATATTTATTATTTACTATTAAATTAATAATTAAGTTACAAATAATTTTATTAAATGTTTAAATTAGATTTATTTGTCAATAAAACTAAGTAGATATTATTGTTATTTCAAATTATTGAATTATGAATTGTTTTTACATGGAATACATTTTTTATTTTAGCTCATAATATTTGGGCATTACAAGATTTTTAACTAATATTTTTTTTTATAGGTGTCTCTGCTCATTAGAAAACAACTTGTTGATCGGGCTCGTGATTTCAATATAATTTTAGATGATGTTTCTATTACTGAACTGAGTTTTGGTAAAGAGTATACTGCAGCTGTTGAGGCAAAACAAGTAGCACATCAAGAAGCGCAGCGTGCCGTGTTCTTTGTTGAAAGAGCCAAGCAAGAGCGTCAACAAAAGATTTTACAAGCTGAGGGAGAAGCAGAAGCAGCTAAAATGATATCCTTTTACTATTATACATTTATAGTACCGTCATGTTTATAATGTGGTTTTGCCTTAACTGAAATGTCTACTTAGGAGAAGCTGTTGGCAGAAATCCTGGTTACTTAAAACTTCGTAAGATCAGAGCAGCACAAAATATTTCCAGAACGGTATGATGAGACTACTAATTCTAAGAACATATTTAACTAATAATATTAACTTGTTATTTAGATTGCCACTTCACAAAACAAAGTTTTCCTCAGTGGAAACGGTCTTATGTTGAATATAAGCGATCCCTCATTTGATGAACAAAGCGACAAATTGAAAAGTAAGAAGTAGACTGGGTACATTTATATCTCCTGTAGTACGAAATTATTATGTTAACTGCTTTAATATATTCCATACACAATTTTGTATAGTTTCATCTATAATTCAGATATATGGTTTTGTTTAATTAATTTTTTTTATGTGTAACATGTACTTCGTTAGAAGTGTATAAATTTAAAACTTAAATAAAAATAGTATATTGAAGACATTTGTTGGGTGACGTTTTTTACTTTTTTGTGATTATTCTAGGCGGATCATATAACATAGTATCAAATTATGAGACCAAAATTAGAGTTCAATCCAATGAAACTGTTGGCAGTATTGCAAACAAAACTGTAACCAACTTCTTAAATTAAACCAAATAAATTATAAAAAAGATGAATTTTATTATCCCTCTATTATATTTTGTACTTTTAAATTTTAATATATCTCTATACAAAGACAAATAAGAAATTCAATATATTTTAACTACATGGTAATATATTATTTAGTTTGGACTTAATGTTATAGATGTATTATACCTAATTAGTCTTTACCACTCAAAATATTATATTAAAATTACCCGTACCAATTGAAATTGAAATTTAATCATGAATATTTTTGTAGTAATACAGTCTTATTTTAATTTAACTCATAAAAGTCTTTATTATTTTAAGATGAAGCTTAACAGTTCGACATTCTTAAGTTTTGTTACATTGACACATGTTTCATTCACACTGATACACTTGACTTTATACCAACTATGTTTAAATTGCAAATGAAAATTTCAAATAGATGTTTGATACAATGTGAAATAAATCAATACAAACTTTTAAAACAGTATTATCACAAGGTTTATTCTATTATTAAAAAAAAATATATATATAGCTCAAATCTGAAATGATAATATTATTACAGGCGAAAAATATACAAATTAATAATTATTATTATCCATCACAGTAAATAGTAATAATAGGTACAAACGTATATAACAATAATGCTAAAAAAAACAATTTGATGAGCTAAATATATAAAAGGACACGCGTTAAGTCTGCTGGTATATGTATAATATAAAAATGTGCTTAAATAATAATAATAGTAATAATAAAAATAAAAAAAAAAATGGTAAATTAAGTAGGAACCAATAAAAATCAACAATAAGTAGGTATATTTAGGTACAGCGTTTAAAAATCGCATGCTTAATTTACATTGGATGAGAATTTTGGTCCCCCAAATAAAATGGTAATTTGACTGTCCGTCCAAAAATGAGTTTTTGAATGTAAGTGTACAAATATATCATACATATTATTACAATTGTATTATAAAATATAAGTTTATTATTGTTTAAAAGCGAACGAGCGATAAACCGCACCGTTCCAGGTCCAATCATATTATTTATAACGCAGGATGCTGCGATATCGACCGATTAAGACCAATATAACATCAACGTAGTAATCGTAGACGACATCGGGAGCAAGCAGAGAGAGAGTGAGAGAGAATGAGTGAAACTCGCTAAATGCGAATAGGTACCTACTAAGTTGTCGTTCACACAAGATAATATACTTAATATTAATATATAGATAGATAGGTACGCGCAACAATAACTGCGCTGTGGCGATTTCCTTCTTTCGGAAAATTGTTGTCGCCCTGTTCAGTGTACACACTGTCGCAGACTATCGCGACGAGTAGATGCAATTAGCAAGGTTTCAACCGTCGTGCGCGCTCGCTAGTTTGGCAACGAGTGAGAACGTTCGGAATCGTTGTTGTTGTTGTTGTTGTTCGACCGCCAACCGCTGGTGGTCGACCACGGCAATCATACGGACGTGGCGGTGGACTTGTATGGCGAATTTGTGACGGACGCTGTTCCAGAACTGGCGGCCACCATCGCGACGCTTCCACTCATGACGGCGGCGGCATTTGTGGTCCCGGCGTTGGCGGCCGTCGTCAGCTTGCCATCCATGTTGAAGCAGTACAGAAGAGCGGCGCCCACCGAGCTCCGGCGCGTCGGCATCGGCGTCGACATTGTCCACCGGTTGATCCGGGGATCGTACCGCTCCGTCGAGTGCAGGCTCGAGTTGCTGTCGTTGCCGCCGAGCACTAGCAGCCCGCCGTCCAGTTCAACCATGTCATGGGTAGCCCTGTAATGTACGACAACCCCGCCGATTAATATACCTGTTGTTATTTGTTGCTGTTGCTATGCCGACACTTTATATAGGTGGTAGAAAAAACTGATCAAACGGTATAATTTACTGGTGTATTAGGTGCACATTATAATTATTCCATAATTCGTCAAATGTGAATGATTCAGTACCCTACGTCTTGTGCATTAGAAAAAATACATGGTAGCCACCTCAACCCGGAACACACAGCATCGGGTAGTAAAATTCTATGTTTTATGGCTAGCCATTTGTATGACATATTGACATCCCACGCGAGCGTTAAAAGAATAGGTTTAACCTATTTAGAATTAAAGATTTTAAATTTAAAACGGACGATATCGGTAGATACCTAGCATTCTATATTGACAAGGTTATTTTTCAAGAAAAAATGTCTCAGCACTGCGCTTTTCTGTTCATCGTTACTCTTACTCGACCGGTGCAATGGTAACAATATTAATATTAAAATAATTTTTAACTACAAATTAAATTTTTATCACGGTTTTGTTTGGATTTTATAAACCTAGGTATATAAAGTAATATAATAATATTGTAATATTATCTATCGCTCAGGGCCTCAAATACATAGGACACACTTATTAAACACCTACATTACAGGGGATTTCAGGGGACACACTTATTAATTTAACTGTTACTTTTGGGCTTTGATAGATTTCTATAGCAAAAAAAACCTGTGGGGGTTAAAACACCCAAAATCCCTTTTATATCACTACAGTGGCGGATCCAGGGGGAGGGCAAAGGGGACATCCTTTAGTTTTTCTTTGTTTTACACTGTATTTAGCCAATTTTGAAACTTTCTGTACTTTTACCCCCAACTTCCAAGACTGCATTTAAAAGAGCTAGAAACTGATGAATTGAGGAAATACTGTCTTGGATATTGAATTACCTGCGACACTGCATGGTGGCTATGGGCTCCCAAGCATTCCGCCTGACGTTCAATCTTTCGCCACTTGACATGCACATTGTCCCGTCGTTGCCCCCCACACAATAAAGCATATCGTCCAACGTGGCTACGGCACAGCTGCTACGCCTGCTGCTCATGGCTGGCACAGTCATCCACTTGCTCATTCTCGGATCGTACCTTTCAACGGTTGACTGGTAGTTGGTCGAGTCAAAGCCTCCCAAAGCGTACAGACAGTTGTCTAGATGGTAAACACAAAAGGTATAGGTATATATTAGACAAATATCTATTTGTTTAGATATTCCGATTGACCTAATTAAATAAAAAAAGTAGATATGGGAATCTTCGAGATGTTTGACAAAACCATTAACCAAGTGCCCAATAATGTCATACCTATTGAATTATAGAAGTTATAATACTTAAATATATAATGCTTAGACACTTTGTTGGGAATTTGAGAAAAGTAAATTTTGGGACTTTTACTTGTTCTAACAATAGTTAACTAATAGATTAATCAATTTGTATTATAACTATATGATATTATTGTCGAGATAATCGGGTGGTTGGTTTATCGGGTTAAAATTCGACGGGTTAGGTAAGACTGCACACTACCAGCCATTGGATCTTAGTCATCTTATGAAGTAAATACATAATGCGTATAAATGTTTCTTATATCCTTAACCTATTTGTCTTACCGACGACGGATACGCGGCAATATCGTCGACGGGTGGTCATACTAGGACATGACGACCAAACGCCGGTCAGTGGGTCGTATCGTTCCACACTGCTCAGGCAGGAGGCACCATCAAAACCACCGCACACGTACAGCAATCCGTGGTTGGCGCTAATGCCTAGACAGCTCCTCTTCGTGCCTAGTGACGTGACCGCCGACCACCTGTTGCAATTCGGGTCGTAGCACTCGGCAGAAGACAGGTCCACTATGCCATCGTATCTAAATATTATATACACATATTATTATGATTTTGAACTCAACCGAGGTTATTCGGAACTCCGAAGGCGGGAAGTACATAATCAAAATCGATTTCCCGTGGAAACCAGGCTGCAGAAACGGTTAAGTAAAATGTGCATAGGTGTAATAAAAACTATTGTCCTGCAGTATCCTTTATAATGTATAAGGATTATGGAGAAAAAATCTCAGTTAACAGAAAATTAAATATAATATAATTGTAATCGTATACCTAATTGTTTTAATAATATAATTTAGATTTTAGATAATGGATAGATTTTTTTAATTACATTTTTATTTTTATTATTATTGTCTATAATACATTATATGTAAATTATATGTACCTACCTAAACGTTAACATATTATATATTATATAGGTATACCGTATACAATAATATCCTAATATGAACTATGTACAATATCATAAATCATAATATATATTTTATTTATGTTAAATACATTTTTTATTTATTCTTCAAATCTCACTCAATGTATAATTATTAATTATAGTATACAATTAATATATATATAATATGATATAAATACATTTTTTTATATGGGAAAAGTGAAGAAACATACGCATAACATTATGTCCATCCAAAATATCTCAGACCCCATTATATTCATGCATATTATAAACCTGGTCACGCCATACGCATTTCAGCTTTTGTAACCGAATATAGCTTATAGTACCTACTACCTCAGTACCTGTATGGCTGTATACAAGCATTAGATATAGATAGATATAATAATAAATATACAATTATTGAGAGGTTATACCCTCCGATAGCGTAGATCAATTTTCCCAGCGATACGATACCCGCACGACTTCGACATTTGGACATGGGCGCAATCGGTAGCCAACGGTCGTGCCTAGGGTTGTAACACTCGCCAGCGCTGTGTATAGTGAACAAGCTACCGCCTCCTATTAACATTCAACAATAAAATATAATACTATTCGATTATAGAATAACGCATTGAACAAAAATAATTGGGTATATAAAATATTTTAAATATTTCTTCGTCGAATGCTCACCAATGGCGAATATGTATGGCATCAGGCCGTCCGGGCTCCGTTGTTCGGTCTGCTTGCTAGCAAAATCGGACCTCTGGTCCGGCAACAGATGGTACTTCATGGCACCCAACAACAGGTCCTTGCAACTAGGCTCGCTGCGCACCAGCGGTTCCGTTTCGACTACGTTCAACAGGAACATCTTTGACATTTGGGCTAGTCGCACGTGGCCCAAAAGCTGCAATACGAGGGACGTTATAGGCGTTTTATATTTTTATCACCAGCGACAATCCCCCTAATATAATATAGGTATAACATAAACTACTAAATGTCTAATGGTCAATTATAATAAATAATCATTTGTCTCTTTATTGCTGCAGCAGAACACCGCTGTGTCATCAAATTGCGTATAGATAGTCGTAGTGCATACGATTAGTTTAATACAATATAAATTATAGAGCGTGATTCACCTGCAAGCATACTGATACTAATAACCCCCATTTTACTCAAACATTAGTTCCCGAGTAAATATATAGGATGTATTTACCAAGGAATTGTAATTTGTAATTAATAGGCCTTAAAAATGGTTTTACAAAACTATTTAAATTGATGAAATATTTAATATAATAGGTAGGTAAGTACTTACTTCACTCAGACAATTTTTACAAAATATAAAATGTTGATCGATTAATATTAATAACTATAATTTTCAAATCATTATGGCACCCATATTTTTCATACCTATTACTGTGGGCCTATATTATCCTTGGTATACAAAATTAAATAATTCGAAAACTATTTGTTCAAATTTATAATTGGATACATCAAAATGTCCAATAAATGCATATACCCTAATAATTTAATGGAAAAAAGAAGATTCTCATTTGAAAAAAAGAAATTTTATATCGCTACAAACACTCTTTAAATAGTATACCAAATCTGAATATTTGAAAATAATACCATAAACTATACGAACAAATTTTAAAAAAAAATTGAAAAAATGGGGGTGAGCATGCTTGGCGAATAGCGTATATATTAAAACAGTTGTGTTTCTATCAAAGTCGTTTGAGTTTGTTATAGTACCTGAGCGATGTACTGTGATCGTTCGGAGGGATTGTGTTTGATCCAATCCATGACAGCCACAAAAACCTGCTCTTCGGAAACAACGTTCAATTTGTCGTTGGATACTAAATCTTCGACCTGAAAATTACACAAGTGGTAGGTACGTTTTATACCGCAGTTTTTTTCGTTCGATTTCCATGCGTCTAAATCTTTAACGTTTTATTTAGCCGGGTGACACTATATTATTATATTATTCATCCGAGCGATCGAGTTTTGCAAATACTTATTGCCATACTCCTGAAGTTAACCTTTTACTCTGATCTAATTTGTTTCACCACAGTCGTTCTCCTCATGCGTTGTTTTTAATCAATTTTCCAATCACGTGTTACACTTTTATATATACCTATCACATATAGACATAGGTATTAGTTATTACAATAAACACTATATAGTATATACTGCATATTATAAACTATTATACGCGTCCCCGGAGGCACCTGGCTGATTCTGTCTACTAATTCAATATAAGTTCGTGTACCTATAGTATTTTATTCAATCTCCTTCGCGGTGGAACTTTATCCTATATTTTATCTCTGCGTACTATTGATTTTCTATTATATGTACCAGGTACCTATACAATATTGTCTCGCTCTATGTGTATTACATTAATAAGATCTCTGCCTCGGGGAAAACAGCAACATACGCCGTATATAATAAACAGACGTGGAGAGAGTCTTGACGAATAAACGACATCATTTCGTTTCACGTGACGTCAGTGTCAAACGAATGATGTCATACAGAAAAATATTATTTATGCTACTTAAAATGTATATCTGTGCCGTAAGGAAATCCAACCAACATTTAACTCTTTTGCATACAGAATGTAGCCATTGTAGCCGTAATAAATTAGTATAATATTATACGAACTAATATTTTAAAAATAAACTAATGCCTAATTCCCTAATTATGATATTATTCTAACAACAAAGCATATACTTAGCATATATATAATATATATTTTATAATTGGCATATACTCGTATCTTGGTTAGGTAGGTATATTATAATTTTAATGATTTTCTTGATTAAAAATAATTTCACGCGGAGTGGGTACGATATAAATAATAGTTATAATAATAATAATATTCCGTGGAAGGGTAGTCACAAGTTAACGTTCGCACGGGGTGAAAATTCTCATTAGTCTATACCACGCGCTGTCAAGGACCTGCCGCCGACGGTCTGTGACGCCATACATAAACCCTCCTTCACCCAGGTCTGTGAGATTTCACCCGCTCACTACACGTTTCTACCCTTGTCCGTCTGGTGTGACAGACCGCCAGCCCACCCTGCAAAGGACGGCCGAGCGTCGACGACCTTTGGCGGCCCGCCGCAGCAGTCCTAGCAGGTTTTATTAATATCTTCGATACGTAAACAAGAGACGCTACTACTGTACAGCAGGTCAATTACCTCGGAAAACGATAGAAAAAGAAATTCTTCAGTTTTCACCACTTCTTCGAAATTCTGCAATGCATAGCGGTGTGACCGGGTCCTCAGCTCGTTGCACGAGTGCGTCTCTAAATCAAGCAAACAATGTATAATTTATGAATTAATTATTATTCCTTATGACAATATACGAGTTTTATTTATATTTATTCAAATCTACGATCTACCCTATCATAGACCCCCTCTTACTAACATTATATAATAATATATTAACTAACAGTGTACAGTGGCGCAGCCAGAAAATAATTTCAGAGGAGGGAGGTTATGTATTGTTACAATGTATAAGATAACACGCTTCAACGCTTGCTATATATTAGTCTATTATATTGCTTACCTATACAGTTATACTTTATGAAAAAACGTAAGTTATAAAATGTGTAACAATGATGTCATAGGAAGGATGATGTCATAAGAAATAAAAAAAATAAATGCTATATTATATAAAAAAAAAATTAACACATTTAAGGACCTATGTTGAGTCTTTAGTTTGAAGTTTTCACCTTTTCTATTCAATTACTACTAGCACTGGATTAATATTGATATCCCGGTGTACCTATATTGAGGATCGCCAAACCGTTTAGTCTTACTTGACCAATATTTCGGAAGATGAAGGTAAGTTTAAAGTCGACGCAAAGTGGAAAATACCTTTCTCCAGTAGCTCTTGTGACTAATATGAACTCAACTGATACTCAACGGCTGTCTATGGGAGAACTCAGAACAATAGTTTCGTGGTGGCTGAAAGGTTTTATCAAGTGACTGACGCATTTTACTGGTTGTTGTGAAAGCTGAAAATATGGGTATGAACCACGTGGTTATAAATACGGGGAACCTATTTTGATTTTCGATTTATTATTTACAAGCAGTGATAAATTATCACTAATTTAACTATTATTAACATTTTTCATTAGTCATATATATTAAATATTAAGCAGCTCTTGCAGGCGAGAAAAATAAAAGATTTCGAGGAGTAGATTTATGTACCCTAAACCCTCCCCCTGGTTGCACCACTGGCAGTGACTGTATACATCGAAAAAAGTTTACATTTTAATTTATAGCTTATACAGATCTATAGTAGGAATACTAAGGCACTATGGACTAAGGATATAGATAGGCCGCTCTATAAAGTTAATTTACCTTTCGGTCCGTAACTGGTTAATCTACTATAGGCTTCCAGATGGCTTAGAGCCAATCGTCTCTAGAAAATGGAAGTTCACTACGACGACGACTTATACGATGGGAGAAGACTTAGTGATAATAATTTATTATTGAAGAAGACATTATTTGAATCTTGTTAATAGCTTAACCTAACCTGCGATTAAGTCGCAAGGAATTTATGAGTTGTCTGCTCCGATCTGTATCACGAGACGAGTGCTCAACGCTCAGTTAATAGATCAATGATCATGACGTTCGACATTTTATATAATATATTATATTAACCACGAGTATACCTATAAATAATTTACGTTTTATACTTGTACAACGAACTGTCCAATACTCCTTCGTAATCGGTATTGATTATTGTAGTGAATAAATAAATATTTATTACGAGACATGACGGCCTTAGATTATACCAGCTATTTAGTCATATAAATGTATGTATAGTTATACTCGTGTTTAAACTTAAACATAGCTAGGCGAAACTACGGCCATGGTCTGACCTAATATTGACTGGATAATATAGTTATTGTAGTATTGACTATATTGACTTAATACAATTTAAAATGTATATTTTTTTATATTTTTATTTACAATTAAATTTTATTAAATAATACAATAAGTAAATTGGATAAATATTAGAGTTTTTGACATAGGGTTCACATGACGAGAGAAAATATTCATTGATATTACTCTACAGCTATATACAATAAGTAAAAATGACATTAACTAGGTTAACTTAGAGTTTATAGACCATTAAAGTTTTTAAATTTTTTGTTTATTTATTTACTTTTTTTTTAGGTTGGGATAAGAGATCTCTGGACCATTTCCTTTTCATTCTACCTGTTGTATCAGGTAGCTCGATAGAGGATGATGCAATGAGGGAGTTTGAATGATGTTGTAGTATTTTATGAAATCGTATGCATAGTTCGATTAAAAACTTATTTTGTTTTCATAATTATCATTTAGCCGGTCCTAATAACATTTTCTAGTTTCGCTTATGACTTTAAAGATTATTTAATTCGTATTTGTTTATACGTTTTAATTATATCAATATCACAGTATACGTGGTACTTAATTGCCTACATTTTAATCGGTATGTCGTGTGTGAGTACACTTACCGGCAAACTGCCTGATCCCCAAACAATTAGTCGGGTGTAACTGTTTCATCAGGAACGTGCAGCACGCGTCTCGGACAGAGTTTATCTGGAGCAATGACGACGCGGGTAACAGTACCTGTGGAAAAAAACGACACCGTATAATATAACATTGCCGTATACTGATATACCAATGAAAATCCCGTGTAGTGGAAAATTTGTCGATAATAAAACACGCGGCGTCAGTGGTGGTGTCCTTGAACGTACAGTCACACCACCACTATGCTGTGACATCACTACTAGGTATATATAATATATTTAAAATATAAATGTACACATAGTAGGTATGACGTTTAACGTCAGTCCTTAAGCACGTAACGTCTGACCTAGTTATGACCGTGGTTGTGTGTTAAGGGCAAACAAAAGTTCATAATCAAATGCCAACGACGACAGACTAAGCTACATGGTGTGTAATAGACCGAATAAGGTCAACATACTAATTTTGACTAATTTGGTATCCCGACGGGATTTTTTACGATCCATTCCACGAAAGTAACACTTTAAATGGACAACTATTTACATCGGTTAGATTGATTCGAAAATAAAATGCATTTAAAATCTCAAACTTTAAATAGACGTTAACTGCAAAATACGATAAGTCATATTAAAAATGTTTGGTTTTCATCGGTGTACACTGTACCTATATCTATATATAAATATAACTTATAAATAGGCTGATGTGAACCATTAAAAAAAAATAAGGTACCTACGAGAAAAGAGACAGAAATATTGGATTGTTTTGGGAGAAAAAGAAAACTTGCGTCGTCCTTTCTCGAGATTGATGATAGCATTAAGGTTGGCGTGTGCGAGTATTTATTTATTAACTTTCGGTTTTCTTTCTATTCTCGTTTTCTTTGTATTCCCGAGGGGTTGTTTCAAGTATATAGTATTTTGTATATGCCTTTCCGAATGCCATTTAATCTTATTTTTGAGATGATAATCTATACTCCTATGTAAGTACGAATACGTAGGATCATAACTGACTTATGTGTGTCGTTTCTAGTTAAAGGTTTGTTAGTAATATTTTTGATGTTGCAGGAAAGCCAGAGTGCGCGGCCTTTTAATTTAATATGACAGATTTCATATATTATTATGTTGTACTGATTTTTGATTGTTATTATTGTGATCAATTTATAAGTGTCTGCACTCATTATTTTGAAAAGTTAGAACTTAAAAATAATTTGTTTACGTAATTCGATATCACTGAAAAACAAAATGTTTGAAAATACAATATTTTGTGGGTTGTTAACATTTTGAGTGATAACGTCAGACATTTTTATTTTGTATTCAGAAACAGAATATTTTTTCAGTTATTTAGATTCTTAAAAATCGAATTTCGAACGAGTTCTAACCTAGTTAATTATTTATAGGTAACTATGTAAGTTTTTAAAATTTGACGAGAGGAGTAATCCTGTAAAATGGGGGTCCATTACTTCGCTTATCTAAAATGTAAATACTATAACCTAGCTTATAATTAATTAATTAGTTTTTTGAAATTTGATTTTTTATGTATCGAAGTACTCCTAAAAATATTCTGCGTTTTTGCAATGAAATTAAAAATTATAACGATAAAAAAATGTAAAACATAGTTTTATTTCTAAAATGTTCTTTTGCAATAACATCATATATTTTTGAAAAAATTCAAATTTTTGAAATAATGAATATGGTGATATGGTGTAGAACATCTTGTATAGTAAGTACCTATACATTTCAGCAACAACACTTACCCAAAATATCATTGTTGCTATTTTTAATAGATAATATTACAACACGATACACAAAAACACAATTCACTCTTTATGAAGTATTTAGCACCAAGAACAAATTACTAAGTCCGTTCCAAAATACAAAATAGGTAGATTTACAAAACATAATTTCTAAAACTATTCCGTATAGTTAAATTTCGCTTTTTTCTTTCACTTTTCATAATAATTAAAAGTACTTAGACAATAAAATTAATTCTTGAAATTATGTTAACTATTTAGGTACGGACTACCTATAATATATTTTTATTACGTATTTCTGGGAAAATAATTGCCATATATAAACTATAGTTTCCAACTAATTGTTAATCTTAAAATAGAATATTAAAATATAAATTTATTTGGTTTAACATTAAAAACAATTAAAACTCAATGTGCATTTTATATAAATTATTATTTTGAAATTATATATAATCAATTAGGTTAGGTAGGTATGCGTTTATTTTATAGTTTTACTTTTAAATATAAGTTTATAACTTAAGAGGACGCTACCCATACATTTGTTGTCTCCGTTTTACACATGCAATACATAGCAATTTGTCGTTCACTAGTTTCAATAGCGTGCTGTTAGTTTTGATACTAGAGCGAATTGACATATTATAAAACTTTTAGATAAGAACATTATCTGTGCTTAAGCGTTGGCGATTTTTAAAATTTTCTATTTTCAAGCGAGATATGGATATGTGAAATATCAAAAATTAAAAATGCTCATATCTCGCTTGAAAATTAAAATAGCGAATAAAATCCAACGCTTAAGAACAGATAATATTATTATCTAAAAATTTGATAATAGGTAAAATCACTCTAATATCAAAAATAAATGCACACTATTGAAACTAGTGAACGAAAATTTGCTAAGTCGTACGTGTGTAAGACGGAGACAACAAATGCATGGGTGGCATCCTCTTAAAGATTATAACTAATAGGGTTAAAATGGGGGGACGCAGGAGGACTCAGTTCCCCTACCTCTGATAGCGTTAAAGAGGAATGAGTATGCTTACACAATCATAATCACATTACACATAAAATTATATTATATGAAACGCTTAAAACTATATGGATACAGTAATCCCCCCCTGGCATTTTTCTCTACTTTAACCCTGGACTTATTAGTTAAATGTATGAAAAACATTAATTGGATAATGGACATATTAATTTATTTATCACAGCATATTACATATATTAATAAACATATTTTATAACTTTCAAAATTTACTCTATTTTGATTTTTGAATTTGAACTTGGACTTGGTAGTTGGTACACTATTACGATAAGAAAATAGTATTATGAATTTATGAACAAATTGGTTATCGTAATAACCGTTATTACTCGTTTGCTATTAGGTATGTATACCAACCTGAACATTTTCGTCTGTTATGTGTACTTGACCAGTATATGTATATTCGATTAGAAGTTGTAGAGCACCCAAGTCTACGTCATGTAGTTCGACTTCGGATTGTAATTTTTCAGCCATGTCGTCTATTAAAAAGAGAAAATGTTTTAATGAAAAAAAGAAAAACTTATCACACTCACCGTTGAACATTGCGTAAAAATAAGGACTGGAGGAGGCTAACACCAATCGGTGAGCTTTTGTCACGCTGTTACCGACTCGAAGAGAAACGTCGCAGAGCTGTGAATTATATTGAAAAAAATTACTACACCTGATAACATAATGTAATTCAAAACGATTATCGTATATTTTTGTACTAAGTTGTCGTACTTGGATGTTGACTCGCATCTTGTTGATAACGGAAAACGACGACATAGGATGGTCGGGATCGTGGTGCAGGTAACAGGACATCGGTTCCGGTGATTCACAAGTCAGAGGTTCCTCAATGACGGTATCTTCGTGTTCTGAAAAACGATTATTACGTAGATTAATAAAAATATTTTAATACGGTGAAAAGAGTAAATTTACATGGGCTATTATATACATTATAATAATAATCAATGTATAATCAATGCAATTGTAAATTTAACTTATTTAATTATTACTCTATCACGTAACCATTTAATATAATATACATACATACGGTTTTATTATATTTAACCACACATTATAAGCGTTTCTCAAATAAATAATATCCTAAAATATTGTTTTCGTATATAGTTAACACACCAGGCATGATGGCGGCATTGGCGCCACCACGACTATCACAGGCGCCGCCGAAAGAATTCTGTCAATAATTCGAGATTTTGGGGTAACGCATATCATGTGAACATTATAATGAAAACATTTTTACGTTGTAATCTATTTTATATAATGTTATACGCGTATTCCTGGCGTTTATT
The DNA here is from genome assembly GCF_019925205.1 of Metopolophium dirhodum. Classification (NCBI taxonomy): domain Eukaryota; kingdom Metazoa; phylum Arthropoda; class Insecta; order Hemiptera; family Aphididae; genus Metopolophium; species Metopolophium dirhodum. The sequence goes on from NC_083562.1 coordinate 17,213,597, forward strand.
CGATGGGCGTAACTGATTTTTTTTTTATATAGATTCTGAGCGAAGCGATTGTATTTTTTAAAACTGTTTTTGTCTATAACCACTTTCATGGGCTTACTGAAGATATAAAAATAATATTCCACTCAATATAAATTAGTAGATGCATTGATTAAAAAAATAACCTAAGTAACTATTACATATGAATCCAGTGATGTGTTGTCAAAATCTAAATTATAATCTTAACCAACTGATCAACAACTTAACTAGATGTATATATTTATTTTTTGGCTCGTCTAATGTATGATAATAATAATAAAAATAACAATTTATTATTATGATCATAGAATTTTACAATACTCTCATCCGTATAGTTATAATAGTATAATACAAGTTCTGAATTGTAGTCGTCGCTAAAAGTTCAATCGAAAATTGGCTAATAACCGAAGTTAAATCTACGTTAAAATTTGCATAATTTAAAACTTTGTTCGAAGGAAATGCCTGACAAGGGATAACTATAGTCTATAGATGAGTCTGTGACGAGCTTAAGTCTATACAGTAACTGACAATGATAAATATTCATGGCTGATGACAGTAAATGCGCGTGCTTAAGTCAATAATAATATTTATATGCCGGATTATTTATTGTAATTGTAATTTACAAGAAACTAGGTATCTATATTATTATATAATGTTCAGCAACATTTTATCGAACACATAATTTCAGTTTAATGTTACGCCTTGAAATAACAAGGGTAATAGTTGTTATGATAGTGAATAGTAAATACGTCATTATAATTACAATACTAGACTTCATACTACAGTCGAAAAGCTTTTTATTTTATTATTACTGTAAGTATATAATAATATAATATTATATACTATTATTATGTATAGTATATAGTTACTAAATTATTATAAATATAATTTCATTTTTTGTATCTGCCGTATATGCTCGCATGTTAAGTCTACGAAATATTTAGTAATTCATGGTTTGGCAATTATTATGTAGGTACCTATATATTTCATGTAGGACTTAATTAAGACTTAACATATTATCATCTACTATGTCCGTAAACTCTATTAAGCAAACGGGCAACAGAAAAAAAAGAAAACTGTAGTATAACGTCTATATACTATATTGCATATTATACCTACTGCGATATATTATTATTACATTGTAAATGATGACTTTTCTAACGATTGGCATGTATACGCACAGCAGTCGCGTGTCTTGGGTCAATTGACGACGACCCGACCGACCGGTTTAATCAGACTTGACGAGCGCCCACAAACGCATGACTATTGGAGAGCCCCTGGCCGGCGGCAGTGGTTAGAGCTACGCGTACACGTCAAACTCTAAACGACAAGCTGATGGATTATGTGGATGGGTTTGACGGAGTTTCCCGTCAAACTCGATCGAATAATAACTGAACGCAATAGGCAACGAATTTTTTTTTATTTCCATCGTTATACAATATTCCCAAGGATTCGTCTTGCCAGTCTATCTATTTATAATAATATAAAAAAATATAAATGCGTACGTAATATTGTACACTGTGACTTATATTATTATATTATAAAAAAGTTCACCATGTATATAGGCTCGTTATATCGTGTGAGTACCTGTAAACAGGGTTGGTACTGCGGCAGGGAAGTGCACGATAAAGGTTCTTTTGAAAATAATGTTACATATTTACATTTATGCGAATCCCTACTTCGGAGTTATACAAGGTGATTTTTTATGCATGCTCGCCCTATTTGTATGCTTAAATTATATACATATATTCAAATTCTGACTTTTAACATTTTTAAATGAAAACCATATTTTCCAATACTTGAGATTCCTTGCACCACTTAAGTGAAAATACACATATCAAATAGGCACCCCCCTCCCTTTTTCACTTTTAATTATTCAGCAGATATTTTTTTGAGGATTTTGATATACCTAAATCAAAATTCAATCTAATAGTTTTTGAGTTATGTATAACTTTGTGTACTAAGGATAATATATTAATGGTCATGGGTTAAGTAGATTTGGGTACTTAGATAATTAGAAAATATTATTAATCACTATTGAGTATTGATAATTGATCTATCAATATTCAAGATATGTAAAATGTTATTTGTAAAAATTATCTGAGTGTAACGAATATTACATCTAATATTACATATAGCTTATATTTTTTTAAGACCATATTTAAGGACTATTGTCCTTAATATAACATTTTAATAACCTAGAAACTACTAATTAGAATTTGATTTAGATAGCCGAAGTGCCTTCGCTGGTTGGTTCTTCCCTCAAGATACTCAAGCTACTACGTATATTATAATTTTAACAAAAACATCACTTATGCTTATTGTACTTTTTTTTATGTACAGATTGTATAAACTCTAGATTAAAAAAAAAAAAGATATATACATCAACATTTTCAAGAAAACCACTATCTAAATAACTTGTAGTAAAAAAGAAGGGTTCAAATTAAAAAAAGCTTCTATCACCACAGGATACTCTTTAAGAAGTAGAAAAAATATCAAGAATTTGAAAATACGGTCTACAAGTAAATTTAAAAATTCTAAAAAACCAAAATTTGAATATATGTATTATGAAAGGATAAAATAGGGGTCAGCATGATTAAAAAATCACCCTGTATAAATAAGCTATACAATTGTTGTGTTCAGTGTTTGCTATTAAAGTTTTATCGAAATGTTTTTTGTCATATCCGACTTTTCCTTGTGAAATTTTCATCTATAAATTAAATACCTATATATATTTTTCTTGTAAGTTTTAACTATTTAACTGATGTCTGATAATATAAATTTATTTTTTGAATGCACTATTTATACATTCCGTGAATTAGTCAAATGACGCATGGACACTACCTACGTCATCTGAACTCTTTTACGGTAATGTCTTAATAAAAAATTATATTTTATTCATATGAATTGTTTGTTGGTGTACATTATTCGCCCGTTCCTTAATTATACAAGAACAACCTTTATTGACTTAGTATTTCCTAATAGAACATATATTATTGTTACCTAATACCTATTACCTATTATTATTACTAAATACTAATGATCCGAACAATTTCATCTTTTCGATGTACCTACACCACCCATACCTAATAATATGGTATAGTATAGGTACTAAACGGCGACGGTAAACAACTTTATCGATTGATTTCACTGGGCCAATATCAATTGCGCCGAAATGATCTTTTTACCTGTAAGAAATCTATCGATTGCGCCGCGTATTAACTTCGCCAAACTTTTTTACAAGTTGATTCCGGCTGCTATCGACACTTCCCCAATTTTTTACATGATGATTCCGCTGACTATAAATCCGCTGAATATTTGTAAATTATTTATTTTATTAATAATAAAACTAAATGTAAAGGCTTTAATTTACATTTATGTTAATGTTGTTCTATGGTTATATGCGTTATAAGTTTTAACATGTTTATTATATACTATAATAAATATTTTATTTCATTAGTTTAATGGGTACAAACTACACGCTATTACTGTAATTTGCTGTTAATTTATAACAGAATAAAGTTGTTGAAGTTGTTAAATGGATAATAGGTAGGTATCCATATATTTGAGTTGTATTATTTTGTTTTTATATTTTATTGTATTGTATTATGAATGACCAATTTATTAAATGTTGTAACACATTTTATATTGTATATTTTATTATTTTAAAATTTTTAGATACATCTGACATCGATAAATCAAATTATTACTATTCAAATAAATTTTGTAAAAATAATAATCACTATAGGTACCTATTTGCGTTATATTATTTTGTTATTTTTTAGAATTTTGCATTGTATTTCATTGTTTTTTATATTTATCCTATTTGCGTATTGTACAAAAGGTTGATTAATACAATCAATTGATGTAAAACACTTTTTTTTGTGTAAATATGTACAATAGTAGCTACTCATATAGGTTAGGTTAGGTTAGGTTAGGTTACTAACGATTACTTGTCTTTTGAAAATGAAAAAATATGGTTGTTATTATTGATTCTTTTAATAATAATATATTGATTATCTAATTATTATTTATTAATAAAACCGAACAGCTTTTCTACCTATATATTTTATTATTATACACCAACTATTACTTATTGCAGCTGTAGCAGCATATTATTATATACGACGGTAATAGGTAATTGGTAAGAAATAATAATAATAGGTAAATAGGTAGGTATAGGGCCTATTCAAATTAGCCGTATAACCGTTAATTTGTTTAATTTGATTTATTGTATTGAGCCAAACTTTATACTATATTCGTATATATAATATATATATCATAACAATATAATACGATGTGCATTTGATAACAGCGCTAGATATTATGAAACAAAAGTTAATTAATTTGAGAAATTATGACTGCAGTACGTCAGTACTTCACAGACGCCGCACAATAGTCGCGTGCGTCCGGATGCATCATTTGGATACAGGGTTTTTTTCCCAACCAAGCTATCACATTTAAGTGTTTTTTCAACTTTTAAGTTTTAATTACATATAGCACCTATTAATTTTATATTTTTTATAATTTTTATAGTTTTATGTCTCTCTCTTTTATTTAAAATAACTTAAATTATTGTTAAATTTTAATTATTGGACTTTGTGAATGATTAGAAACATAATTTTTTAGCATTTTAATACGCATTAATGATTAACCTACGATATAAGATCGTTTAATGTGTATTTATTTGATTATTTAAAGTTAAATCTGGCAAATGACGATATATATAAATTCTATTTGTATCGAACTATAAATATCTCACAATATGTATATTTTATAAATTAAATTGTAATTTTTCAAGTTCAAGTTGATTTATTTATTAAAATGTTCGGAAAAATATAATATGTGAATACTACAATACACATGCATAATAAATAATAATATATACAATATATAAAATATTAATATTCATACTATAATTATGTAAAATTAAAACCTATATAGAAAATAGAACATTAGGACTATGTTTTTAAGTTTGAAAAAAATACGAATATATTCCGAGAGGACAGAGATATTGAACCAGCAGTCAGCAAAAAAAAACACACTATATGTACAACGATCGTGTATTGTACACATTATTATAAAGAATAATTAATATTACTATTGCCGCGTTATTAATTTGTTTTATGCGAGATGAAACTAAAACATCGTCTATACTATTATTATTAATACCTGTCTGGGCGCCTAGCTGGCTATCATAAATTAAGATAGATTAATAGTGAAAGAGAATAACGATACCTATTGCAATAAGAATGCCGTATGGAAGTGATAACTATATTATAAATTAGTAATTACTAATTACACATGTAAAAATAACTAATTGTTATCTACTTATATAATAAATTGTAATGAAAAATAGATAGATAATAGTAGGTATAAAACGATCGGCAAAAAACATATTGCTTAATTTATTAAGTATACGAAATGTTGGCAATTATTATCATAAATCATAATAATACGATTTTATATTATAATATAACATAACATAATAATATGCGCATCGTAACTTGGAAGTACTAATGGTACCTCCGTACCGTCGATGTAAAAATAATCGATGAGAAATCAAATATTCTATTTTCTCCCTGCAAGGGCAACAACTGCATTATTTCGAATACTTTTCAGTTTCTAAATTAACCATATAATATTATTATCATCATATTAATATACGCTCTAGGCACATCAATCAAGGACGAGCTCACGTGGGGAAATGAGGGTGTAATTTTTTTATAACCAATATATGATAAAGCAATGAAAGTATTATTATCGCTATATAACATGGTCTGAGAATAGTCAAAAATGTATATTGCCTACCCCCATTTCAAAAATGCTGTACACGCCACTGATGCCAATCAAACGACTCGGCGTTGAAAATATATAATATATGCAACAGGTAATACACATTATAAAAAATAGTTAGGTTAGGTCTATCTTATAGTTCTATCTATACAGTTCAATATAACACAATTAATATTATAGGTACTATTATTATTATTACTATGTATTATTAGGACGTAAACATAATATTAAACGTCGGAATTCGATTTGTGTGGTCGCGTCTTTAATATGGTAATTAATTCTTCTTGAACGTAATATACTGATATACAGCTGTCTGTTTATATAAGTACATACTTGTCATAAAAGTATGGATAATTTACCGTTGACTGATATTACACTTATTTTACTACAATAAATAGGTATTGTGCAAAACGGGTGAGATAGGTCTCGTATTATATTTATCTCAGTCACGTAGGTACATATACTCATATAGTAACGCTGCGGTTTTAAGGAGAAAAGTACCTTTTTATTGGTATTAGGTATACTCGTCGATATAATGTATACTGTATATTAATATATTATACATAATATAAACGGTATTATATACGACATTTAAAATAATTATAATAATAAAATAAAACCGTCAAAGATATAATAATGGTGTTTTTTTCAACATCGTTTCAATCATTTGTATATTATGCGAAGGTCGTAAGTAATATGCCTCAGTAGCGCAACCAAGATTTTTTAAAGGGGTCCACAAAATTATATTTAATTACTGTTTTTCTGTTCCTTCCCTGAGTACATACATACAGTACATATTATATCAATTGTATTGCTTAATAAACACAATTATTTAATATAAAAGACATCAATAAGATTTATGACAATATGTTAGGGAATCTTTAAAAAATAAAAATAAATGCTATATGATATTAGACCCCCCCCTCATCCCTGTCCATTCCCCTGTGTACGCCATAGATATGCCTTTACGTATAATCACAATAATGTAGAGTTGAATTCTATTGGTCACGATGCCGAGGGTATTATCTTTAACAAAAAAAAAAATTCTATTAAATTAGTATATTATGTAGACCAAACGAAATAATCAGACATCTGTATATTGTAGTACCTACCTATGATAAAATGGTCTTGTATTGTTAGCTATAGAGTATAAAAATATATTTTTACGGTTTATAGTAGTTATTGTAATTACCTTCTAATGGTTTTTAAGTACGCCGCCGTCACAGGAACAATACGCAAATGTTTTTATCAGTGCATAATCGCATTCCGTGGATATTCCAAAAAATGTAATATTGTAATCACCCGCAATTCGGTCGTTTCAACCATGATTATATAGGTTATTTAATCCGCGTGGTTTCGACGAATTATATTGGCCGTGCTGCGTTCTACAAACGTAGTGTAGACGTGCCAAATTACGTACACATGAAGTGTTGGTGTAATGTACACAACATTATCACACGCCTTGCCGAAAATCAATCCGTCGACAAGTATAGGTTAGGTACCTCTCCCGGCAATTTTCTGCAAATCCATGAAACGCGCTAGTTACATACTATATATAGTGCCTACGCTATCTTTTATTATCGTCGTGTGATTTTTCTTCACCGTCAAAGTTCTCGTGATAGTTTTATTAATACACTACGCTCTTCAACTTCCGGGAAATTTCTGTGAACAATATAATAAATATATCGTCTCAACGCCATATTACGACATTGGCGTATTCCAACGAACAAAACAATTAAAAAAATTGTATTATATTTAAATCTGCCGCGGTGATGACGACTGCTGCAGCAGTATCAAACTAAAAACGACATATGGTGTTTAGTGAAACTCGCTGTTCGAATCGTCTCGTCAGTCGTCTCTATATAGTATGTAATGCAATGGCGGATCCAGGGGATGCAAATGGGTAGTTTTCCTTTGTTTTACACTGTGTTTAGCCAATTTTGGAATTTTTTGTACTTAAGCCCCCCCCCCCTCCCCCCAAATTATAAGCCCTGAATCCGCCACTGATGTAATGCACTTAAAAGTGTAAACGTGTTAAGTGCTTTGATAATTTGTTTTTTCATATTCTATACGTATCGGGTGATGGGCACGATGGTTAATTCCGTGTTTGGACTTGACACTAGGTACAGTTTGCGCAGCTATATTAGGTGTAGGTAAAATATAGGTACGCGAGATTTATTAAACATTCTTAAATAGAGAAACTTTGTATACACAACAGGTACACAAAGGCGTTACACAATAATAAACGAAACAATACAATTATATTATCAGGATTAGGCACGTGATATTTATCAAATCTACTATAATATAATCGGAATATGGCACTGCTCCAAAACTTGAAGGTACATACCACGGACTAAGATATCTTAGTCCGTGGTACATACACACTATTAGCGTTCACATAGATGAAACCGCGAATATTACAAAATAAAACAAAAACATAGAGCAATATAATTTTGACCTCGCCAGAGGTTATAGTATTATGATTAATTTTCATTTTGCATATTTTTTTAACGTTTGTTTTGTATTTCAAAAACATTTTTATTCCAGTCAACTTTTGCAGAAGAACGTAAAATGACGGCCACTTTTTTGAACTATTTTAAAATGAAGTAATTTATCTTCTACTTGTGCCATAAGCCGGGGTAACGCACAACGCACCGCGCGGTCCCGTCTATAATCAATCATATTATGTATACAATTAAAATATGAGTACTATGTACCTATACGCTATTTTAGATTGAAACGTATTTATTCGAAAATAAATATGTTTTTTTTTTTTTTTTGGGGGGGGGGGGGGGGGTTTGGTTAGGTCATATAACTCCTCGTTTGATTAAACGAAAAGAACAAGAAGATAATTTAATTTTTATGAAGTTCATACCAACAAAAAAAATATATTGATTATCTCAATCGTATTCGTAGCAAAAGATGTATGTTTAAAAGAAAATGTAAATATAAATATTATGCTAAACATATACATTCAGAGACATTCGGGCTGGTAAATATTGATTTAGTCAATTTTTTATTCAGGACTGTGGCACTTGAGTATAATCTAAAAAAGTGATTGAATAATATGAGGATTTAATTTAAATTATTCTTGCGGTAGAATTTTCTAGAAAATAAAAATTTTTCCAGGTTAATCCAGTTATGTGCTATTTATTACAATATTATTATTACCTATGTAGGTTTATACTTGATATAGGCATGGAAGTAATTAGTTTTATTTATGCAAAATATTATGATTTTATTTTATTGTTGGTTTAGATAGTGAGCATAATAAATTAATGTGTATGTAATATGTATGATGATCAAAGTAATGACTTAGGTAGGTAACTGAAGTAGGTAATGTGATGGTACTTTTAAATTACACTTATAGGTTTATGCACTGTAAAGGCGCAATATAAAAATTAATTTTCATCGACCAATGTTTTAAATGTGTGTACATTTTTAATAATAGACAATATCATTATCGTTGCTAACGACAAACAAACAAAATAAAAATGGTTTGAAGGGTTAAAGTTACAAGCGAGAAATGTTTACATGAATAATTTTTTACACGGTTTTTCATTTATAGTTTCAAAATTCAATTTAATTTAATTTAGGTAAATGTTACATGACATACACATTTTATGCCATTAGTTGATAGCGTTATATCTTTGTATCAATTAAAAGTTAAACCGCTAAAAACCTAATACCTATAGTACTGTAATATTTCGAGGGTAAATTATTTAATCTACATTGTATATATACGACTCTACGAAGGACTCTTCGATAGTAGTAACATTAAAATGTTTTCAATCCTAATAATTCAACCAATGCGGGAAGTTACGACCACCCCATCCCCACATAAATTTAAAGAAAACAAAATGAAAAAGAGAAAACATCAATTTACAACGATATAAAATATTATGACATTTTTTTCAAAAACCACCCTGAAACATTTACCAGCGTTGACTTCTCTTTAACCAGGGTTTTTCTCTCACGATACTGCGTTTTATAATGATTAATTATTATATAATTATTATTATTGTTTTCACGACATAATTCCGTCCATTGTCATGGATTATACAAAACAAGACGTCAAAATGTGTAATAATTCGAATGTATTTTTAAAAACCATATATTATGCACGTGCGTAGCTGTACTGCTGTAGTGTGGTGCAAATGTTCTTATTTTTATCTATTCGTACTACAATAAATTCAATGACACACACTGCGTAGATTTAAGTAGATATTTATAAAACAAATCAAGTGTTTCATATAAATTCTGTTTCATAACGCAGTTATATTCATTACAATGAATTATGTGAATAGGTATAATGTTAGGTATTATTGGAAATAGTTCAATTTCAAAGTATATATACGTTTTTTTCTTTTGGTACAGCTGCTAGGAAGATAGGAAGAAAGTCAATGATGCACATATTATATTAATGCTCACTATAAAATACAAAAACTTCATTGTTACTTTAGTTTAAAAATAACAATGAATAATACTAGTTATTAAATATTAGTTCTATGTGATGTTTACACACGTTATGTATAATATTATATTATGTCATTATAATAAATTTACCGTACGAAATCAAATTGTAACTATACATGCGTCTGGGGAGTTTACTATAATAAATAATAATACATGTTTATTGTTTATTGTGTCACGTTTATAATTTTAATATATTATGTAAATTTAAATTTTCGACAACAAATTATTTTTCTGAGAGTTAAAGTTTAACTTTAAATTGTGTTTTTTATACAGTGCGACAACTAAGAAAAAAACAACATAAGTTATATAACATAATTATTGAACACTATAATCAAATTAAACTATATAATAATACATTAATAATTTCCAAAATTCGATGATTTTCACACATTTTTCGAGTATTGATTTCTAGTTTTCATGATGAATTTCAACGAATATCAAATATATAATGGATATGCCCCACAAGTCGCAAACATATAAAAAGTAATATATTAATAAACTGCAGTTGCCCTTGCACATAGTATTCTCAAACGACAAACAGTTGTAGACCGTGTTTTTAAGTTCTTGAGATTTTTTTATTATCTCCTTAAGGAATATCTTGTGAGGATACAAGTTTCTGCAGTTTTTGAAATGAGAACCCGTTTTTTACTGTATTTTGTTAGCGGGTAATACCTATTGAAAATAGTAAAAATTTGAGCATTTGTAGGTTCTAAAATCAAATTTCGAAAGAGTAGTTTTTGATTTATTTGACCTTATACACTAATATGATAGTAAATAGGTGTATGATAATGGGTTTGGAAGATATGGAGGCATGGTGATTTAAAAACTACCAAAGTTTAATGAATACTAGATCTATAATATTACATATTTTTAAATTTGTGTAAGACCAAAGTATTATCCTAAGTATAAATATTTTAATAACTGAGAAACTACTCGTTCAAATTTTGAGTAAGGAACATCAAATTTCTTGAAAATAATTTACTAAATAACTTACAGAAAAAAGGGGAAAAAATATGGTCTCTAAGTATATTTAAAAATTCTAAAAATTAGAATTTTAATAAATTCACTGTAGAAACATGTGAGTGAGCATGCTTGGTGAATCACCCTGTATATCTATACAGTACGCCAATACATACATACTATTATATACAAATATACGATGTGTTACATTAATAATACCATCTCACATTAATTTTGTACACGGTATTTCAATTTCACAAAAAAAAAATTTCACACTATCATATAAATATACTTTTATTTGATGAGAAATTGGTGGTGACAAATTGCACGAGGACTTGGAACGAAAATACATTTGATCGCTATGTTATATTATATTATATTTATCATCATGCATTTCTACGCCCCATTGTTAATTAACTATATTTATTGATTATGTTTTGTAGATGGCGATATCAATTACTAAATAATATCATATAAAATATAAATCATACTTTATGATATACCTACGTTTATATTATGACGTGTACAACACGTGTATAGGTACGTATACCTGTTCAACTTCGAAATAATCCGTTTTTTTTTCCATACGATTACATATCACCAAGGTTTGTACACGTCGCCATGAGTTAATATACAGTATGGTGTCAGGTTATAAATTAATGGTAAATGGTAATACACTGCGACTACTGTCTTAATACGAAACAAACGTTTTTCTCACAAAACAATTCGTCTTTATCTAATACTCTTTTATGTAGACAACGATTCTACTTTTTTTATACCTATAGTCTATAGGTATATTTTGATAAACGATTCGTAAATTACTACTTCATTAAAAATATCTATATTCTACGATATTCTACAAATACATTAAATTCACGAAAACCAAGCCCGAATTAAGGGGGGGGGCAAGGGTGGCACGGTCCCGGGGCCCATTGATTTTGGGGGCCTATCTTTATCCCCAAAATATATTTTTTTAACGCGTCCAATAGTTTTCAAAAAAAAAAAATACATAAAGCTCTTGTAAATTAGGTATTTCAGTTAAAAGTATAAATGCAGATTACTATACTAAACTTTAGAGGACCATAGTTAATAACCTAGCGAACCAAAACTGATTATTTGACTATCAAAATGTTCAGAAAAGCTTTACCGGAATCCATCAAAAAACATAGTGGTTACCATTTGAAAAAATAAAGTCGATTTTATTATTGGTACAACTGTGTGTTGATTTTGAAAATGTTATAAAAAAATTGCCTGTTAAAAATAAAGAAACACGCGTCTTTTTTTATTTTAACGAAACTCTATATCATCGATCGATAATTGTTAAAAAAAGACCCACATACAATGACATAGGATACACTCTGTATGACTGTATATTTTTTGTATAGTAAAAAAAGTCGTTAATATGTAATGATACAATTATTTTGAAGTTAAAGTTGAAAGGGGGCCGACTAAGTGCATGGTGTCCCTGGGCCCAATTGATCCTTAATCCGGGCTTGACGAAAACCCCAGGCTTTGCACCCGATTTTTTCGGGTTTCGCCGTTTTGGGCGTCGGGTGCTGGTGCTTGGTGATCGGATGCTATATTCACAAAATGGAACTAATATTCACATGTAATTAGTAAAATTGTATAGATTATTTTTAGAACTTTTAATATATATTATCATTGATTATAAAATACTAGTATTTATAATCAATGATATTATGCATCAGCTCATATGGATATGTTTTTAACACGATAATATGGTAGAATATATTTTATATAATATGTTTGTATTAGCATCTATTCTATTTGATTTCATCTAAATCACCGTTAAGTATTTTACATTTTATGACAGGAAACGGATGAAAATGACACAGTTCATTTGCATATACATTACGGTTTACACAAGGAATTGGAGATAATTCACAATCATGGTGGCAAGCCAGCATTTACGATTTACTCTCACCGAATTTAAATCACTGTTACCTTTGAAATCTGCAGTAAATAGTAAGTGTGTAATATAATATGTAAACTTAGCATGTATTATTTGTAAATATATTTAAGAGAAACGACATTTTAACAAATATTTTACGATGTTTTAGATTCTGAGCGAAGCGATGAATGTATTGATTTTACAATGATGTGTTTTTTTTTTGTGTCTGTCATCACCGTTTGGGACAGTAACACAGTTTCGATTTTCTTCAACAGTATCTTGTTCGGTGGAAAGTGAATCTAGTTGGTGCATTCGGGAGGTCAAAATTTGAAATTCTCAATAGTTTTCAAAAGGGCCGGGAAAAACAAAACAAATATTAAGGAAAAACGGTAATTTTTACGCAAAGCCTCCTGATATATTGTTACAATAGCAGTTAAAAATATTTAAAATACATAGGCACAAATTTTTTTTTTAAGCATTTATGTTCAAACTTTGACAAAATTTATCAAATTAAAAATTAAAAAATGATTTTGTAGTTAATAATTTATAAAATGTTTAACTTTTATAGCTAAGGATTGAAAATTTAAAACAAGGTTTCACGTAAATAGGTAAATAAGGTACTTTATTCACAATAATTTCATAAAATATACTTGGTAATATATTATAGGCCGACTGATCGTTTTCGCTCGGAATCGTTTTTCTTATACAATAATATTATATCATTAAATTCAAATTTAACACTATCCATTCCAGTGACCCACTTGTAACCTACTGTTAGTACTGTACGGCAAAGCAACACCCACTTGTTCACCTTTTTTTTGTTGTTATGAGATTGTTATTAGATTAATCTGTATATTACTTTGGAAATAGGTATACGACATTTGACTTTTGAATATATTATGATAATATGTAATAACTAATACTGTAATGTATTTATGTATATAAAACCGAATATTTAGCCTACATATACCTAATATATCTACTCAATATCACACTCATTGTTAACAAAATTATAATATATTATGAATTCGATGACGTTGCAACACACTATACCTATATACGACCAGATATTAAATAAACGCTCGAAGATTATGTGACTAAATAATATAGACTGGAGCAGTGGAGCACTTCTAATATTATTAATATCGTATTTACTGCAATGGTGCATAGCATTTCAACTTCTGAAAGTACTTTTTACGTTCTCGAGTAAGCCAAATTAAATTTTTGACTGTATATTCAGCAAAAAAGTTATATCGCTCGGAATTAAAATGTGAAATATTAATGAAGATCGCCTTGTGTAATGACTTCCGAGAAATATAAACGTCCCAAAGAGACGTTGCTACCTACCGTGTAATTTAATAAACGCTCCCCTGTGATGGGGAATCAGGTAGATGTAAAATATTAAATAAGTAATAACGTCCGTAAAATATTATATCACTATTAAGTATTATGTTTTAAATATGTTGTTATGTTTTATTATAAATTATAATGTCTATGTAGGTATCGAGAACCCAATTTATAATTCAATTTATTTTTTCGTACATATTTGCTTGAGACTTCTTTAACAGGAATTCGATAAGGTACTACTTCTTCGGTTGAGTGCTGAGTTAACACGGCCTATAGTCAACACTCAACCGCATAATACTTAAATAGGATTCGGTCGGAGGCCTGTCTAGTGCAGCAGCCATTGTTTCTTAGACGTGGTAATGGCACACGTAGCACAGGGTGAAGCACTATAAAAGCGACGGTTTAGGATTTAAAAAAACTTTTCGGATTACAGTTTTCAAAACAGATATGATCTCAAAACTCAATATATACCATTATATTATATTGTACGACTGCAGTGGTCGAAACTATTTTCACAAATCGAATAAACTTGTTCCCCAAAAATAAAAATATTATTTACCATATATCTAATATATTAATACTGCACGAATGCGTTATTATACGATGCGAAATAAAATTTGGTATCCGACCCTGATATAGTGATATTAGTTTCTATTATACGATATTGAGTTCTCTTTCTTTTGCATTAAATTGTGTATTGTTTGCGGCTCGGCTTAGACTTTCGTTCAAAATCATGTTTTTTATAACCATAAATTTCACAAAACGGAGACGATACCCAAACATTTACATTGGCGACACGATTAAATGGTCTCCAACGAGTCGCTTTTATATTGTAGTACTTTTATTATTCGATCGATAACATACAAGAGCTTTATATTATATAGTTGTCGTTAATACGGCGAAACTAAAAACGCGTGGGGGGTTTAATACTGCTTAAACTTTAAATTATTTATTGATTATGATACTTATTATAATAAGTATATTCTTCGTTTAAATATCCAATTTCATCCGAATAATAACTCAAAACGAGTCAAAATATTTTATGATGTATAGAAAATGTTTATATAAATATTCGGAGAAAATCTAATATTTTTGATTTTCATAAAAAAAAAAATCAAACTTATTTTGCGTTAAAATTTCCGTTGTCCCTTAATTTTTTTTTTTTGCTTTTTCCTGACGCTTTTAAAAACTACTGTTAATTTTCAATTTTAATCCCTCAAAAGTACCAATTCTATATTCACTTTCCCACCAATAAAGATAATTAATTTGAAAATGAAAGAATTTTATCGATTAGGTATGTATCGTGTACACGGACAAAAAAACACACATCAATGTAAAAATAAAATCAATAGGTACAATCGTCACACCGCCCGGAATCTAAAACAAAATAACTAATTAGTAGGTATAAAAATGAATTTAGCTCAAAAAAATTTAGTTTTAAGCCCGGTTTGAGAAGCTTATAACGATATTAGGGTCGTAAAATATCGCCAAACGCGGGTTGTAGTATTCATGTCGGTAAAAAGTATAGGTAAATACCTATAGGTACCTAAATAGGTATCCTTCAAACCATTATAATAACCTATATAATATGCGTGATCGAACTTTAACAAAACTCTCTATCCAGCGTACCAAGAGTAATATACGTACCTAATATATATGTTATAATACCATTTATTATAGTGTTTAATAATGCGCTTCTATACAACATCATTATATTGTATAGGTACTGCACGCCTTGAAAGGTTGCGTGTATGTTGTGTATTTCCAACTGCCGTATTGGTATATTATACAATGATTTATTTTTCAATTATCGCCATTATATGCCTATCTCACGATTTAATAGGTAACGATTTATCGTTATGGTCCGCTGTATGTAATATTTTTTGTATGCATCTAATACATGATTATACATAATATAATTTAGAGAAACTCGTTGTATATTAAACCACCTAATCTATATTATGGCGATTATAAGTAAAAATATGAAATAAAAATAAAAATAAAAATATATATTATGCAGCCGTTGCCCGTTGATCATCATAATAATATAATTTATACTAAGCCATTTTGAATATGTTATAACGTGCACGACAACTTTGCGTGTATGCTTTTTCCAATCAGAATTGAAAAAAATGCTTTCTTTGACCTAACTTATAGTCGAAGAACAAGAGCGTATTGCGCATAACTTCCAACTAATAATACGTTAAGACGTTTAATCATCTTTAACATTTGGGAGTAAGTTCAAGTATCTACAGTCATTCGTTTTGAAGTTACACAAAAAAAAAAAACAAAATTATATTGGTTAAATACTGGTATTGCGTACAAATTATTGTTTTTCCTTAATTATGTTTTTGTTTTTTTCCGGTTATTTTGAAAAAGTAGAAGCAATTTTTTACTTTCCCGCCAAAGTACCAACTAAGTCCAATTTGTTATACCAGAAAACACCTTCAAAATTGAAAATCAAAGAATTTTTATTGCCCCAAAAGGTGATAACATCCAGACAGAAAAATAACTCTCATCACAATATCAATATATTTATCGGTCCACTCTGCAGGATCCAAAATATATAATATAAATATTAAACACTTAGGGATGAGAATATAATCCGGAATATGTATCTGATATTATTATTTATTGTCATATTTTTATCAAGCTGTATTCACTGAATCAGTAGTACCTAAAGTATAAAATAATTAACTATATAGTTAATGTACTTATATCAATGATTTTGATACAACATATTCAATATTGTAATGATTCATGATGTGAAATTAAAAATCCGGTATTAGAAT
This sequence comes from Metopolophium dirhodum, assembly GCF_019925205.1. NCBI lineage: Eukaryota > Metazoa > Arthropoda > Insecta > Hemiptera > Aphididae > Metopolophium > Metopolophium dirhodum. The sequence continues at coordinate 17,230,898 of NC_083562.1, forward strand.
GAAATTAGTAATTAAATAATTTATCCTTACACTTAATGGTAGGTACCTACCAAAAAAAAAATATTATTTTCATATAAACTTCATAATCATGTTGGCATTCTTAAAAAGTTGTTATATTCAAAAATGTGCTCTATCATAAATTTACTTACAGTTTTTATAATTATAATTTATATTAAAATCATTTGTTTAGAAATAAAAATAATTTTTAAATTCCAATAATCCGGATAATCCTCGAAATCTATGTTCAATAAATTATTCGGATTACAGATCCCTGAAGTAGTAATCCCCATAAAAAATAAAAACAAAAAATTATCGTTCATTGTTAATTGTTACAATAATTGCAATCGTAGTTGATTGCGTGTTATATTATAAGGATAGAATTCGACGTAATAATAAGCTTGTTATGACTGTCATGAATATTTAATATAAGTCACTTATACCTATTACCTACCTCGGGCTACCTACCTATGCTGCAGGTGTAGACAACTATCTGTTTACAAATATAAATACATAAATATAATTTTAATATATTATTATTAATTAGTTTTACTATAGCTGATGGAATTTCAATATTTTAGCACGTGCTGCAGAACTGAACAATTAATTTCGTTTCATAAAAACTTGGAGCTTAAAAGTACTATGTTGTGTCTTTCGTCGTTGTAAATTGTAATAATAATATACACGTTTTTAATCTTTAAATTGTTGTTAACGCACGTGACATTTACCAATATAATAATAAATATTGCTGCTCGGATTTCAAACCAAACAATAATATCTACTGCCTAATACCTATACATTATTATACATATCACGTACCAATACATGATTATAAAATGTATGTGCAGACTGCAGACAATGAGATTTTTATGCTGCAGATGTCAGATAACCATACGTATCGATCAAGTACCTATCTGGTAATAAATAAAAAAAAAATTAACTTATTCCAATTGGCGATCGACTATTTTATTTATTTTTTATTTTTACTACAACTTCTTATAATCGCAAATACGTCTATATTCGTACGTTAAACTACATTAAACGACGTAGGTATTATATTGATGTTCCCAGAGTAAAATATAATTCCTTCTCACTGTATCTTTTATCTCGATTCTACGAACATGTAACAATCTTGTTACCCATGGGCCACAGTAGTTTGATATATAGTAACTCGTATTATTGAGGTGCGTTCTATACCCTCTCAGACGTTCACAACATGCGCCATTATGACTTTTTCAATTCTATATTATTTCTGCATTCTGCTCATATACTAATGGTTTTTCGTTAAAAAATACTCGTGGGATACACTGATACAGCTATAAAAGTTAAACATCTAATATATAGCTCATATAAGTTACAATCCATGAATATTACCTCTGCAGTCTGCTCTCAAGCAAACATCCCAATTCTGAGAAAACGCCCATAAATATTATGTATCTGTATTGCGCCCAGCACTTTTGGGGATTTCCACTTTACCACCCGGCACTTTTAGGGATCCCCACTTTACCGCCCACTGGACAGAAAAAGGACGCTTTCCAACGTTTCAGCCGTTATTGAAAACCATACTTTCGGTGCAGGTGTGACAAAAAAGTATTTTATTCTCCTATACCTACCCTATTCAGCTTTAAAAACTATAATAATAATAATATATTGTATTATTTGTTTTTCGTGGTTACGAGTAATAAATAAAAATAGACCTGTTCAAAAGCAGAAAACAACACTTTCAATAAAACATGACAACTTCAACTTGAATCGTACGAACATTTATAGAAGATGTAAAAACACAATAAACAATAGCTTCAAAATAAATAAAAAAAAACTAAAATCGCACAAGACGTTTTTTTCAACTCTGTACATTCAACACCCACATAATACTTTGTTAACATAATATTATAAATTATAATATCTTTATTTGGTCTTAAACATTTATAAAAAAAATTACCCTTAGTAATTAGTACCTATGTATAGGTATATACATATTACATACTATATATACATACAGTCATTCAGGCAGTACGCATATAGGGATAACCCATATTATGTGTATATCATACAATAGCTACACTTACACATAATATAAAATATACCTAAACCCTGCGCAGTGTTTTTAAGTTAATACGGTTTAATCCTAAAAGTTGAACAACACATAATTTGCGAGCATATAAATTACTAATAAGTAATAAATATACCTAAACTATATACGGGTGTGTATTAAAAATATAAAAAATTAAAAATCATAAAACAACAAATTATATAAATCATCCATTCATCTTTGACCCGTAATAAGCCATAATAATTATGTTTCTATTATGAAATTCCATAGGTATATGTTATATTTAGTCTCATGATGTAAACTTATATATTATTACTGTTGTAAATACTGTAAGCCAATAATAACCTTGTGGTAATTGTTGAGGCTCTAATAAATTTAAAAAAAAAAATTATTTTATAATACATCCATATTATGATAACGGCATGTTTGGCTGTTAAATGCAAAACGGTGTTTGTGTACAAGCAATTATTTTGATAATATTCAAATGTTTCACGTTAAAACTTAAAATGCGTCGTATATTAAATTATCAACGCCTACGCGTCATATTAATTATTATTATTTAATAACAAAAAGTTGATTATATAGGTTCCATTATATTATTATACTATATTCTATTATATTACATCATAGTATATCATACTATATAATAATGAAAAATTATTATTCGTTTAAATATCATACGTATACCTAACCCAAGTCCAGCTATCCTGTTTCATGACTAGTAGTCTGTTTCATGCGCCCGATTGTGTTTAACTGTTTGAGATCCTCGATCTCGTTCACACAAACAGCGAAAACGGTACCTTTACAAAGATACAGCTTACCCAGTGTCTAGTTTAAATCATCGCCACCTATCATAGTGCACGCTGCAACAAGAAGCAGGTCAAATAATACTGGAAAATACGTCTTAGCATGTGTAGCTTTCAATAGATCCATCGTTTGGATTTCCTTCTTCAGCCGCCGCTGTGTAAGCGCATAATATTATATTGTGGGTTAGGTGGGTATGCCTATTTTTGATGGGAAAAACAAACTCAATAAAGGGGACTGTTGGTGTAGGTACCGTGTCAACGCCCTGCAGCGAGTGTGGTATATACTTCAGTATATACTACAGTCAAAACTTCCGGTCGGCGCAGGTCACGAAAATATTATATAGTATTTTTTTTCTCTTACAACATCGAGCATAAAATAATTTAATAATATATAGCTAGAATCAGTGCCATAGATAGAAGAGGACGCTAAGGGATGAACGTGCCCCCGAAATCGGTTTTTTTTGTTTTTAAATTTTTAAATTAGTGCAGGCATAAAAAAGTCGCTATTTACGTGAACCTGATTAAAATTAATTTGTTATAGGTAACGAACGTTAACAAGTAAAATATTATTGTGTCAACGGGTACAGTGATAGAGAGAGAGCGCGGAGGAAGGTCAGTGTCAAGGCCGGACACACGACGATCTATTATATTCGTATTTGTTTTTTGTTTTATCATTTATTTTAACTCTACCAGTCTACCGGTGATAATTTCTATGCATACAGTGTTTTTTTGTGTTGATTTACATCTCCAGTATATCACGTTTAAAGAAATAGTGTGGTAATGTGAAAATAGGATGTGTATGCAATATCATTGATTTTATAATATACTGTATATATGTATTTATTTCCTTTTTACTTATATATGATTTAGTATTTGAATATATTGCGTACACACAAATAAGTACATTTATATATAAGGATTAAATTATATAGTAAATTAACTTACCCTAATTCGACTGCAGACTTGCTAGGTATTCGATGAATGAAGGAAGACGAAATAGGTTTTAATATTGATTTACTTATAATTTAATGTTTATCAAGAACACAACTGATATATTAGAGGTATAGAAAAGAGCACATTTATTATTTAAGACACAAAAATATTATACCAAACATATATTATATATCTCATTACGTATGACTGTCACCAAGGGCGTACGCAGGGAGAGTGCTTTTGTGTGGATCGGACCGATGGTCGATGGGTGTCGTCCGAGCCGATAAATAAGTTTATTTAACAAAAGGGTATAATTATATATTGCCACATATTATAATATAAATATCCGGGTGACTGTGTATACAATATTATAATATATAATATGTCAAGGGTTATGACGATGAACTAGAGAATAGTCTATTTATGAAAAGTGGCTATCAATACAATAGTAATTGTGATTTATAATATAACACATAATATGGAGGTAGCAATCGGTCAGGGCTATCTTCATACTATTTTATACGAAAGGTAAATTGTGTCTACGTTTTTTTCACCCTCGATTTAGCGTTATGCCTACTTCTTGTAGGACTGTATATAATATATCATATATGAGTTGTATAATTATATTAAAAAGTTCTTTATTTATATAAAAAAAAAAACTTAACTTCATATATATTGCATTAAACATGTATTAATTACCTACCTAAATTAAATGTTAATAGTAAACAAAAATGTTGATAAACCGTAAACAAATAACAAGTAGGTAATAATTATTATTATATTTGTTTTTATGTATACTGAGTACTGACTACTGGCATACTGTATAGATGTAGGTATTCATGTATGGTTACGATTAAATGGGATACAAAAACGTTTAAATTTTAAAAAAGTACGATGTATTTATTTTAAAATAAGTACCTACCTAATAGCGTTACTTAAATATAATAAAAAAAAAATAGAAAACTCGGAAATGTTGACACTCTCATCAGTCACTTCGTCAGACGCAGGTGCTTTAATTATTATGGTATTACATTTTAAAACAATATGACACATTCAAAAAACAATTCTGAAAGCGCCGAATGCTTGCTTTGGTAATTCTAAGGCTTATAAAAGTTCTTTTTACCTTCACTTTAAGAAACACGAAAAATTACCTCTTCCAGGAATAGACTTACCTCATATTCCCAAAAAACATGTCCGTAATAGATAAAATTATTGAAAAAAACGCATAATATATTCCTCGCTTTATATAGGTATAGGTAGTTCATTTCACGTTGAAAAAAATCGCTTCTAAAATATTAAAAATAGTAGGTACCTATACAGAAGTGTGTAAAAAAAAAGTTTACTAAAATAGGTAACGCTGAGGGTGTACAAATGATACAAAATAAAAATAGCGATGAAACTTAAAAAAATTTAGTTGCGCTTTGACGATGTGCTTTTTTAGTATATTATATTCCTCGGTAAAAGAAAAAAATCGATAAAAAGTGAAAAAAAAACGAAAGTTTGAAAATATAGTATTTTATATAACTGTATACGACGGAAAACTAAATGTAGTATTTTATTATTATCTATACAACACCGTACGACACTATATACAACTACAAAATGAATTCCCCTGCATGTGCGTGTTAGTCCGGCGGTATCCAACCCTTATTATACAAGCCACTATAGGTGAAATAACTTAATATCCAATTGGAAGTATACTGACCGAAGTTAGTAGACACAAGACAGGACCCTGTTCTGCTGTCCAATATGTCTTCTACGTTGTTTAAAACTATTGTATTTTAATTTTATTTATTGTTTATTTAATAATGTTTTAATTATTACGAAATATTACGAATATTTCATTAAATTGGCAATAGTATCTAATTTATTAGTAATGTAGTTGAAGTGAAAGTAATTAATTTGATTATATTTGATCAAGCTAAAGTAAATTACAATTTTTTGTGTACAATATAATATTGGCAAAATATGACTAAAGAAAAAAAACTTTAAACTTAGATTTTATTGGTGGGTCATGGGTAAGTAGTAAGAACAATAATTTGATATGATGCATGATTTATTTGTTTCTTGCCATACCTGAAATAGTTTTAACTTCGTGATACCACAATAATAACATTATAATATAACTAAATAAAATTCGTCAGACACTCATCGGCCATCATGACCGACACATAATAGTTAAAAACATACCATTATACATGAATACGCCCTCAGTCTAAATGTCCAATCGATACCGCAAATACACAATATAATAATAATATTTATGGTTAAGCTGAAAGCATGATAGAGAACTGTCGTCTATCGAACGCGATAATGCGTACTTGCGACAATTCAGCACCGTATATAGTGTACCGTAGCCAGATTTATTTAATTATTTTTAAGTAAGCAATACAAATTTATTTTTGAACATTAAATAACAACCAAAATTGGTTTATTAGAGAAAACCCAAAAAATAGCTTTGCACCAGAAATTAGAATTCAATTTTGAAATCTAAACGCCTTTCTTTTTTAGCGTTAAATGAATCACTATTTTATCATTATTTATCTCAATGTCCCTAATTCCTACGGATAATATATTATTTAAGTAGTATATACCTACCAAACAATTTAATCAATTGAAGTCGATTTTAATGTAATTTCTCAAAAATGTCTTTATGCGCTATTCAGACTGGAGTAAGTAGCTTTTTTCAGCTTAAGCAGTATTTGTCACATGCAAAATTGTGTATAATATTTTCAATTATGTTATAAGGTTTTAACATTAGGAAATATATTTCCAGTGCAACATATTAATGTATCCAGTGGATTAGTTGGCGCTGTTTTTTCATCTTTCATTTTAATTGTATTTATAAAAAATCATAATCCAGCTTAACGTCGTCAAATGTAGTACTGTCTTTAAAATGTAACAAGCGAAGCAGTGAAGTTAAAAGTTTGAATATGGTTCAAACCTTTCATTAAAATAGAAATTAGTTCATATAAATTTGGATAAAATAAAAACATAACCCAGAAATGAGTGCAACAATAAATTATTATTATTAAGAATATTATAATATAATGAGGTTTGTTGATTTTGAGGTCCCAATATTCTTAGATCTGTAGGAAACGTACCATTTCTGTAATTTTACTGGAATAATAAAAAAATTGATTTAAGTTCAACTTAGTTTTTAACTTTTTAAGACAACTTACGTAAAAATGTTATCTATTAAGTATAATAATGGTCGATATGATAATGTAGATATCAAAATTGTACTATTAATAATGTAATTATAATGTAAATATAAATTTTAATTTAAATTTAAAAAAGGATTTCAGTTGAGGGTGGGGGGAGGGGCTCTGCGCTCGGCCCCTGGCTACTGGCACTGTTACAATTATATAACAAAATTAAATATCAAGCCACATAAGTTTTCCATTTTACTATTTTACTATTTCATATTTTTTTTCTTTTCTTATAAAGTTATAAAACATAATAGATTTGAAACTTGGCAACGAAAACGCCGTCTGCCCGTCTAATATGTTACACAGTCCAGGCACGTATACGACTGTATAATATTATATAGATATGTTGATTGTGTGTATTTATTAATGTAATAATGTATATCGTATATGTACGGAGTATAGGTATGTTACATTTTGCACGAATACCTATTACTCGTATATTCCGACTCATTGTTCAGTTTGTGTGAAATACTAAAAAGTCAATTGCGAAAGATAATGTATGTACCTATAATATTATGCGTATAGTATGTGGCTAATATAACTACCCCTGACAAAGTCCTAAACATTGATACACAATATCTGTTGGATTACCATATATGGCGGTTCAATAGACAAAAATAAAATTGTTTGTAAGTATATTTTATGTATCTACTATATGTGTACCTATATAATATGTATAATATAAAATTAGTATCAATAGTCATAAAGTGCGTGTAAAATGAAAAAGATACTGCCACCATCACGCCCAATAAACTTTGATCGCGTGATCGCTGCCTAATTTATACATTTATATTTTATATAGGTACCTTTATATAGTAGCAAAAATAATGTTCGCAATTATTATATAGAAAAATATACACCCCTGTGGTCTGCAGTCTGATTTTAACCATTTCAGAAACGATGTTTATTTAAGAAGGTGTTCTAAATATAAATTTACATTGATGAGTTAAATATTTTCAGAAAAAGAAGTTTTGCCAATAGTTCCAATGTGGTTGTACCTACCTAGTTTTCTAATATAAATGATCAGTGATCGCTATTCGAGATATTATTACGAATCTGAAATCAAGATGAATAATACGCACAACAATTTTTTATAAGACGTTGATATACCACAAACGGTATATATAGTATATAAATCAAACAAAAAAAAATTGCAAAAAAAATTATGGACATTATTAAAAGTTAGACGTGTTTCAGTGCTGTTTGTAAAACGAATCCTTAGCAATTTTTTAACCCGTAGTTTCGATAATTTGGCTAAGCTTGTTCAAAAGCCTGTGCACGTGTGATTTGGTGTTATTGAAAGATAGTGTAAGATATACAATATTACATAAATCTATCATACACGATTTCAATAAGAAGTAATTTATAATGACAAGATATTATTCTATTTAGTTGTTATATTGTATGTTTATGATTTATTTGTAATTAAATTGTACACAACTTACCTATTACCTATATAAGATTATATAATTATAATTATTAATGTGTCATTATTAGTCAATGTGATTTACGCGTTAAAATACGTAATGGAAAAACACACAGACCTTATAGGTATACTCATACTTATAGCCCAAGGAATACGAGGAAAATGTAATTTAAAAAAGATCCAACGAGGATTTCAAATCTAAGAGAGTGCTTTTAGCGGTGTTATATCTATTATATCATATACACCATGCCTGCTAGTGGCAAGGAGACAATATAAGGTATTTATGAATTCTCGTAGAGATGTAAACAACCATATTCGCAAGGTAGGAATGTACAATTGTACAATAATAATAAATAATCATAAATCCATGTTTATGAACTGGAAATCTTTTTAAGTTAATCCTATTAATAGATTCAAAGTGTTTTACGATTGCCTCAGAAACTTTTTAAAGCTCTTTGACAACCAAACTTGTATTTGTATTTGTTCCAGTCAAGTTAGAACGGAAAATAATGTTTTACAAAAATGTTACATAATACGTAGTTATCTATTAATTCTATACACGCGTAACAATCAAATTATTTCTATTATTAAATATCTTAATTAGATAAGACGTGTCAGTGTAAATGCGACAAAGAAAGTGCTAAGAAATTATATGCTGGTAAGTGTATAAAATATATAGGTCACGTAAAAAAGAAAATAAATATAAACATAATATTCACAGCAGTGATTTACGCGGATTTCTACGGGTTTTCAGACGACGAGAGAGATGCTCGAGGGATTCAACAATATCGCGATTCGCTGTCTAAAATTGAATACCTACCCACCTAGGGCTCTCATTATTGTTGTTGTTTAAATCATGCTGTCTCGACAATAATAATAATATGTTCTCGTGATGAGTGAGGCAAAGGCCATCCAATAATCGAGTGTCCGTCAACACAATATTATAATTTATAATAATCGAAAGACGACACTGTGCGTAGGTACTTCATCATGTATAACGAATAGTATAAACTATTATACACATCAGTGCCGCATTACCGCGCATCGAAATAGCTGCAAATAGTTTCCACCTATAGCTATGACCGACTTCCGACGATCACCTGTTGTCATCTCCGTTGTTTATCGTGGTTCCGTGTGATGTATAGTTCCATATATTATATATATATATATATAATATATATATCAATATAATAAGTTCAATGAAAAACAGAACCGTAAAATAACGTTTTTGCAGAAGCGGCGGATAGTATGAGAGACGCCGACAATTCGGCACGGACCACATTTTCGGCGATTCGTCATGTCCGCAATTTTTTTCTTGAAGAAGTGACTTAATAAAAACGCGCTTATAAAAGAATAAAAAAACTAAAAAGAAACTGTGAAAACCCGCAACTCGTAGCGTTTATAATAATTATTCTTCGCTATTATTTGACAATGTCATCGGAAAAGTAGATAACCCATTTACATATGTACAATTTTTTGTATACGGAATAACAGCACAAAAACGGCCAATACGGATAATGTTTGCATTATAGCCATACTAATCATAGCGTATTTTAATTAACCTTTATTAAGCAAGATAACTAAATTTATATTTGACAGGCATTATAAGGATTTTTAGTCACCGGGATGGGTTTTAGCTATACGAGTTTGGTATTTTAAATGTTGGAAGCTTATTTTATTTAACTACTTAAATATTTAATAGAGATAACATGAAGAAACCCAAAAATGAAAAGGAAGATAATAATTAAAATAACAATTTGAAATTAATTATATTATTTATGTATTGTCTTAAACATAAATAATATGTAGGTATTGTATATTTGTACATAAATGATGACTGGTTGCAATGAAAATATAATTAATTTCATTCAATTAATTATTATTTATTAATTATTATCGATCATTCATTTTTCCTTTTTTATATGAAATATTTTTTCAAGGTAAAATCAATTAATTAGGTTTTAATTGTCATTGCATAAAGGAATGAATAAACTCGTAAGGTATTAGTGTATTGTGTATTACTATAAAATTAAAAAGTCAGAATGAATGAATGATATTATTATTTAAAAAAAAAATAATAATATATCGAGTATCGACGACAGAAGTCAATGTCCGGAAGTATATATATACATTAATATACTTACCTACATCACTGTTTAAAGAATAGTAATTAAAATAAATAAATATATTTAAAAAAAAAATATTATCCAAGTGAAACATTGAATTCAAAATAACAGAACAAAGCCGCCCCCTTTTTACTTCTTATAACGATTGACAACAGATTTAAATTGTGACTTCTATACTGGAATTTATTGTTTCAGAATAAAAAAAAAGGGATAGAAAAGTTATACAGTGAACAATGGAACGTATACTTCTTATTTTACAACTGATCAATCTAAAAATATCTGCCTATCAAATTTTTATTTTAACGTTTAATCATTCTAATGTTATAAAAGAAAAATATTTTCAAAGTACTCAGAGTACTTAAATATATAATATACTGTATATCATACACGTATAGTACTGTATCCCCGTAATCCCGTTCCCTTACAGTAAAGTTCTCACTGGTGAAAAATGAAAAGGGGCACGTGCGTAAGTGTTCCTACATATAGTACCTATATATAAATGCGTAATACGATGAATGTATATTAATATATTATAGTATAAATAGTACGAATCCTGAAACATTAGTTTTGTCATCGAAACCAAATCAGAAAAATAAAACGTGTCCCGTGTTCGTGCTCGACGTGGTATCCGGTCATCTCGCAGAAACAATGATCCACATTGTTACACGCACGATAAATGAATAAAACCATGTGCACTCCAGAATGCAGTATACAATGTAAATTGCACATTAACTATAAAGTTGTATAACGGTCGATGCAGCTGTGCTCGTGCACGACAGTAATATATTTACGAGATAATATAATATCATGTAGGTATCTATATTCTATATTGTGCGATGGATTTATAAACATATGTTATATCATGTAGGTATCATTATTATATACCTAATTGGAATATTTCAAACGTCATATAATAGATATAGATACGTCATTGTCCCAAGTTAAGCAGTTCGTTTCTTTCTTAAATTTGGTTTTGGTTTTAATTAAAATACTATTGTATGAGATCAATAAATATTATATACATACGATGCAAGACAAACAACATTTAATCTGGCAATTCCGAATCGGAAATTACGAAGGTCATAAAATCCCACATTTCCGGCCGATTGGTCCTCGGGACTTTAATTTCCGACGTCCCGAATACAGCTAATACTTTATATGCTTTCCTCTAAATTATACTAATCAATGTTTCAGAAATATCTTTATAAATAAAAATCTGTGCACAGTATATTTTACAATTGCATAACCGACGACGGTGCTGAATTGTATCGGTAATGATAATAATTAATATTTCTACCTAATCTTATTATGTCACTATATTTAATATGGTGACAAATTAGTAGGTATATAGTATTTTTTCTATGGCGTTCAACATATATATGTATGAAACTATATTAGAATTTTATAATTATAAATACACTCAATTACGTGTCAATAGAAATAGAACAGCACCAATAAAAGTCGACCAGCTGCAGGAGTAAATTAAATTCGGAAAGGTATAATATTATATAGGTACATAATACCTATGCATTAAGAAATTACCCAAGCGAAAAATAAATGTTTGAATATGTAATACTCGAAGAATATAAAAATATAAAAATTCCTTCTGATTGTACATCTAGAGAATTGGAGGAACCACTATATTCAAAATGCCAAGTTTTGTCTTTTTAGGGAAATAGCTATTATAGTATTTGAATTTTATATACTTAACCTATATAATATTTAGGTAAACTATACTCAACAAATATATTAAAGCACCCGATACCAATGCAATTTTGTTCACAAAAATACGCTTCCCGGGAATAATTATCCTTCTCTGTAAAGTCCACCAAATGTGATAATTTTTTTTAAAACTAATTTAGGGTAATATTTCACAGGTCACATCGAACTCTGTTTTTAAATATTTTAATCCAAACATTATAATATGTCTTCAAAAATAATAACATTTTAAGTATTGTTTTACAAATTATATTATAGCCTACCATTTTTTGAAATAAAACAAAAAATTGGAGTTCGATGTAGGAAGTCTTGTTCTTTCAGATAAAAAAATAGTTATCAAAATCCGACACTTATACATACAAGGCCTGAGAATTATTCCCGCGAAGTAATTTTTTTTAAATATAATTTACCCTATCAACCACCCCCCTCCCCTTCCACATAAAAAGGTATCTTGAAGTAGATTAGTGAAAAAGTATTATAATTAAGGTGGCAATCAAAATATAAAATTTTATTTTCAAATTTTATAGAATTGCGTACAATTTGAAAATCTGGCATCGGGACGCTTAATATAGGTTGGTACATTATTACACATCAAATATCAATATTTATATTATTATACTGTACTGTAGTAGTATAGTCTAATATATAGGTAAAAAAAATAGATGCTAAGTTATTAAGAACACAAATTTGTTCTTAAGTGATTTAGGTGTCTTGCAAAAAAATTACCTAAGTACGATACTGCCAATAAAGTTATTGATAAGTATTAAAATCAATTAAATTTTCACAAATGTGAATAAAACCTTATTATATAGGTAGTTTCTGCTGTACATTATACGTAATAATAGTTAGTTTAACTTAATGAATATACAAGTTGTTATTCATAAATCATTTCCATGAGGTAATAACCATCAAATAATAACCTGTAGGTGAAGTCGTGTAGGTACCTACTATAATATCTCAAACAATAATAATATGACCGATAGGCACCGCCTGAAATCTAAAAATCGAGGCCAATAGTAAATGAACCGATAGAGTAATAATGTTGCAGTGAATAGTTACGTGTTTTACATGTATACTACAAAACCATATAATCATTACATTTTTTATAAGTACCTACCTAAACTTCAAATAATTAAATAGGTAGTCTACGTCTTTACAGAAAATTTAAGAAATAAAATGATCATCTCAGGGCCGGATTGGTATGTATCGGCCCATCGAGATTTTCACTTCTAAGCGGCCTATTTACATATTCAGAAGTTCAAAATTATGTCTATAATTATTACGAGCTTATAGGTGGCCCAATCGTATTTTAAACATGAATTTATTTTCACTCACACTCACACGACCGGCCCACCGAGATTTTCTCGGTAGCTCGCCTAACCAATCCGGCCCTGGATCATCTTTTAACTAAATTAAATACCGTAGGTGGTAGGTATATGTTTAAAATCATGATAGGTACTATTATTTAAAAATATATTCTATTTCGTTTTGATATTAATGATAGAAATGATTTGCTAATTATTTTCTTTAAATTTATTATAAGTACCCGTGTGAAGTAAAACCATTCTTATTTCTCCACAAGCCATTGAGCTTGGTGTCTTTTATTCTTTAGAAAGTAAAGAAGAAGTCAGATATGACATATTATTGTATTTTATTGATGATAAAATTACTGAATAAGAGTGAAATAAAATGTATTATTTTTTAAAACGTTATATTACAATAAAGAGTATCATTTACAAATAAGTGTATTTTAGCTTTCCAATCTTTTGAATTGACGAGGAAACCTTCACCAACCATGTGTAAGACGTAAGGTGCGGTTGGTACATCGTATAGGATATCTATCATGTAGCTATTTAATAATGGGAGCCGTTTGCAAAATGTTTTCTTTATGACTTTATTTACTGAGAACTCTCCTCCAAAAAATAACCATGTAAGGACTATGAAGTAAGTGCAATTTTTTTTAAATATTAGTGCGATTGCATTAAGCAGATTTGATGCGCCAAATGTAAGGTTATTATTTAACAATTTATTTCATTGAGCCAAGTCATAAATTAGAATCGTAACAAAAATTATGATAATTTAATAAATTATATCTTGGGTTTTCTTTAAATATAATTTCAATAGAAGACCATTTTGTGCATGTACACATGCCTCCACCGGCAGCACACTAATCGAGTCTCGAGACAGAAGAAAAGTATAATATAAATTATAATACATTTAATAATCGGAGCGGTAGCCAAGTTACAAGTCCGTATTACAAATAACGAAACGGGTAACGAGTTATTGCATTATATTATATTCCTTCCCCTGGTTTCTGTAGGAATTCACAATAGAATCAAAGCAATTTATTAACTGACACCTTATTTGAAAAAGTTTATGTCATAGGTGCGTCTACGTATATATTTTACCACTGCAGCGTACAAAGTATAAACCGAAAAAACGGTCAAAAATTAAAAACCAAAATAAATATTATGTATAATTCTAAACACAAATGATTATATTATTGTCTATTGACAGTTTAAAAAAACCTCTAAAGAAACCGAATAATTGTACTTACATACCTGTCACAATTAACGATTGAAATTAAACAATACAATTTCTATTTTCTTTTACCCACGTCTAATAATGAACATTAAAATTGAAATTTGTAATTAATTTCATTGATATTTTAATTACTATGCGTTGTAAATATTATATTATATATTATTGATTCGCGGCTTCGCTCGCATAATCGCATAACAGTAGTTTTGTTATGATGAGTGATGACGGGTAAGTAAGGTAGAAATAAAAGTAACGTGGGTATATAATATATTAATATATAATATACACTATATACTATATAGTGGATGTACATTGTACAATGTATATATGTGTATAGTTCATGTATAAATATAAGTAGTATAGCCAGTATAGGTACTTAGGCACAATGTACATATAATGTCAGAATGAATGTTTGTCTATTGCTTTTCTACATGTCAAACCTTAGTTAAAAAAAATTAAGAATTACAATTTTTCTTTTTTTTTTTTTTGATTATGTAATTATTGCAAGATCTTAACTCAACACAGCTCTATAAACAACGTTTTAGTATTTTCTTTCCTTTGCAAAAACAACCCCCACGAAGTAAATCTTTAGTTAAGTCTTATAATATTTATCTGATGAAGTAAAGAAAGTAGAGTTAATACTTAATTCTATGGTAAATTTGATCTAGTACCTATCGTAAAAGTATGTGAAAAATTACGTTGTGACTTCTGTATTCAAATTAAACGATGTCATCTGAAACCATGAAATTAGATTTTCTAAGTTTATTTAAAAAAATGTCTCGATTTATTACATTTGTACAGAAGTATAGTTTCTAGGAATTTCTCTGGATCATAACTCATAAGCAATGGAATGGACATTTTACCACCAGACCAACTATTTCTTCCTCCCACTTAAACCCATTCAACTAGATATACCTGTATAGTATACAATTCAAGATGACAAGATCTCAAAGAGCTACACGCTAAAACAGAAATAGCTTCACGAGGAATATCGTAAAATAAATAATAATAATTCTCAAACAGATAACACAACTTCAAAAAAATGATGAAAAAGTGGTTATAAAAACAAAGTAACAACTTTTCGTCAAATAACTACTCAATTTAACAGAATTTTTGTAAAATAAAAAAAAACAACTTTGTTAACTTAACATATTAATGGTTTGAAAAATAGCAAAATTTGATCTAAAAACTAAAACTAAGCCACCCTTTAGGGTTGGAATTTCAAAAAATGCGATGTCATAGATTGTGTCAAAGACTCAAAGAGTATTAATACCAAGTTTCAAGTAAATTCGACCATAAAAAAATTATTTCTTATACTGACTCTGCCACCCCCTTCCCCCTCTGAGATTGAATTTATAAAAGAACCTTTCTTAAACGACCCACACAATATTATTTTAAAAACAAAATGCGTGTCTTTTCTTATGGTTCCAGTTTTCTCCATACCAAATTTTATCATAATCGTTCATCCGTTTAGCCGAGAAAACGTAAGAGACAAGCAGAGTTACTTTCGCATTTATAGCGTTAATAATTAGGTAGTACCTATGTACCCAGTAACCATACATATGGATTTATAACGTATCTACTATGAAAAATTTATTACTATAACAGTATAATACGAATAAGAAATAAGAAATATTGAATAATTATATTATGTATATTATATATATTACATACATTATGTTTATGGTATAGTGTATACTGTATATTAATTTTATGTTATACACACAAAATTACACTAAATACCTACACAAATAATAAACTTAATAATTTATATAGAAAAACGTAAGAAAAGCTGTAGCACTCACTTTGGCCAGTTGAAGACGTCATCCACGCGGCGGATGAGGTGGCCATGTCAAATGAAAAATACGACGGAAGTGAACTGGAAAATCGCCACCAGCTGAAAATTCTCGAAAATGTGTGTGGAGGGTGTGTACGACGGTTGCTAGGCAGGTCTAGGCGCGTCCGAAAATCTCGTTCTGTCTGGACGACTACTCTCGGTGGTGGCACTTCTACCACAAAAATTACTAAAAAAATTAAAGAAATAACCCTTTTTCCGCTATGGCGCCTAACTATATACAAGAACGCTGTTACTTCAATGCACACATGTACTGAACCAACAGTCAAACGGTCCGGACGACGGCCACGCGCTCACAAGTCACAACAGGCCGCGCACACGAGCTCGGTGGCGGTAGACGTCGGCCGCCGCCGCGTCCCTTGACCCGTGTTCGATTGAGCGCCGAGCCGATCGCATCCGACCGAGGCCGAACACCGATATTTCCCCCTTCCGACGTCTCAAACCAACACAACGCAAAACTTTTACCCGTTCAATCGCGAATTTCCTGCACGGCCCGTGTTGACGTGTTGTTATTAGGTACCTATCCATTGTAATAACTTTCATTTTAAAGTGCTATAGCAGACCAGTTTGTCGCCTTCAAATGTTGCCGACCGAAGAAAATGTCTACTTGACAAACCCTCCAGCCCCCCGACATCAATGCGCATCTTTAGATTAATTAGATTAAGAAATTAAATCATTACAGTTTTGAAAGAAAATACAAATTTTGAGTTTCTTAAAGTGAAGACAGTGGCCAGTAGAACGGATAATTTTGTCATAATCTATGGATGAAATATACAGGGGCATATTTAGGATTTGTAAGCCCCTAGGCTCATCCTGTGGTGTGGGCGGCGTGTGCATGGCATGGAGGGGAGTTCCAAAAAGGAAAGCGTGTGATCTGTGAGTGCTGCAGCCTATGTAGCACGTGCGTAAATTCGGCCCTGGAAATATCTACTTAGTGTCGGCCTGGCCATAACCGCTAGGCCATGAACGCGTCCGGGGGTGCTATATTTTTGTTGAGGGGTCCCGATAGTACTATAGATATTGAATACTATGATATATTATATGATTAAAAATTATAATACTATTATAGTATTATCATTTTATCAAAAATTACTGATTTAAATAAAATCAATTACACAACTTAAATCGCATTAAAAAATATCAAGTTGTATAATATAAAAAGGTATTACAGAATAGTATATGTACTCAGAAATTAAAATATTTTGTACATTTTGGTTAAATTTATCATTAGGGCTAGGATAGTATAGGATTTAACATTTTTTTATGATATACAGGCTAAAGCTTTTTAAGCACAAAATGTGATTTGTCATCTACGAGTTCAAATAAATAGTTTTTATTTTGCATTTGTTGTACTTTTTTGAGTTTCAGGTCACTTTTATAGCATTTTGGGGTCATTTTTTAAATTTTAAAGTAATTTTTTATACTTTATTGAAATCTAGGTAATATTTTTATTTATTTTCATTTACACTCGTAACAGAAGTAATTTCGAAATTCAATATCATCACATTTAAAGGTAATCTGTAGAATGAAAAAAATTATAATTTTAATTTTAAAGTATTTTATTATTTTATTAATTTAAGACCATTTCAAACATTAAACAACAGTACCTATTAAAATCATCAAAATCATTTATTTAAAATAATGTATTTAATTTTTGGGTAATATAATTTTAAATAATTCTGTACGAAATAGTAATTAATAATTTATTGATATTTACTATACATTTTTATAATATTTTAAGATCATTTTTAGGTGTTTTTTTAGGTTTTTTAGGTCATTAAAATCCTAGCCCCATTCATAATTTTAAATAATACCAATGATGATACCCATTTACATTTTAGATTCTGAGCAAAGCGATGAATGTATTGATTCTACAATGATGTGTGTTTTTTTTTTTGTTTATTTTTTTATTTTTTTTATTTTTTTTTTTATTTTTGTGTCTGTCATCACCTTTTAGGACAGTAAAAGTGCTTGGATTTTCTTCAATAGTAACTTTTCTGATAGGAAAGTGAATCTAGTTGGTACTTTGGGGGGTCAAAAGTAAAAATTTCCCAGTAGTTTTCACAAGCGACGTGAAAAACAAAAGAAAAATTAAGGAAAAACGGGAATTTTTACGCAAAATCTGTTTTCGAGAAAATCGATTTTGGTTTTTGGTGTAACTCTAAAACAAATGACCGTAGGGACATGAAATTTCGACTGAATGTTTATATTAGCATTTCCTATATACCATAAAATTTACAAAATATTTTGACTCTTTTTGAGCTGTTTACGGCCATTGTCAGTTTTCAATTTTTTTAGTTTTTTTTTCTATAAATATCAATAAAATTTTATCTGTTGAGTAAAAAAGCTTGAAAATTTAATAGAAGGCTCCTAGGTTATTGTTTCAAAGGCAGATGAAAAAAATTAAAAATCCTTAGTCACAGTTTTTAATTATAAGCATTTAAAGTTCAAATTTTGACAAAATACGGAAAAATCACGAAAAATAGCAAATTATTTTGATGAAAATTCATACAAATTTTTCTTTTTAAATCTAAGATTTGAAAATGTAATACAAGATTATCCATAAGTTTGTCTACCTTTATCAAAAAAAAAATGTCTACAAGAAAGTCAAATTAAATTTTTATGAGCGTCTGAAATTTATATTTTTACAACATTTGATATTTACTCAATTTCTCATGTAACAATTTTCTTATTTTATTGTAATTAAAAAACGAATGACTGTAGATACTTGAAAATTTCACTGAATGTTTATATTAGCATTTTCTATACACCATAAAATGTTGAAAATATTTTGACTCTTTTTGAGCTGTTTACGGACATTGTCAGTTTTCAATATTTTTAGTTTTTTTTCTATAAATATCAATAAATTTTTATTTATTGGGTAAAAAAGCGTGAAAATTGAATATAAGGCTCCTGATATATCGTTCTAATAGCAGTTAAAAAATATTAAAAATACATAGGCACAATTTTTTTTTATAAGCATTTAAAGTTCAAATTTTGACAACATTTATCAAATTTATAATTTATTAATTATTTTGTAGTTAAAAATTTATAAATTTTTAACTTTTATGGCTAAGGATTGAAAATTTAAAACAAGGCTCCACGTAAATAGGTTATATACTTATATATAAATTACTTTATTCACAATAATATCATCAAATATACTTGGTAAAATCATAGGCTGACTGACCGTTTTCGCTCAGAATCGTTTTTCTTATACAATGATATTATATCATTGAATTCAAATTTAACACCATCCATTACAGTGACCCACTTGTAACCTACCGTACAGCAGAGCGACATCCACTTATCCACCTTTTTTCCATAAATATATAATATATTCAAATAATCATTGAATAATATATAAATTAACATAAAACACTATAGTTAATGACCAAAACATCAATATATTTATATAATTTAAACATTTATCCATTTGTGATGAGTAATTTGGAGTAGTCATAAATTCATAATAAATAATAATATATAAAAAAATAATTGACAACTATGCATAACATAACATAACTTAATAATAATTGGCACATATTTTATACTATTAATCAAAATATTTAATTTCATTAAAATGTTTATTTAAACAGTAACATAGATCCAAAATTTAAACAACATTTTTTTTATAGTACTTATAAGATTTTAATTTATAATTTATAAAATAATAAATTACTTTTTGAATCTGAAAATTAATTAAAAATATATGAGTTACATGAGTATTTTTCTGAGTGATAACAATATGGTGAACTTAACTGCCCAATGTGGCAATGTGTCTTTCAAGTTTCAATTTAAAAACACTGATATATCATCTCGTTCATTAAAACATTTGGTGGAGGAAACCAACCATGGATTATATGGAAGACATTAAATAGGTTAAGAACTGGAGTAGCTAAAACAAAAGCAATCGTGATGAAATGGGGATACCAGAAAAAACTGGACATACTATGCGAATGTGGCGAAGACCAATCAGATGACCACATATTACAATGTATCCTAGCCCCGCCAGGATGCACGACCGACGACTTAGCTTTAGCCAACGTAAAAGCAATATCAATTGCCACTCACTGGCTAAAACAAAATATTTATACATTTATTTTATATTTTAACCTACTTATTTTTAGAAAACTTTATGTTTTTATTTATTAATGTAATAGCATATAGCCACAGAACCGGACAAGATAAGAAGAAGAAACATTTGGTCAAGAGT
The DNA here is from genome assembly GCF_019925205.1 of Metopolophium dirhodum. Taxonomy (NCBI): domain Eukaryota; kingdom Metazoa; phylum Arthropoda; class Insecta; order Hemiptera; family Aphididae; genus Metopolophium; species Metopolophium dirhodum. The sequence goes on from NC_083562.1 coordinate 17,251,782, forward strand.
GGCGAAGAACCTATGGGTTATGGCACTTGTTTTATAAATTTCAAAGGGATTCCACACTACCGTTTTTTGGAGCTAATGACCTATATGCGTTCCATTATACTGACTTGAATTGTACACTGGTAATCATTTTGAAAACATATTTATATTTATTATAAAGTCCATTTTCAATCCTTCAAGTTAAAACTATATAAAAAATTATTAAAACTGTATTTTTTTCCATTCAAATTTTTTAAACATATGATTTTTTTTTTAATTTTAATAAATTAAAAATGTGGCTTGTAAGATTCAACATTAACTAATTAGACAAATTAATTACGATTTTAACATGGCACATGCATGTGAGTGCAGAATACTGTAGCTTGTTGTCGAGGATTCAAGATAGACTTCATAATAAATTAAAATAATATGTTTTCAAAACTATTATTATCGGAGTAAAACTCAAGTTAGTACGCTGGAACGCGTACATGCATATTTTTCTCCAAAACACGATAGTGTGGAATCCCCTTAATGGCACACAAAAATATTTTTATTTGATTGTTAAATCTTGCATTTAATCAAAAACAATAGTTAAAACAATTCTTTATTATTTCTGAATAATATATAGTTGGGTAGGTACTTAATATAAAATGTTAAAAGTTTAGAACACACTTCTACATATTTTGTATGTAAAGGTACATTTTACATTCATTCAGTGTGAAAGCCTATTTTGTATGATAAATGCATCAAATCAAAATAGAGGAATACATTGATGAATGGATCTAGTGGCTAGTGATGCTTGTTTTTCATTAAAGCTAATAAAATACATGCCCGATATTAACAGAGTATGATAAATAGGAACACAGAATAAAAATAAATATGATGTAGTGGGTAGGGAAGTTCAGGTGTCTTTTAAAAATGTTGATGTCCTTTATGTTTGCAGCAGCGAATAGACAAGCCAAAAAAGTTAACGAGCTAATTTTCAGCTAATAATAATTATATTTATAATTTATTATTATTCATATTTCATTATTTAGAGTTTGGGGTATTCAAATTTTTTCAGTTGTTCCAATTTGTACGCATCCTACCAAGTTCTACTCGGTAGCTCGCCGGACAAATTCACGACAGTATGTTTGTAATCCTTGATCATCCTAACATATTTTTTATAGGTACCTTTCAACATAATATTACTGACAAGCACAATGTTCTTAAAACGTTCATTACATTTCCTAGCAAAAAAAGGTTTGCCACCCCTGCAATAGAACATAGTTTTAATATTTAAAATGAAAAATTCTAGTTTTCAATATTTTTGAATTTTGTTCTTTTATTTTTTTTTGTGTTTTGAAGAGTGAAGTTTTTATTATGAAAACCCGTTTTTGTTTTGGTTTTTGTTTTGGTTTTATTTTCAGTTTTTTCCTCGGTTGTCTAAAAAAACATAAAAATGGGAAATTAGTTAAACAATTATTAAGGAAAGTAAATTCCTGAAATGAGATTATCAGACAAATTGTTATTGTAAAATAACCCTTTTAAATAAAACTGTTATTGCCTGTTTATTGTGATTAACATTTTCTATAATATCCATATCTAATGTTTCTAATATAATACATTCTTTGGGATTAATAATTTCAAGTTTTTTTTCTTCAGAAGACAATTTAATTTTTTTCACATTATATATTTCTGGATTATGCTCAATGTTGTTGTTGGCTGCTTTACTGTTAGACTAAAAATATTTGTAATCAATAAATGATAAGGAAAATGTTAGAATAATTAAATTTTTCTATTTATTAACTTCATACAATAGTAATTATATTACCTTATTAGCAGATTTTTTTTTAACATAATTATTAATGTCCACATCAAATCTTTTTAATTTTACTACAGGATTCCAACATATCCTATTATTAGACAAATTGATTGTAGTATCTTCTGTGTTACATTCATGGTTAACCACTTTACTATCAATCTAAAAATTTTAAATAAGAATCATATTTTTGTAATTTGAAGACTAAATTTATGTGACTAAATCTTTTGTAAAAATACATTTAGTTACCTTATCTTTAGATGTCTGCCCAACACGGTGTTTTATAATTTGTTCATCAAATCTTACTAGTTGTACTGTACATTGTTTAAGGTCTTTTAGTGAAATTTGAGATACATAATTTGAATTTATAGGACATGTGGGATTTAAATTATTTTCCTGTTGATTGCTTCGTGTTTCAACTAACTCATTTTTAAAATTGAATGGATCTTTATAAGTATGTTTACTAATGGATTCATTATATTCCTGAAAAAATTAAAACTTCAATAAAATTTAAAATAATATCTAGTAAAAATAGTACATAAAAATAATCAATAATAATATAATAATACTAAAAATATTAAATCAATTTTTATCATCCTAAAAAAAACTCAATAATTATTGATATTTCAGACATAAGTTAAATTTTCAAATTCATATTTACCTTCTTTAAAAAATATTGGTTTTCAATATTTGTGTCCAGCTTTTCTAATGAAACACTGCATTTTTGTTGTAATTTATTTGTTGCGTGTTCAACTAAATTATCAGTATTATGGGAATCTTTAGAGAATATATTTGAATCATTTTCAGTTGTTTTAAACAATATACCATTAATCAATAATGATTTAATTGTATTATTTAATGATTCAATAATTTTATCATTGAACAAATATTGAGAATCTGATAAAAGTGAACAGGTGTTAACTAATATTTTTTCACATAATTCACTAAAGCTAATTAGGTGTTGTTCAATATTTTTTGTTTGTAATTTTTGATATCCATTTAACAATGCTCCAATTTTTGAATTTAATAAATCACTTAAATTGAAGATTCTAATTTGATTAATATCTTCTTGAGTAAAATTTTCATTACATATTGCTGAATTTATTACAAATTTCCGTATATGTTGTGTGTTTATAGATTCTTCACCATTTAACAAAAGCCTAGTACCGCTAAAATCATTATTAAATCATACATTTTATAATATTGAACAAAATAATCAATTTGAAAATTTTAATATTGGATATATTTTATTATTTTAAATCTTATATTATAAATATTTTTATATGCCATATAAATACATTAGATTATTGTTATTCAAAATGTACAAATATTTATAATTGAAGTTTGTATCAATACAACAAAATTATAAATAGAAAAGGTAAATGCATATAATATGACATAAATACTAACTATAAATGCACAAATATAACATTTAAAAAAATCAAAAATCAAAATTTTAAAACTGAAAAAAAATTAAAAATTAAAGTTTTTTCTGTGTGCTTTGAGGTTTTTTATTAAGTTTCTACATATTTTAATTAAGGTTTCAATGGATACCTTTGCAGGAAAGTATGGTTCAGCTGTTAACATATAATTCCAAGTACTTTAACTTTCCAAGTACTATTGGTAAGTCCTTGCCCCATATACAAATATGAAATAGGTATTTCTCTATATTATACACTTAGTATAGTGTTTAATATTAGATATAAAAAGTCTAAATTAATACCATATGTTAATTTAATTAATGAGTATGTTTAAAATAATATGTTAATATGTTTAAAAAAGACAAAAATATTTTTGGAATAGTTTAGGAAAAAAAAAAAGTAGGTCAGCGCATTTTGGTGGTGGATGTTTGTCCATCGTCCCTTCGGGCCTCGGACAGGAAAGCGTAATTTTACTGTATTCGATAAAAAACGAATCTGAGCGGACGAGGGAATCTTTTTTATTTAATTTTATTCGTTTCTATGGTGATAAACAAAGCGTTTTAAGAACAGCTTAAGAACGATTTATATAAATAGGTAATTTATGTAATTATAATTAGGAAATACCATAAAAATGAAAAAAAATATAAAAGAAAAGAAAAAGCTCATAAGTTGCTCAAATGTTTTGAACATTTTACCATGTCTAGGTAAGGCTAATATAAGTAAACAACCCAATTTTTAACCGAATTACAACAAAAAAATTCCCAAAATAAACAGAATAAAAAAGGTGGATAAGTGGATGTCGCTCTGCTGTACGGTAGGTTACAAGTGGGTCACTGTAATGGATGGTGTTAAATTTGAATTCAATGATAAAATATCATTATATAAGAAAAACGATTCTGAGCGAAAACGGTCAGTCAGCCTATGATTTTACCAAGTATATTTGATGATATTATTGTGAATAAAGTAATTTATAAATAACCTATTTACGTGGAGCCTTGTTTTAAATTTTCAATCCTTAGCCATAAAAGTTAAAAATAATTAATAAATTATAAATTTGATAAATGTTGTCAAAATTTGAACTTTAAATGCTTATAAAAAAAAATTGTGCCTATGTATTTTTAATATTTTTCAACTGCTATTAGAACGATATATCAGGAGCCTTATATTAAATTTTCACGCTTTTTTACCCAACAAATAAAAATTGATTGATATTTATAGAAAAAAAACTAAGAAAATTGAAAACTGACAATGTCCGTAAACAGCTCAAAAAGAGTCAAAATATTTTCAACATTTTATGGTGTATAGAAAATGCTAATATAAACATTCAGTGAAATTTTCAAGTATCTACAGTCATTCGTTTTTTAATTACAATAAAATAAGAAAATTGTTACATGAGAAATCGAGTAAATATCAAATGTTGTAAAAATATAAATTTCAGATGATCATAAAAATTTAATTTAAGTTTCTTCTAGACATTTTTTTTTTGATAATGGTAGACAAACTTATGAGTAATCTTATGCTACAATTTCAAATCTTAGATTTAAAAAGAAATTTTTTTATGAATTCTCAACTCAAAATAATTTGCTATTTTTCGTGATTTTTCCGTATTTTGTCAAAATTTGAACTTTAAATGCTTATAAATAAAAACTGTGACTAAGAATTTTTTTCATCTGCCTTTGAAACAATAACCTAGGAGCCTTCTATTAAATTTTCAAGCTTTTTTACTCAACAGATAAAATTTTATTGATGTTTATAGAAAAAAAAAACTAAAAAAACTGAAAACTGACAATGGCTGTAAACAACTCAAAAAGAGTCAAAATATTTTGTAAATTTTATGGTATATAGAAAATGCTAATATAAACATTCAGTCAAAATTTCATGTCCCTGCGGTCATTTGTTTTAGAGTTACACCAAAAACCAAAATCGATTTTCTCGAAAACAGATTTTGCGTAAAAATTCCCGTTTTTCCTTAATTTTTCGTTAGTTTTTCACGTCGCTTGTGAAAACTACTGGGAAATTTTTACCAACTAGATTCACTTTTCTATCAGAAAAGTTACTATTGAAGAAAATCCAAGCACTTTTACTGTCCTAAAAGGTGATGACAGACACAAAAATAAAAAAAATTTAAAAAAAAAACACACATCATTGTAAAATCAACATTCATCGCTTCGCTCAGAATCTAAAAGAAATAAACATCATTGTAAACCATTACATTCCTCGCTCCGCACAGAATGTAAAACAGAGACCTATTAAAATTTATTATTATAATAACTTATAATTGGTTTATAGATAATAGCATTGATTATTAATACTGTGAGCAATCTATAGTACAGGATGTAGAGAAGATATCTTCTCTACATTGTGCTATAGTATTTATAATCAATGATAATAGATCACTGTTCTGAAACAATATTATAAAATATTTAATTGATAAGATATAAATATTTTATCAACTTACAGTTCCAGTGAAAAACATTTTAAGACTGCAGCTGCTTGGGATCTAAGACTCCATAAGACACTTGAAGAACATCCTAAACAATGTTTTAATTTTTTTAAACGTTTTGGGTTTATGTAGTAATTGTCCACACATCTCTAGAAAATAAAATTGTTAATATTTTGTGCATACAAACATTTATAATAATAAAAATAAATTTTTTTGTTGATTGAGTCGGCTTAGTGTAGGGTTAGGAACCTTGAAAATCTAAGTATTAACTGGGAAAATTATCAGTATCTATTTGAATATCAAAAGAATTTTTTTTTGTTTGTGCATAATATTAAATTACCTTATTTTTATTAATATAAACAAATATCTATTTGTTGCTTTATGAATTATTATTTAAATTACTGTATAACCCACATAGCTGGGTTATAAATTATTATTATAAATTATTTCCATACTATATTTAACATAGAATATTGTGCCTATTGGGATATATTTTAATATACTTATAAGTTATAATACATAATATATTTTATCAAACATTTCAAGGAGTGTATCGATAGGTATTGTATTCATTTTGAACATTCAAGACGGTACATATGCAGTATACTAGTGATACATACAGACCTGTATCAGACTCAGACTTCTCATAAAAATAAATATCTATGTTTGTTATTCATTATTATTATATAATAAAATTAATTTATTTCATTTACTCTTTGACCTGTTTAGGTAGCTTTAGTTTTCCTTTAATGTGTATTCATGCAATTCTGATCAAGTCATTTTGAAATTGGGTGATACTTCCTACAGTTTCTACTTTAAAATTATGCACTGAGCAACTATCAGTCAAAATATATTATATATCCTTTTAACATTTACTTAGTCACAATGGCGAACAAGCAGTGGAACATGAATAATAAATTAAGTTTTCTTTCCAACACATAAGTTTCAATCAGTCCATACTCAGGAAAAAATTGATGATGAATTCTATGTAATGATAATCTATTGATTGTGGAATAGAATTTTTAGATATAAATAATTTTAAAATTAGAATTTTGAACTACAGTATTCTGTTCATTGACGCAACTACTTGGCTTAGCCTCCCCCCCCTGACTAAAATTTAGACCCCCATAAATATCTCTTATTGATTTAGATATAAGCCCCCTATGGATTATTCTAAATATATAGTTTTGTTAACCCCCCCCCCAGAATTTTAACTCTAGTTGCGCCTATGATTTTGTTTACACTAGGTCCGATGGAATTATCGGGACCAAAGTTATAAGCCCTAGTGTTAAAATGCATCATTCTTCTAAATTATAATTTATGTTGATTTTTATAATTTTAAAGGCTTATTAAATTTGTTTTTGATAGGTTAAAAAGTATAGCTAGTTGTTGGATTGAAAAAGAAAATAGAAAATTTATGACCTATTAAAATAATTTACCTTGCACATATTGCTGTTACATATTTTGCATGTTTTAAGTTTGGTTTTGAGCGAGCACAATATACATCCATTTTTTGAATCTGATAATTTTTCAAAACAATTCTGTAAAAATAAATATATTTTTAAATAGTTTTAATTAATTTACTCTGAATATTATTATTTCAAAAAACGTTCCAGAAATTTGCAACTTAAAAATACATTTTATAAAGTTCTATGTTTGTCGTTTGATGTGAACTTTTAAAATACTCAATCATGACAATAAACTTACTAAATAAATAATGATTGTTGATTTTTAAATGTGAACATATTTTAAATAACATACTTGTTATTAATGAACAATAATTATGGGTGGTTAATTCAATTCACTGAACAAACACTTACTTTACAACAAAGACATAAAAACTTTTTATGGAGCATAATTTTTTTATTCATGATGATGTTCTGTTTCAAGTCTGAATTACAAATAGAACACCAAATAATACTGTTTAATACATCTTGAGCATCTGATGGATAGGACAAAAATTATAAACCATATTATTCAATTACACAATACTCTAATTATTTGAATACTTACGTTTATAATGATTGCTTCTGTAATTTATTTCCAGGTTTTCGGGAAGAATAGCATTATTCATTTTGATTCACACTTCATAAACCTTTTTCTGAATTTGATATAATCTGGGACCAAAAAAAAAGTTATAATAAATGGCAGGTACCTATTCATTTTTATTTTAAATACATATTCTAGTATCGTAAACCAAAATTTTATTTCACAATGAAAATAAACCCTTATAACCACCATTTCAAACTAGCAAACAAAAAATATAGGTTCATATAGTGAGCCATTTTACAAGGATTTACAAGGCACATATAAAGACAATATTTAATATTCTCAACTATGGTGCTAATTTATAGATATTTCGACAGTCTTTGTCAAGAAAGAAGCCACATAATTACCGCATACTTAAAACATTACTAAAACACTGTACATTATAGTTTTGTATTTGTATTTACTTTTTTGGTATACTAATATAATTAGGTATACTGTTTATTAATATGAGATTAGAGTATCTATTAATGTTTTTTTTATTTTAGACAAACACAATCTATTGAATTTAAATCTATGGATGTCATGTAAGCTGTAAGCATAGACCTTGATATACCTTATGAGTATAAGCACAGAACAATAGTATAAGGTCTATGTATGTAAGGCTGAAATTAGGTATTTATAAGTACCTAGATATTATATGGTGCTAAATCTCGGCTAAGGAATTAGTTATAACAATGTTGCAGTTTTCTATGCGACTACTACTACTGAATACTGATTAAAATGTAACAATAAAAATTAAGAACAATAATGACTACTAATAAGTAATAGGTAATATTTTAAGAATAATATGAAAATAATAAAAAGTAACTTGACAACGAACAAATAATTAATGCCAGTGAAACTCTGTGAAAGTATAATAATATAATAATATATCTCGTAACTCGTACAATCCCGTCACCCGTCACCTGCCAGTTATCACTTCTGATAAGACAGTAAACACCAGATATATCTTGTAGTAGTAGTTCGTGTAGGAAACTATTCACAAAAACAACAACAGAGTTATCTCGATTCCACAATTCTTAATTTATATTTTACACAGTTTTTTAATATGTTAATATTAAATAATATCGTCAATAAAAATAAACAGTTAATAATTATTAACAATATCCATCTAATATCTATGCGTGCCACGTGAGCATAATGCATATTATTGCGTATTTTAAAATGCAAATTCCGATTTGCAGTCTTAATTTTGAGTAACACAATGTACCTAGGGCCTCTGACCTTAAGAGGTACTTACCTACTTGGGTAAAAATGTAAAGTTGGTTGTAGATACCTATTTTTACCGAAGAACTCTGAACGGCATGTAATGAACTTGTTGACAATATCTGTACACCGAGTATGGTCCTCGTGCAAAGGAAGGCGGGGACAGCCTGTAAGCTACCTAGGTAATGCGAATGATTGGAAACTAGCAACATACATAACTTACTTTCGTCGAAAGTAAAGCGACAATAGAAACTATGTGAACTTTTGTATTAGTGGTAAGCCAATGTTCCAAAGCTGGAAACAACTGCAAACTTGAATAAACTGTCATGTCAAACGTCCAGACCGTGACGGTCAGAAATATGGCCCGCCATAGATATTTAGTCTACTTGATCATATGGCTGTGCATTCTTTTTCCAGGTGACATTTTAACAGTACGTCTGTAGATGATTATGCATTTAATCTTAAAACTGTCTTAACTGTTTTAGTGTTGTATTTCAAGATTTCTGATCGCCCTGTACCTGATAATAAGACTGTGAACACATCTGAAAACTCTGCACAGAAGTATAAAAAAACAGTGTCCAGAATCGATTACAGTGAACTTACTAAAGTTTGCAATCCTCCCCACATGATCGAACCTGGTGATGAAGGAGATATTGGTATTTATATATAACCAAACAATGTTTATTACACATTACTTCATTTTACTATTCTACTATCTATTTTTAAAGGCTTTCTAAACAACAGTCTTACAATCCAAGGAGTAATAATACTGACTAGACATGGAGATCGTGGGCCAATGAATCATGTTCGAAACATGGCTGATATAGACTGCAGCATGGAACCTGATCAGGAGTATAATGATTATACCAAATTCTTGCAAAACATATTCTTCAACATGTCATTACAGTTTTTAGGTCCTTTTCATGGGTACCCATTATATCCACCACAAAACAATTGTTCCATAAGTCAACTAACTCCAATTGGTGTATCCCAAATGCTGAAGCTTGGACGAACGTTGCGTTCTGTATACCACCCTTTGCTTAGTGTTTCTAATTCTGATGACATAATAATATATAGCACTAAGTATAGACGTACATTCCAAAGTGCATTGGCGTTCATGTATGCAGTTCTGTCACCAGATGTATTGTCCAAAGTCACGTTCAAGGAGAGTGATAGTTATAGTTATTGTTTTGATCATTGTGCCTGTTTCAATGTTAATAGTTTACAAATGAAAATAAAACAGTCATCTGCAAGACGATTAAAGGGCCGTAGAGTAGTAGAAAAAATGCTCAAACGCATACATAATGTAGTACATCTGATGTCTAGTAGTGTACGGGTAGACCCTTACTTACTTAGGGATTCTATTATGACATATGTGTGCCATGGTGCACCACTTCCTTGCTTTCAGAATGATTGTATAACACGTGACAATGTAGAGCAGCTTTTCAACTACATTGACTGGGACTTGGAACGTTATGCTAAACATGGGCTGTTGCGAAAATATGGACTACTAAAGTCTTATGGTTTTGCACTGAATATTGCTATGAACTTGTTGAAGATGGTATCCGAAAGTAAACCTCGTCTGGTCCTATACTCAGGTCACGACTTGACTGCTCAATACCTTTTAGCGGCATTTGGAGTTCTTAATGCCCAAACTATGTCGCCGCACTATGCTTCCCGTCTAGTATTTGAGGTATATCGAAACAACACGGTTGATACTACATACCCCGGTAGAGACTTTTACTTTAGAGTAATTTTCAATGGCAAAGATGTGACCCGATCAGTGGCCTTTTGTAAAACCCGTGCTGGCAGCTGGACTAGTTCATCAATTTACCTCTGCCCAATTGAGTCTGCTATTAGGTTCATACATGATGATTATTTTACCATTTTCAATGCTTCCAACTACAAGGAAGCATGTGGCACCCGTTCTTGAATTGTAAGCCTTCTTTTTCTAGAGTCACTAAACCGAATTCATATAGGTAATTATTGTGACATAAAATTGTTTTTTTCTTGTTGATGTAAAACTATAAATATCACTTATATTATTTTCTGTTTTACTATTATACCACTGATCATTAATAATTTCACTACCTACATCTGATTTTACATAGGTAGAGTACCTATTTGAAAACATATATTATTAAACTGTAAAATTAATTATCAGGACATAATTATATAGTATATTGTATAGTGTTATAGTTATGGCAACAAATTACTAGGTGATTATAACATAATGAAATCTACCTACATTAAAATATTACATACATATATTATGTTAGAATTATAATTATTTCTAGTCAGTAGTTGCATATTGTCTTTCCGTTCATTTTTTGATAACAAAAATGTACCAAATTATTATTAATTATTCATACTTTTTGGTTGGTTATAAGATAATAAAATAGTTTTGAGATTTGTATCGAAAAAACATTAGTTTTTTCAGTTTATTTAACAGAAATGATAAGCAATACTAGTAAAAATATATGTATAATGTATACATACATATATATATATATTATTTAAATTATTTTTTTGTATAGATAGTAAATTAATAGTTTATTATACTGTACACTCATTACTCATTAGTCATAAATCATAATTATAATGATATATACATTTCAATATAATTGAATGTTATTGGTTAAATTTTGTTACTGAATGATTTTTATAAATATCATCAAGATTAGTTCTGTGCTTGAGGTCTTGAGGAGTTCATAAGTTCCAAACAGCCTAACATTCATTTTTATTGATTAAAATGCTATTAAAGTAATTTATGTTATTTTACAATCAGTAATACAGTAGGTTGAATTATTTTTGCCAAAAACATTGCGTTTTAAAATGTCATGTTTGTATAAAACATTGTAATATACTTTAAAAGTAATCATCTTTAATTTTACTCACGAATAATATTTTAAAATTACAATAAAATAACTAAAATCGTTATTCTTTGTTTAATTTCGTCCAAATATAAACTTATAATACTATAAAAAAAAAATTGTGTTAATATAATTTTTAGAATTTTTGCTTACAGTATGAGTGTATGACCTATTCATGAGATACCTTGTTTTACATTTTCAATTCTTAGCTATATAAAGGTGAATAAGTCGGTATCGCTCTGCTGTACAGTGGTTGTCGAGTAAATTATTGTAATGGATGTGTTGTATTTGAATTCAATGATTAACCATTGCATACGAAAAATTATTCTGAGTGAAGACGTTGTGTATCGTAGCTACTAGGACCTAGCATACATGTATAAATAATAAAATGTAATAATTAAAAAAAAATTAATAAAAATCGAAAATATCTCACGAGTCATGACTAGGTATAAATAACGTAAATTTCCGCTAAAATTATTTGTTTGTTAAAGGTAGAACAATTCGTGGGGAATCTTCTATTATAATTTTTATTCTTAGCTGGGTATAAAAAGAAAAACATTTATGAATTTCTGACTGAAAAATAACTTACAACATTTTAAAAATATCTCATGGTTATAAATAGCTTAGGAGAGTCCAAATTGTTTGACAAATTTACCATGGAAAATAGTTATTTTAATATTTGGTGAAAATTTCAAGTGTCTAGGATTATTTGTTTTTGAATTGCAACAAAATTCGTTAATTTACCGGTAAAAATCCAATATCGTAAAGATTTTAACTCACACTCGTAAAAAATTTAAGTTATTTTCCAGTTAACTTTTTTTTTGTTTAGTATAGACAAATTTGCGTGGAGTCTTCTACTAAAATGTCCAATGTTAAATGTAAAATGTTAGCAATGGAAAGATAAACTTTTATGAATTTCTAACTGAATATTATGAAAAATATATATTTTGAACTTTAAATGCATATAAAAAATAATTGTGCCTATGTACTTTTATAATAAATTTGAATTTCCATTAAAAAAAACTTATGAGGAATCTTGCATTAAATTTTCAAGATTTTTTTACTAAGAGAAAAAGTTTTTATAAAGAATAATATTAAAAAATTCTCAAAACTATAAATAGCTTCAAAAAGAGTAAAAAATATTTCGAAAATGTTACCATATATGGTAAATAATAATATAATTATTTGGTGAAAATTGCAAGTGTCTACGGTTATTAGTTTTTGAGTTTCACTAAAAATTTAACCAATTTTTTAAAAAATTGGTTTTGCAAAAATTTAGCATTCTTATCACTTTTTGTTTTTCCCAACGCTTTTTAAAACTACTTGGGATTTCAAACTCTTAAAAGTACAAATTAGATTCACTTCTCTGATAGAAAATATGCTTAAGTTGAAAATTAAAGCATTATTTCGATTATTTATCATGTATACGTAACCTAACCTAACCTAGGTGTACCGTATACAGTCACAAAAAAAAACATAATTGTAAAATAAATACATTCACTCCACTTGGAGTTTAAAATAAATTAGTGAACATAAATAATCGAGTATCATTACTACAGTTAATATGTTTTGCTAATGGCCATTGTTGTCGAAGCTGAAATAAAGAATTTCAAGACCAAAAAAAAAAAATATATATATAATCGTGCTTTCACATCTTAAAAATATGTTAGATATTGTAAGTACAAATATTATTTTATTAATTATACATTTATACCTAATTCTATACATAAACATGTTTTAAATATTTGTGTGGGTTCATGTAGGATATGCACGAGAACAAATACATCGTCAAACGCCTTATATTAGTTAAGAGGATGTCAGCGCACTATTTGTTTTCTCTCTCTGGCCCACGGGCAACATAGACAAAACCACAAAACACATTAACGGAGAATCATTTTTTCTAAGTTTTTATGTAATCCATTACAAAGGGACGGAGTGGCCGAGCAGTCGACCCGAGTTCGATTCCTAGGCCATGGGCGGCATTTTTCTTCGGACAAGTCACGGTGTCCGGAGAACAATTAGTGTCGCCATCCCCCACCCGGGCATGACAGATACCTATGGGTGCCCAATCAAAAATTCTGCCAAACTAAACACATACGTGTTCCTCCCCCTACCGACTTAATAACCTACGGTAAAAACTAAAAAATAGCTAATGGCCTCAGCTACCGGGCTCAAGATCAATAAAAAAAAAAAATAATATTATTAAAAAGAGAATAATATTTTTGAGGGAATGACATATCGATCTTATATTTCATTGTTATTAGACTTTGTATTCGACTTTCAAAATAAACAATAAAATGTTGTAAATTTAAATTATGTTTAAATTGTTTAAGATAATATTTAGACAAACCGATATGTCATTCCCTCAAAAATATTATTCTCTATCTTTTTTGCAATGGGTGATTTTACTCTAAGATTAGTTTAAAACATAGAAAAAATGATTCTGCGTAAATGTGTTTTGTCTATGTTGCACGTGGGCTAGAAAGAGAAAACTAATAGTGCGCTGACATCCTCTTAAGCAACGAGTTAATTTTCAGCTATTTGTAAAATAAGAAACGTCTGGCAACCGAGCAGTTACCCGTAGCCAAGTCCGGATTAAGGATCAATTGGGCCCCGGGAGGCCGGGACACCATACACTTAGCGGGCCCCCTTTCAACTTTAACTTCAAAATTAGTTACAATTTTATTTTTATTTTGTCCAATCTAATAAGTTCAGATGTTTATTTGAGGTATTTTAAAATGTTTGTAACTTCTCGACTTTTCTGGTATAAAAAATGCTCTGATCATAAACTTTGATGCCCGATGTATGTTATTGGAAGCAAATTGTACTTTTAGAGGTCAAAATTGAAAATGCTCAGTGTTTTAAAAATAATTAGAGAAAAAACAATTAAAATTTGTTACAATTGCTTAGTAACCAGCTTGGTTATACCGTCCTCGCTTGGATTGTATATTTGATTAATTAAAATTTTTTTTCTAAAAAATTATTTAGGTCAAAAGCTTAAAAAGGAAATACGTAAGTTTTTATTATAGCTAAAGTATTAACATAAGCATTATGGTTATTTTTTTTATAAGCATTTAAAGTTCAAATTACGTCAAAACCACAGTTAATTTGTAGTTCAAAACTTATAAAATATGTTTTATTTAAGACTAGATAATTTAATACAAGGTCCATCATGCAAGTAGTTCATACTTTTACCGAAAAATTACAGATAATTTTAGGAAAATTGGTATGCTAATACAATGTTTTTTTCAAAAATGAATTCATTCTGGTAAGACGTATATGCAATTTACGTCTTGCTTACTATAGTTGACAGTTGAAATTTGATAAATATTTATTTTTTTTAAGTAATAATAATACGGGCAATGGGGGGGGGGGAGGGTCAGCCCGTTAGCCAACCCTCCCCTGCGGACACCACTGGATGAGCGGGTAGACGCAGTAGTACCTACTTACTTTTACGTAAACACAATGGTCAATGACCAATGTGGGGTTCATAGAACAATAGTTATATTAACTATTAACAATAGTATGATTTTGTATTGATTATAAAATGTGTGCGTCTTTTTTTAATTCCCTTTTGGCCTTTTCCGAACCGACATTTTTGTGTTTTGGGGAACCGAACAGGAATAGGAATCGTAAAAATCATCAAGGTTTCAGTCCCTGGGGGGCTAAGTCTCACAAAAAATACCTATAAAAAATACAAATACAATATACAATATATTAATCATGATAAAATTCTAAGCTCAACACCAGTGCCACAACTAGGTTTTGTGGGGCCCTGATGCGAAATATTTATTATATAAATATTTTATAAGTAATAACAATGGTTATGATTTATTAACATAATTTCAAATTAACTCTGTGAATACCTAATTTATCCAAAAGGTATTATTTGTTGACTATAATTACCAAAAAATCAAATAAATAAATATAAGTCTTGTAAATATATTATAACTTATAAGTGTAACATAAGTCGTAAATGTATCCATATATAATACACTATATATTATATTCTGTATTCTGGAACACAGTTGTTAAATTATTATTTAAATCTATAATCTATTAGAATGTTAGTTTAACAATTAATATAATACTTACTAGAAAAAATACTTTTTAAGAGTATTCAAATACAGATACCAGTTTTGAAAAGTATGTAAAATACGCGTATTCAAGTGATTAAAAAGTATTTGAATACTTTTGCTCAAGTAGGTACTTATTGAGAATTTATCATAGCTGAACTCAAATGCATTTTAGGAAACCAAAAAAAAATTTCAATACATTTTACAGAAGAAAAATACATTTCAAAGTTCAAACTAAAATGCACAGAATATTAAACAGAAAAAACTATTTAAAATATTTAATTCATTAAACAAGGATTATTCAAGAGGTACCAAATTGTCAATGTTTAAAATATTTGGCTAGAGGTTAAATCCTAAAAAAAAAATTGAAGGAGGTTGTTGGCGCCCGCAGGCAAATGCATTTTAGGAAACCAAAAAAAAATTTCAATACATTTTACAGAAGAAAAATACATTTCAAAGTTCAAACTAAAATGCACAGAATATTAAACAGAAAAAACTATTTAAAATATTTAATTCATTAAACAAGGATTATTCAAGAGGTACCAAATTGTCAATGTTTAAATTATTTGGCTAGAGGTTAAATCCTAAAAAAAAAAATGAAAGAGGGTGTTGGCGCCCGCAGGCAAATGCATTTTAGGAAACCAAAAAAAAATTTTGAACAAATTAAGTGTATGATTACACATTAGAAAGTACAAACTAAAATGCCCAGAATCTTAAAGAAAAAAAACTATTCAAAATATTTAGTTCATTAAAGATAAGGATTATTCAAGAGGTACCAAATTGTCAATGTTTAAAAAATTTGGCTAGAGGTTAAATCATAAAAAAAAAATTGAAGGAGGTTGTTGGCGCCCGCAGGCAAATGCATTTTAGGAAACCAAAAAAAAATTTCAATACATTTTACAGAAGAAAAATACATTTCAAAGTTCAAACTAAAATGCACAGAATATTAAACAGAAAAAACTATTTAAAATATTTAATTCATTAAACAAGGATTATTCAAGAGGTACCAAATTGTCAATGTTTAAAATATTTGGCTAGAGGTTAAATCCTAAAAAAAAAAATGAAGGAGGGTGTTGGCGCCCGCAGGCAAATGCATTTTAGGAAACCAAAAAAAAATTTTGAAAAAATTTAACTGTAGGAATACACATTACAATGTACAAACTAAAATACCCAGAATCTTAAACAGAAAAAACTATTCAAAATATTTAGTTTATTAAAGATTGATTATTCATAGGGCACCAAGTTATCAATTTTCAAGTCAATACAAAATATTCAACTAGAGTGACATTACTAAAAAAAAAAAACAATTTAAAATATTTAGTTCATTGAAGATAAGGATTATTCAAGGGTACCCGATAGTCAATGTTTAAAATATTTGGCTAGAGGTTAAATCCTAAAAAAAAAAATGAAGGAGGGTGTTGGCGCCCGCAGGCAAATGCTTTTTAGGAAACCAAAAAAAAATTTTGAACAAATTAAGTGTATGATTACACATTAGAAAGTACAAACTAAAATGCCCAGAATCTTAAAGAAAAAAAACTATTCAAAATATTTAGTTCATTAAAGATAAGGATTATTCAAGGGTACTCTATAGTCAATGTTTAAAATATTTGGCTAGAGGTTAAATCCCAAAAAAAAAAAATGATGGAGAGTGTTGGCGCCCGCAGGCAAATGCATTTTAGGAATCCAAAAAAAAATTTTAATTACATTTAACTGTATGACTACACATTACAAAGTACAAACTAAAATTCCCAGATTCTTAAACAAAAAAAACAATTTAAAATATTTAGTTCATTAAAGATAAGGATTATTCAAGAGGTACCAAATTGTCAATGTTTAAAATATTTGGCTAGAGGTTAAATCCCAAAAAAAAAAAATGATGGAGGGTGTTGGCGCCTGCAGGCAAATGCATTTTAGGAAACCAAAAAAAAATTTTGAAAAAAACTTAATTGTAGGAATACACATTACAATGTACAAACTAAAATACCCAGAATCTTAAACAGAAAAAACTATTCAAAATATTTAGTTCATTAAAGATAAGGATTATTCAAGGGTATTCTATAGTCAATGTTTAAAATATTTGGCAAGAGGTTAAATCCCAAAAAAAAAAATGATGGAGGGTGTTGGCGCCCGCAGGCAAATGCATTTTAGGAAACCAAAAAAAAATGTCAATACATTTTACAGAAGAAAAATACATTTCAAAGTTCAAACTAAAATGCACAGAATATTAAACAGAAAAAACTATTTAAAATATTTAATT
The DNA here is from genome assembly GCF_019925205.1 of Metopolophium dirhodum. NCBI lineage: Eukaryota > Metazoa > Arthropoda > Insecta > Hemiptera > Aphididae > Metopolophium > Metopolophium dirhodum. The sequence goes on from NC_083562.1 coordinate 17,269,884, forward strand.
CATTAAACAAGGATTATTCAAGAGGTACCAAATTGTCAATGTTTAAAATATTTGGCTAGAGGTTAAATCCTAAAAAAAAAATTGAAGGAGGTTGTTGGCGCCCGCAGGCAAATGCATTTTAGGAAACCAAAAAAAAATTTCAATACATTTTACAGAAGAAAAATACATTTCAAAGTTCAAACTAAAATGCACAGAATATTAAACAGAAAAAACTATTTAAAATATTTAATTCATTAAACAAGGATTATTCAAGAGGTACCAAATTGTCAATGTTTAAATTATTTGGCTAGAGGTTAAATCCTAAAAAAAAAAATGAAAGAGGGTGTTGGCGCCCGCAGGCAAATGCATTTTAGGAAACCAAAAAAAAATTTTGAACAAATTAAGTGTATGATTACACATTAGAAAGTACAAACTAAAATGCCCAGAATCTTAAAGAAAAAAAACTATTCAAAATATTTAGTTCATTAAAGATAAGGATTATTCAAGGGTACTCTATAGTCAATGTTTAAAATATTTGGCAAGAGGTTAAATCCCAAAAAAAAAATGATGGAGGGTGTTGGCGCCCGCAGGCAAATGCATTTTAGGAAACCAAAAAAAAATTTTAATTACATTTAACTGTATGACTACACATTACAAAGTACAAACTAAAATGCCCAGATTCTTAAACAAAAAAAACAATTTAAAATATTTAGTTCATTAAAGATAAGGATTATTCAAGGGTACCCGATAGTCAATGTTTAAAAAATTTGGCTAGAGGTTAAATCATAAAAAAAAAATTGAAGGAGGTTGTTGGCGCCCGCAGGCAAATGCATTTTAGGAAACCAAAAAAAAATTTCAATACATTTTACAGAAGAAAAATACATTTCAAAGTTCAAACTAAAATGCACAGAATATTAAACAGAAAAAACTATTTAAAATATTTAATTCATTAAACAAGGATTATTCAAGAGGTACCAAATTGTCAATGTTTAAAATATTTGGCTAGAGGTTAAATCCTAAAAAAAAAAATGAAGGAGGGTGTTGGCGCCCGCAGGCAAATGCATTTTAGGAAACCAAAAAAAAATTTTGAAAAAATTTAACTGTAGGAATACACATTACAATGTACAAACTAAAATACCCAGAATCTTAAACAGAAAAAACTATTCAAAATATTTAGTTTATTAAAGATTGATTATTCATAGGGCACCAAGTTATCAATTTTCAAGTCAATACAAAATATTCAACTAGAGTGACATTACTAAAAAAAAAAAACAATTTAAAATATTTAGTTCATTGAAGATAAGGATTATTCAAGGGTACCCGATAGTCAATGTTTAAAATATTTGGCTAGAGGTTAAATCCTAAAAAAAAAAATGAAGGAGGGTGTTGGCGCCCGCAGGCAAATGCTTTTTAGGAAACCAAAAAAAAATTTTGAACAAATTAAGTGTATGATTACACATTAGAAAGTACAAACTAAAATGCCCAGAATCTTAAAGAAAAAAAACTATTCAAAATATTTAGTTCATTAAAGATAAGGATTATTCAAGGGTACTCTATAGTCAATGTTTAAAATATTTGGCTAGAGGTTAAATCCCAAAAAAAAAAATGATGGAGGGTGTTGGCGCCCGCAGGCAAATGCATTTTAGTAAACCAAAAAAAAATTTTAAAAAAATTTGACTGTAGGAATACACATTACAATGTACAAACTAAAATACCCAGAATCTTAAACAGAAAAAACTATTCAAAATATTTAGTTCATTAAAGATAAGGATTATTCAAGGGTACTCTATAGTCAATGTTTAAAATATTTGGCTAGAGGTTAAATCCCAAAAAAAAAAAAATGATGGAGAGTGTTGGCGCCCGCAGGCAAATGCATTTTAGGAATCCAAAAAAAAATTTTAATTACATTTAACTGTATGACTACACATTACAAAGTACAAACTAAAATTCCCAGATTCTTAAACAAAAAAAACAATTTAAAATATTTAGTTCATTAAAGATAAGGATTATTCAAGAGGTACCAAATTGTCAATGTTTAAAATATTTGGCTAGAGGTTAAATCCCAAAAAAAAAAAATGATGGAGGGTGTTGGCGCCTGCAGGCAAATGCAGTTTAGGAAACCAAAAAAAAATTTTGAAAAAAACTTAATTGTAGGAATACACATTACAATGTACAAACTAAAATACCCAGAATCTTAAACAGAAAAAACTATTCAAAATATTTAGTTCATTAAAGATAAGGATTATTCAAGGGTATTCTATAGTCAATGTTTAAAATATTTGGCAAGAGGTTAAATCCCAAAAAAAAAAATGATGGAGGGTGTTGGTGCCCGCAGGCAAATGCATTTTAGGAAACCAAAAAAAAATTTTAATTACATTTAACTGTGTGACTACACATTACAAAGTACAAACTAAAATGCCCAGAATCCTAAACAGAAAAAACTATTCAAAATATTTAGTTTATTAAAGATTGATAATTCATAGGGCACCAAGTTATCAATTTTCAAGTCAATACAAAATATTCAACTAGAGTGACATTACTAAAAAAAGAAAATTGAAGGAGGGTGTTGGCGCCCGCAGGCAAATGCTTTTTAGGAAACCAAAAAAAAATTTTGAACAAATTTAAGTGTATGATTACACATTTCAAAGTACAAACTAAAATGCCCAGATTCTTAAACAAAAAAAATAATTTAAAATATTTAGTTCATTAATGATAAGGGTTATTCAAGGGTACTCTTTAGTCAATGTTTAAAATATTTGGCTAGAGGTTAAATCCCAAAAAAAAAAAAATGATGGAGGGTGTTGGCGCCCGCAGGCAAATGCATTTTAGGAAACCAAAAAAAAATTTTAATTACATTTAACTGTATGACTACACATTACAAAGTACAAACTAAAATGCCCAGATTCTTAAACAAAAAAAACAATTTAAAATATTTAGTTCATTAAAGATAAGGATTATTCAAGGGTACCCGATAGTCAATGTTTAAAAAATTTGGCTAGAGGTTAAATCATAAAAAAAAAATTGAAGGAGGTTGTTGGCGCCCGCAGGCAAATGCATTTTAGGAAACCAAAAAAAAATTTCAATACATTTTACAGAAGAAAAATACATTTCAAAGTTCAAACTAAAATGCACAGAATATTAAACAGAAAAAACTATTTAAAATATTTAATTCATTAAACAAGGATTATTCAAGAGGTACCAAATTGTCAATGTTTAAAATATTTGGCTAGAGGTTAAATCCTAAAAAAAAAAATGAAGGAGGGTGTTGGCGCCCGCAAGCAAATGCATTTTAGGAAACCAAAAAAAAATTTTGAAAAAATTTAACTGTAGGAATACACATTACAATGTACAAACTAAAATACCCAGAATCTTAAACAGAAAAAACTATTCAAAATATTTAGTTTATTAAAGATTGATTATTCATAGGGCACCAAGTTATCAATTTTCAAGTCAATACAAAATATTCAACTAGAGTGACATTACTAAAAAAAAAAAACAATTTAAAATATTTAGTTCATTGAAGATAAGGATTATTCAAGGGTACCCGATAGTCAATGTTTAAAATATTTGGCTAGAGGTTAAATCCTAAAAAAAAAAATGAAGGAGGGTGTTGGCGCCCGCAGGCAAATGCTTTTTAGGAAACCAAAAAAAAATTTTGAACAAATTAAGTGTATGATTACACATTAGAAAGTACAAACTAAAATGCCCAGAATCTTAAAGAAAAAAAACTATTCAAAATATTTAGTTCATTAAAGATAAGGATTATTCAAGGGTACTCTATAGTCAATGTTTAAAATATTTGGCTAGAGGTTAAATCCCAAAAAAAAAAATGATGGAGGGTGTTGGCGCCCGCAGGCAAATGCATTTTAGTAAACCAAAAAAAAATTTTGAAAAAATTTGACTGTAGGAATACACATTACAATGTACAAACTAAAATACCCAGAATCTTAAACAGAAAAAACTATTCAAAATATTTAGTTCATTAAAGATAAGGATTATTCAAGGGTACTCTATAGTCAATGTTTAAAATATTTAGCTAGAGGTTAAATCCCAAAAAAAAAAAATGATGGAGAGTGTTGGCGCCCGCAGGCAAATGCATTTTAGGAATCCAAAAAAAAATTTTAATTACATTTAACTGTATGACTACACATTACAAAGTACAAACTAAAATTCCCAGATTCTTAAACAAAAAAAACAATTTAAAATATTTAGTTCATTAAAGATAAGGATTATTCAAGAGGTACCAAATTGTCAATGTTTAAAATATTTGGCTAGAGGTTAAATCCCAAAAAAAAAAAATGATGGAGGGTGTTGGCGCCTGCAGGCAAATGCATTTTAGGAAACCAAAAAAAAATTTTGAAAAAAACTTAATTGTAGGAATACACATTACAATGTACAAACTAAAATACCCAGAATCTTAAACAGAAAAAACTATTCAAAATATTTAGTTCATTAAAGATAAGGATTATTCAAGGGTACTCTATAGTCAATGTTTAAAATATTTGGCAAGAGGTTAAATCCCAAAAAAAAAATGATGGAGGGTGTTGGCGCCCGCAGGCAAATGCATTTTAGGAAACCAAAAAAAAATTTTAATTACATTTAACTGTGTGACTACACATTACAAAGTACAAACTAAAATGCCCAGAATCCTAAACAGAAAAAACTATTCAAAATATTTAGTTTATTAAAGATTGATAATTCATAGGGCACCAAGTTATCAATTTTCAAGTCAATACAAAATATTCAACTAGAGTGACATTACTAAAAAAAGAAAATTGAAGGAGGGTGTTGGCGCCCGCAGGCAAATGCTTTTTAGGAAACCAAAAAAAAATTTTGAACAAATTTAAGTGTATGATTACACATTTCAAAGTACAAACTAAAATGCCCAGATTCTTAAACAAAAAAAACAATTTAAAATATTTAGTTCATTAATGATAAGGGTTATTCAAGGGTACTCTTTAGTCAATGTTTAAAATATTTGGCTAGAGGTTAAATCCCAAAAAAAAAAAAATGATGGAGGGTGTTGGCGCTTGCAGGCAAATGCTTTTTAGGAAACCAAAAAAAAATTTTGAACAAATTTAAGTGTATGATTACACATTACAAAGTACAGACTAAAATGCCCAGGTTCTTAAACAAAAAAAACTATTTAAAATATTTAATTCATTAAACAAGGATTATTCAAGAGGTACCAAATTGTCAATGTTTAAAATATTTGGCTAGAGGTTAAATCCTAAAAAAAAAAAAATGAAGGAGGGTGTTGGCGCCCGCAGGCAAATGCATTTTAGGAAACCAAAAAAAAATTTAATTACATTTAACTGTGTGATTACACATTAGAAAGTACAAACTAAAATGCCCAGAATCTTAAAGAAAAAAAACTATTCAAAATATTTAGTTCATTAAAGATAAGGATTATTCAAGGGTACTCTATAGTCAATGTTTAAAATATTTGGCTAGAGGTTAAATCCCAAAAAAAAAAATGATGGAGGGTGTTGGCGCCCGCAGGCAAATGCATTTTAGTAAACCAAAAAAAAATTTTAATTACATTTAACTGTGTGACTACACATTACAAAGTACAAACTAAAATGCCCAGAATCCTAAACAGAAAAAACTATTCAAAATATTTAGTTTATTAAAGATTGATAATTCATAGGGCACCAAGTTATCAATTTTCAAGTCAATACAAAATATTCAACTAGAGTGACATTACTAAAAAAAGAAAATTGAAGGAGGGTGTTGGCGCCCGCAGGCAAATGCTTTTTAGGAAACCAAAAAAAAATTTTGAACAAATTTAAGTGTATGATTACACATTTCAAAGTACAAACTAAAATGCCCAGATTCTTAAACAAAAAAAACAATTTAAAATATTTAGTTCATTAATGATAAGGGTTATTCAAGGGTACTCTTTAGTCAATGTTTAAAATATTTGGCTAGAGGTTAAATCCCAAAAAAAAAAAAATGATGGAGGGTGTTGGCGCCCGCAGGCAAATGCATTTTAGGAAACCAAAAAAAAATTTTAATTACATTTAACTGTATGACTACACATTACAAAGTACAAACTAAAATGCCCAGATTCTTAAACAAAAAAAACAATTTAAAATATTTAGTTCATTAAAGATAAGGATTATTCAAGGGTACCCGATAGTCAATGTTTAAAAAATTTGGCTAGAGGTTAAATCATAAAAAAAAAATTGAAGGAGGTTGTTGGCGCCCGCAGGCAAATGCATTTTAGGAAACCAAAAAAAAATTTCAATACATTTTACAGAAGAAAAATACATTTCAAAGTTCAAACTAAAATGCACAGAATATTAAACAGAAAAAACTATTTAAAATATTTAATTCATTAAACAAGGATTATTCAAGAGGTACCAAATTGTCAATGTTTAAAATATTTGGCTAGAGGTTAAATCCTAAAAAAAAAAATGAAGGAGGGTGTTGGCGCCCGCAAGCAAATGCATTTTAGGAAACCAAAAAAAAATTTTGAAAAAATTTAACTGTAGGAATACACATTACAATGTACAAACTAAAATACCCAGAATCTTAAACAGAAAAAACTATTCAAAATATTTAGTTTATTAAAGATTGATTATTCATAGGGCACCAAGTTATCAATTTTCAAGTCAATACAAAATATTCAACTAGAGTGACATTACTAAAAAAAAAAAACAATTTAAAATATTTAGTTCATTGAAGATAAGGATTATTCAAGGGTACCCGATAGTCAATGTTTAAAATATTTGGCTAGAGGTTAAATCCTAAAAAAAAAAATGAAGGAGGGTGTTGGCGCCCGCAGGCAAATGCTTTTTAGGAAACCAAAAAAAAATTTTGAACAAATTAAGTGTATGATTACACATTAGAAAGTACAAACTAAAATGCCCAGAATCTTAAAGAAAAAAAACTATTCAAAATATTTAGTTCATTAAAGATAAGGATTATTCAAGGGTACTCTATAGTCAATGTTTAAAATATTTGGCTAGAGGTTAAATCCCAAAAAAAAAAATGATGGAGGGTGTTGGCGCCCGCAGGCAAATGCATTTTAGTAAACCAAAAAAAAATTTTGAAAAAATTTGACTGTAGGAATACACATTACAATGTACAAACTAAAATACCCAGAATCTTAAACAGAAAAAACTATTCAAAATATTTAGTTCATTAAAGATAAGGATTATTCAAGGGTACTCTATAGTCAATGTTTAAAATATTTGGCTAGAGGTTAAATCCCAAAAAAAAAAAATGATGGAGAGTGTTGGCGCCCGCAGGCAAATGCATTTTAGGAATCCAAAAAAAAATTTTAATTACATTTAACTGTATGACTACACATTACAAAGTACAAACTAAAATTCCCAGATTCTTAAACAAAAAAAACTATTTAAAATATTTAGTTCATTAAAGATAAGGATTATTCAAGAGGTACCAAATTGTCAATGTTTAAAATATTTGGCTAGAGGTTAAATCCCAAAAAAAAAAAATGATGGAGGGTGTTGGCGCCTGCAGGCAAATGCATTTTAGGAAACCAAAAAAAAATTTTGAAAAAAACTTAATTGTAGGAATACACATTACAATGTACAAACTAAAATACCCAGAATCTTAAACAGAAAAAACTATTCAAAATATTTAGTTCATTAAAGATAAGGATTATTCAAGGGTACTCTATAGTCAATGTTTAAAATATTTGGCAAGAGGTTAAATCCCAAAAAAAAAATGATGGAGGGTGTTGGCGCCCGCAGGCAAATGCATTTTAGGAAACCAAAAAAAAATTTTAATTACATTTAACTGTGTGACTACACATTACAAAGTACAAACTAAAATGCCCAGAATCCTAAACAGAAAAAACTATTCAAAATATTTAGTTTATTAAAGATTGATAATTCATAGGGCACCAAGTTATCAATTTTCAAGTCAATACAAAATATTCAACTAGAGTGACATTACTAAAAAAAGAAAATTGAAGGAGGGTGTTGGCGCCCGCAGGCAAATGCTTTTTAGGAAACCAAAAAAAAATTTTGAACAAATTTAAGTGTATGATTACACATTTCAAAGTACAAACTAAAATGCCCAGATTCTTAAACAAAAAAAACAATTTAAAATATTTAGTTCATTAATGATAAGGGTTATTCAAGGGTACTCTTTAGTCAATGTTTAAAATATTTGGCTAGAGGTTAAATCCCAAAAAAAAAAAAATGATGGAGGGTGTTGGCGCTTGCAGGCAAATGCTTTTTAGGAAACCAAAAAAAAATTTTGAACAAATTTAAGTGTATGATTACACATTACAAAGTACAGACTAAAATGCCCAGGTTCTTAAACAAAAAAAACTATTTAAAATATTTAATTCATTAAACAAGGATTATTCAAGAGGTACCAAATTGTCAATGTTTAAAATATTTGGCTAGAGGTTAAATCCTAAAAAAAAAAAAATGAAGGAGGGTGTTGGCGCCCGCAGGCAAATGCATTTTAGGAAACCAAAAAAAAATTTAATTACATTTAACTGTGTGATTACACATTAGAAAGTACAAACTAAAATGCCCAGAATCTTAAAGAAAAAAAACTATTCAAAATATTTAGTTCATTAAAGATAAGGATTATTCAAGGGTACTCTATAGTCAATGTTTAAAATATTTGGCTAGAGGTTAAATCCCAAAAAAAAAAATGATGGAGGGTGTTGGCGCCCGCAGGCAAATGCATTTTAGTAAACCAAAAAAAAATTTTAATTACATTTAACTGTGTGACTACACATTACAAAGTACAAACTAAAATGCCCAGAATCCTAAACAGAAAAAACTATTCAAAATATTTAGTATATTAAAGATTGATAATTCATAGGGCACCAAGTTATCAATTTTCAAGTCAATACAAAATATTCAACTAGAGTGACATTACTAAAAAAAGAAAATTGAAGGAGGGTGTTGGCGCCCGCAGGCAAATGCTTTTTAGGAAACCAAAAAAAAATTTTGAACAAATTTAAGTGTATGATTACACATTTCAAAGTACAAACTAAAATGCCCAGATTCTTAAACAAAAAAAACAATTTAAAATATTTAGTTCATTAATGATAAGGGTTATTCAAGGGTACTCTTTAGTCAATGTTTAAAATATTTGGCTAGAGGTTAAATCCCAAAAAAAAAAAAATGATGGAGGGTGTTGGCGCCCGCAGGCAAATGCATTTTAGGAAACCAAAAAAAAATTTTAATTACATTTAACTGTATGACTACACATTACAAAGTACAAACTAAAATGCCCAGATTCTTAAACAAAAAAAACAATTTAAAATATTTAGTTCATTAAAGATAAGGATTATTCAAGGGTACCCGATAGTCAATGTTTAAAAAATTTGGCTAGAGGTTAAATCATAAAAAAAAAATTGAAGGAGGTTGTTGGCGCCCGCAGGCAAATGCATTTTAGGAAACCAAAAAAAAATTTCAATACATTTTACAGAAGAAAAATACATTTCAAAGTTCAAACTAAAATGCACAGAATATTAAACAGAAAAAACTATTTAAAATATTTAATTCATTAAACAAGGATTATTCAAGAGGTACCAAATTGTCAATGTTTAAAATATTTGGCTAGAGGTTAAATCCTAAAAAAAAAAATGAAGGAGGGTGTTGGCGCCCGCAAGCAAATGCATTTTAGGAAACCAAAAAAAAATTTTGAAAAAATTTAACTGTAGGAATACACATTACAATGTACAAACTAAAATACCCAGAATCTTAAACAGAAAAAACTATTCAAAATATTTAGTTTATTAAAGATTGATTATTCATAGGGCACCAAGTTATCAATTTTCAAGTCAATACAAAATATTCAACTAGAGTGACATTACTAAAAAAAAAAAACAATTTAAAATATTTAGTTCATTGAAGATAAGGATTATTCAAGGGTACCCGATAGTCAATGTTTAAAATATTTGGCTAGAGGTTAAATCCTAAAAAAAAAAATGAAGGAGGGTGTTGGCGCCCGCAGGCAAATGCTTTTTAGGAAACCAAAAAAAAATTTTGAACAAATTAAGTGTATGATTACACATTAGAAAGTACAAACTAAAATGCCCAGAATCTTAAAGAAAAAAAACTATTCAAAATATTTAGTTCATTAAAGATAAGGATTATTCAAGGGTACTCTATAGTCAATGTTTAAAATATTTGGCTAGAGGTTAAATCCCAAAAAAAAAAATGATGGAGGGTGTTGGCGCCCGCAGGCAAATGCATTTTAGTAAACCAAAAAAAAATTTTGAAAAAATTTGACTGTAGGAATACACATTACAATGTACAAACTAAAATACCCAGAATCTTAAACAGAAAAAACTATTCAAAATATTTAGTTCATTAAAGATAAGGATTATTCAAGGGTACTCTATAGTCAATGTTTAAAATATTTGGCTAGAGGTTAAATCCCAAAAAAAAAAAATGATGGAGAGTGTTGGCGCCCGCAGGCAAATGCATTTTAGGAATCCAAAAAAAAATTTTAATTACATTTAACTGTATGACTACACATTACAAAGTACAAACTAAAATTCCCAGATTCTTAAACAAAAAAAACAATTTAAAATATTTAGTTCATTAAAGATAAGGATTATTCAAGAGGTACCAAATTGTCAATGTTTAAAATATTTGGCTAGAGGTTAAATCCCAAAAAAAAAAAATGATGGAGGGTGTTGGCGCCTGCAGGCAAATGCATTTTAGGAAACCAAAAAAAAATTTTGAAAAAAACTTAATTGTAGGAATACACATTACAATGTACAAACTAAAATACCCAGAATCTTAAACAGAAAAAACTATTCAAAATATTTAGTTCATTAAAGATAAGGATTATTCAAGGGTACTCTATAGTCAATGTTTAAAATATTTGGCAAGAGGTTAAATCCCAAAAAAAAAATGATGGAGGGTGTTGGCGCCCGCAGGCAAATGCATTTTAGGAAACCAAAAAAAAATTTTAATTACATTTAACTGTGTGACTACACATTACAAAGTACAAACTAAAATGCCCAGAATCCTAAACAGAAAAAACTATTCAAAATATTTAGTTTATTAAAGATTGATAATTCATAGGGCACCAAGTTATCAATTTTCAAGTCAATACAAAATATTCAACTAGAGTGACATTACTAAAAAAAGAAAATTGAAGGAGGGTGTTGGCGCCCGCAGGCAAATGCTTTTTAGGAAACCAAAAAAAAATTTTGAACAAATTTAAGTGTATGATTACACATTTCAAAGTACAAACTAAAATGCCCAGATTCTTAAACAAAAAAAACAATTTAAAATATTTAGTTCATTAATGATAAGGGTTATTCAAGGGTACTCTTTAGTCAATGTTTAAAATATTTGGCTAGAGGTTAAATCCCAAAAAAAAAAAAATGATGGAGGGTGTTGGCGCTTGCAGGCAAATGCTTTTTAGGAAACCAAAAAAAAATTTTGAACAAATTTAAGTGTATGATTACACATTACAAAGTACAGACTAAAATGCCCAGGTTCTTAAACAAAAAAAACTATTTAAAATATTTAATTCATTAAACAAGGATTATTCAAGAGGTACCAAATTGTCAATGTTTAAAATATTTGGCTAGAGGTTAAATCCTAAAAAAAAAAAAATGAAGGAGGGTGTTGGCGCCCGCAGGCAAATGCATTTTAGGAAACCAAAAAAAAATTTAATTACATTTAACTGTGTGATTACACATTAGAAAGTACAAACTAAAATGCCCAGAATCTTAAACAGAAAAAACTATTCAAAATATTTAGTTCATTAAAGATAAGGATTATTCAAGGGTACTCTATAGTCAATGTTTAAAATATTTGGCTAGAGGTTAAATCCCAAAAAAAAAAATGATGGAGGGTGTTGGCGCCCGCAGGCAAATACATTTTAGGAAACCAAAAAAAAATTTTAATTACATTTAACTGTGTGACTACACATTACAAAGTACAAACTAAAATGCCCAGAATCCTAAACAGAAAAAACTATTCAAAATATTTAGTTCATTAAAGAATGATTATTCATAGGGCACCAAGTTATCAATTTTCAAGTCAATACAAAATATTCAACTAGAGTGAGGTACATTTTACAGAAGAAAAATACATTTCAAAGTTCAAACTAAAATGCCCAGAATATTAAACAGAAAAAACTATTTAATATATTTAGTTCATTAAAGATAAGGATTATTCAAGGGTACCAGATTGTCAAAGTTTAAAATATTTCGCTAGAGGTTAAATCACCAAAATAAATATGAAGGAGGGTGTCGACGCCGGCTTATCAGTGTTTAAAAAATCTATATAGAAAGATCTAGATAGGAATTAAATAACAGAAAAAAATTCTCTGAAGACTCACAAATTTGACAATATTCATATTAAAAATCAATTTAATTAAATTTATGAAAAAAATTGAAAGGGAACGTGGGCTGCCGCAGGCAAACGCATTTTCAGAAGCAGATAAAAAATTTAAAAAAAATCATATGGTACCAGGTTGTTAATGTTTTAAAAAAAGATATATATAACAGAATCAAAAAAAGTTAAATATATAAAAAAATTAATTGAATGGGGAACGTGAGAGAATCTACTCTGTCTCTTTTCAAATTATATATTATGTACACAGGTACTCAGCGTACTCCCAGGTATAGCCGGTTAATCTTGAAAAATATTTATACAAAAAAATCTACTAGAGTTAAATGAATTGAAAAAAAAATTGTTTGAGAAATCTGTGTGAAATAACACTAAACAAAAGAATACGCTGGAAGCTAAATACTGCAATACATATTAACTACAATCCAAAAACTAGGTATTGTTTACATTATAATAATACGAACAGTTATTATGATCAGAGGTGTATCACCGTAATATATGTATTAGAAAATGTATAAAAACGAATGTAATGTATTTATAAAGGATGCAAAAAAATTAAATCAGAAAAAGGTCCTGCACGGACTCTATTATGTGATTGTAATTGATGAAGGACATAAAATAATGTTTAATTTAAAATAATATTGTGTTTGGTGGGTCTACAGTCAATATTAAATTACAAACTATAAAGTCTAATTGCCAATAAAAACATAGTCAGATATCTGTTTTAGTCTTTGTAAATATGTGCGGAAAAAAATTAGATTTAGTACAATGTAAAAAAATGTGGAAAGAAAACCCTGAGAATTCTTTGACAGTAGGATAATAAAACACAATAATATATTAAATTAAAACTATTGATTTTATACATTTTCTATTTACAAAAGCTCATAAGTATTGAAAACCTTATAAAATCCTAAAAAAATTATATTTTGTTTTATTTTAAAATACATTTTATAATTTGTTGTGTTAAAAAAATCATTATTTAATGTTGGCTGTATTTAAGTTTTTAATAACTATACTGGTACAACTCTAGCTGACAGTCTTTAAGACCATGTTAAACACTATAATAATTAGTTAACGTCTAATTTACTGTCCTATCCTAACCTAACCTAACATAACCAAATTAATAATATTTAAATATTTTCTTTCATTGTTATGTTTACAATATCGAATACCTTTATAGTTAGTAGGAAAAGATCATCGCAAAGCTCACGACCAGTGATTGTAGTCGTCTATCATTACCATAGCTTCAACTAACCTTAGGTTTACCAAACTAGCCTTCTTATGACTAATTACATTAGGACACTTTGAATAAAAAGTTCCTGAGTTGCAGGTTGCCGAACTTATAAGTGATTGATTATCAAGTTGATCCTTAGATTGTTGACACCTTAGTTCCCCTCGAAGACCGCTGGTAAGACTATTACCATATACTATTATGTCCTATCCATTATGTTATATCTATATTATCTATGATGGAGCCATACCCAGCTCACTCGTGTAAACAATTTGAAGCACATAAAAGCGATTAATTAGAATAAAAGAAAAGGAAATACTATGGCATACCGTAAAAGTTAGAAGAGCTAAAATGATAGGACATCTACTACGCCATGAGAGTCTAACAAAAACCGTCATAGAAGGCGACGTTGAAGGCCATATAGGAAGAGGAAGACCAAGGATGGAGTATATGAAGCAATTAATGAGTGACATGGGGAAGAATAGTAATAAAAAACTGCAGCAAACCAATCTAAGGATTGAAGACTAAAAAAAAAAAAAAAGCGATTAACGAGTCTCTATTAATGATAATATGAAATCCCAGACCTGTCCCCCATACTCTGATATTAAGAGCCCAGCCCACCTTCTTATTATCTATGCAAAAAGTAAATTTAAGACAAATTTGTAAATCAATGCACAGTCTCTCTATTGTACTAATATTTGTGATTTCATTAATTTTCAGTATTTTGTATAATTAGTAATAATTAGTAAACCTAACCTACTGAGGCAACCTTGAGGCATTTCCTTTTAGGAAATTAATTAAATCCTCAAACATAACTCTTAATTCAAGAGTTTGTAACTAATACAATCATAATATAATATGAGTATAGTACATTATGTAATATTTTTTTATAATATTTACTGTTAGTGAAATATTAAGTTTGTATTTCTAATATAATATATGTTATGATATTTATGGACGACACTTGCACCATGGCCCCTCGATATAGTAATGTGGCGACCCGGCACATCTCTTTTAGATAAATGATTAATAACTTAATCAAGTCTTCCAATTTACTAAACATTTATGTTTTGTAGATAATTTGAAGAAAAATTTAAAATTGAAGAGAGACTGTGTGAATTAACAAAATTTGTGGTATGAAATGTTTATTTGAACACCTGTTATAATGTATTATATTGAACTTAAGTTAATTTTTATAATGTACTATAGTAAACATTTGAACGTTTATTACAATATACGTATATTATACATAGATTTCAAGTATGATTTTTTTTAGTTTTTTTTTTGATAGTTACCTACTTACTACAATACTAGACACTTTATTTTTATATTTTGAAGCAATATTATATGTTTTGGATTATTTAGATCTATATAAACTAAATTTCAGACCCATAGTTTAGTATTTAAAGTTTGTATGATCAAAGTCGTGGAACCAAATTTTATCAGACTCTACTAGAATGTTGTAGTTAAATTAAACTATAATATAGGTATGTGGAATAACAGTACCTAACCTTCTATTATAATTTGTTATGAATATAATATTTTAAGTAATAACTCAAATTTAGCACTTTTACGGTACTTAATACATTTTCCTAATATTTTAACAGAAATTATGGAGCTAAAAATATAGAAATACCTATATTATGTCACGGTCCATAGTTGATAGTTTTGTTTCATTTATAATAATAATGCTTTTTAATATACTTTTTCATAAATTAATATTTATTACAGTTGGCTTTTATGATTTGTTTGAACTATTAGTACGTATTTTTTTGGGGAGATCCCTATTATTACAACACCGTTACCAATATGCGTTTTTTTCTGGTTAGTTAATATAATTGCATGTTTTCATGATTTCTTCGTATTTATGCTTATTTTCTTAAAATGTTTTTATATTTTCGGTTCATCTGTTACCTACCTACCTTTTTGTAAACCAATTTGAATTATTATTTATTAATTTAAAAAAATTTTAATAAAAACGTTTTCATTCAGTATTTTTTTGAATATTTTATTATTTTTAATATTTTTGAATATTTCAGTGCATATATTTGCCTGTTTTTAGTGCATACATGCAGGCAAATATTTAACACTTAAGAGGATGTCAGATTTTTAGCTCACCATTTATTTCTCTCTCCGACCCACGCACAATCATTTTAGTGTTTTCTTAATCGTACATTTGGTATGCTACGCGTGGGTCAAAGATGGAAAACAAATAGTGCGCTGACATCCCAACCAGCAACAAGTTTACACGAGTGAGCTGGGTATTGCTCCATCATAGATAATTAAGATATGGATAGGACATAATGGTCTTATCAGCGGTCTTCGTCCTTCGAGGGGAACAATTGAGGCCAAATAAAGTATACTCATATCGAGTATCGACTATCAATATAAAGGAGCCTCAATTGCCTTCCCCTCCGGGAACGCGGCCTCAAATGTATTTAACATAGGCGTGGACTATCCATGGTGTCAAAAATCAGAGGATCAACTTGATAATCAAACACTTAAGTTCGGCAACCTAGCTGCAGCAACTCAGGATCTTTTTATTCAAAGTGTCCTAATGAGTCATAAGAAGGTTAGTTAGGTAAACCTATGGTTAGTTGAAGCTAGTGGCCTTTGCAATTCAAGATCTTTTCCTACGTATTCGGCATTGTTAATATAACGATTCTACCTTTACACATTTTCTTCCCCCGTCTCTCAAAGCTATATACAGGTTCAGCCACTCTCATTCCACACCTCCATATGATCGGTATTCTGTCTATCCATCTCTTCTTCAGTCTTCTCGCCCATCATTTCTCCGTTAAATTAACTTCTATAGCCACTCTCACTATCTCTTATCATACAGTGACCGAACCACCTAAACCTATTATCTCTTGTTTTCACTACAATATGTACACTACCCTACACTACCCTTAATTAATTAATTTCTTATTCTATCCTCTTTTGTACCTTAACACCTAACTTATTATACTCATATCTTCTACTCTCACTCCACTTACCTACCCTAACCTTACATCTCTTTTTCATCTTTCCCTTTCATACACCAAACATTCTGAAATCCTGTTGACCCATTTCCTTATCTTCGCCATATCACACACTTCCTAATTCCTATTCACTCAGTCTCTAGTTACCTACAAGTCGTCGTACTTGATTATCGGTGAAAATATTTAAATATCATTGAGTGAATTCCCTACTCGAAAGAATTGCTTAAAAAAATATCATACCTCACCAATTTTCTAATTTTGAACACGACTTTATTGATAGCCCGAATAGTGTTATACCAGTATAGTTACAATACAAATATTGAACATTTTCAGGCAATACATCCCCTGATCAATTAACTATAATAAAAAAAAACCTACTGAGAAATAAGAAAATACATACCCCATGACGGAATCTAGAACTCGACTACGAGTAAGACAGCGTTTGGATTGTTCGGACTGCCATATAATGTATTATTATTATACATTGCGACTTAGGTAGGCAGTAGTAAACGTATATGCTTTTACGTTACTTAGTTAACAGATTTTCCGCGACAATACATATTTAATTCAAGTCTAAAAAGTAAATGTAAGCGATTCTAAAACAGAAACTTAACCTGGGTACAAATAATATCACAATATCAAATAGTGAAATGTGAAAATTTGAAGAAAATTTCCTATAGGTATATCCCGTAAAACCCCCAAAATAAAACGTACGTTTGAGGTGTTCTCTTAAAACCCAAATGTTTAATGCCCGTATCCCGTATGCATAGAAAATGTATGTTTCACATTTAACGAAAACTAAAACTATCGTGACGGAACTGAATTACGAAGAACGTATAAAACAAAAATAATCGTCACGAAGTGATAGGTATAATCTGCTATGTACTTACAAATCATATTAAATAACATTAATCATTATGTATTTTCTTATTTTGTTATGTAGGTATAAAAACCTACTTTCCTACTTATAAAAGCATTAGCTAATCATTGATTTCAAATTTTAAAAATTATTCTACTATATCAATAAATTAACAGTTGTAGGCAAAGTACTATAATTTAAGGTATTTTTCATAATATCCTAATTTTTGTACACCTATAACAACTGGATTTTAAAAACTAATCTACGTCTAGCGGGTATATAAGTTTGTCTGACAATAAATATTTACATTAGGTCTACCGCGTCAACAGAGTAGTCAAACAAAACTTACGTAATTATTCATTCTTCCGGCGAAACGCGTTCCCTTTGAGTGTATAATATTGTCTAGTGTCAAAGCTGTGCGTCTCCGCCAAGGAAAATGCAGCGCGCGTCTTCATATCTCCGATCCAAAAGTTCAGTCTGGAAGTATTGAGATTAATGACATTTATAAAAATAGGCACCTAGCTTAATAACCAGAATGGAACGAAATATGTGAGTACGTATTGGACTCGCTGTTCGTCTCAAGCGATTGTCATTTGCCATAGATTATTTATAATTATAACCTAACCGTCCCAATCATAGAAAATATATATATGGTCCTAACCGATGGATGATGGATATTTTTACATTATCTTCAAAAAAACATTTATTTGTTTCTACTAGACGCAAATGCGGTAAATTGAAATCAAATTTTTAATATAGATAACGGTTACCATTTATTTATTACTTGGTTTATAAACAAATTCTAATTGATATAAAATAGTAATTATATAAAAATAGTTTTATTGATCCCAATATTTAAAAATAATGTTTCAAATAAAATAATAAAAAAAATTTAAGAAATACCTATTAATTAATTTGTATTACCTAAATAACAAAATAACTAAATAAATTCGTGTTTTTTTTAAACATTTTCACGCCCTCCCCCCTTTTACGAAATTGTGTCACTCCTCCTTAGAGTGGTGCACCCATTAGGTTAAGAGCCCTTGAAATAGTGCATGTTAAAAAATCAGCCATATCATCCCCCCCCCCCAACCCTTGACAAAATCATTTGACTCATTTAGCTACTTTTTGAATTAAGAACGATACATTGAACGTACAAAACTGTACCTACCTACATAATAGTTATCAACCTATTAACCCATCAATAATATTATATTTTTTATTGTGTACGCTAATCGATTGGTATATACAAAATAACGTTAAGTTATAAATAGGATGTGGATTTAAATGCATTAAAAATAAGAAAAATGCCTTAAAAATACGATTTAATGCACTTATATTACAAAGCTTAATAAAATAGCCAGAAAAATTAAAAGTCCAATTTAAACGAGTCAATCAGATTCTATTTAATATTTTAAAATAAAAAAATTCGACAGTAATTCCATATTGGCAAGTGTTGTTTTCTATAACTGAAGACTGAAGTTATAGTATCGAACATAATGGGTACGTAAAAAAATAGAAATATAAGAAAAAAATTACCTTTATTTAATTGTATTTAATTTTTTTCTAATAAGTTTTTATAAAATTAACTTTATCCCATATAAATGTTCTAATTTCATTTTTAAATTCGTTGATAATATATGAAACGAATTCTTTGCTTGGAAAGCAATGTTTTAGAAAATTCAGAAAATGCAGTTTATATTTAAATATTAAAAATAATAATATCTGATGCATTGATGCTGAAGAGTGAGGGGTGGACAATCAGCCGAACCGAAATCTAACATCTTAAACACTTAACATAAACAATTTTTCACACACGCGTCATGGTATGAAAATAAAAAAATATTTATAATTCATATTTATACCGATTTTCTACCGAAAAAAAAATTACTTTAATCTCAATATTATTTATTAGTTAACGATATCTTTGCTTAGAATCGTTTTTCGTTTGTTCGTTTTGTATTTTAATAATTTATACGTGGATATATCATTATTACTAATAATTATAGTAGTTGTGTTTGTTTTATTTCATTAATTTATTTAGTACTATACCAATAAATTATATATTAATTAATAATTTTTAAAACATTGTGTTCAAAAAAATAAAAAATAAATGTGATTTTAATTAGAGTCTTGTAATGTACCTACCTATATTTAAAAAATAAATAAATATAATAATAACTGTTAAATTTTTAGGGACATAATAGGTAACACATTCGTGTATGTAGTACCTATTACACTATTTATATAGGTATATTTATATACCTATACGAGTATATGAGTAGGTATATTATTCATAAGTGCGCACACGTCAGGATAGGCCGTTGACCATTCCGTGAATATACTTTTATGTGTACATGGTTATACATCCCTAATTCCTATGATATAGAATATAGATATTAAGTGAACAATAGAAGTTAAGTATATGACACTAAATTAATAGTTACCTATAACTTATAACGTTGTATTTGGAAAAAAAAATTACCAGTTATTAATTAAAATTGTATCTTATGACTATTATCAGTTATAAGTCATAACTCATAACATATATTTCTATAAATTAAACCAAAATATTTATATATTTATATTAAGTACCTTGTATAGATATGCACCTATTAATTAAAATTATTCTACAAACAGGGACTGGAAAAACGACGACGACGTTTATTATATCTCGCGTATTTTATACATTTCTAGTCTGGAACTAAAATATGCGCCTACAACACTTGGATAGCACATTTTTTGTGACATTAAATATTTGTTTTAAGTCTTAAAAGTAAATTTAAGCCCCAAAAGAATATAAAAACAAACTTACTTTAATTATCGATTCCTTCGGTGGAATCCGTGACGTGTGTGAACTGCGACGCCCATGAGGAAACGCTCCAGAATACAGCCAGAACTTAGTATATTGTGATTTATGAAAAATAAAATTATACGAAACGCAGTAAGTTTTTTGCTCATATCTTCTTTGCTTATTGAAATTTTAGAATTTTTAATCGACTGTGTCTTCTGCAACGACTTTGAGATTTGCCATAGATTAAATAAATAAATGATAGATATTATACTAGGTACGTCAATATGATGAATCCACGGATATAATATAATGCAACTTTTTATATCAAAGAGTTCTGTGTTAAGGAACAATTTGTAAAGAGTTTGTGTTAAGACTGTCTATCTTGATCACAACTAATTTAATTTAGAGTGTATTGTTATATTATATTATAATGAAATTAATAATTATAGTAAAATATATAATTGCAAGACATTTAATACCTATATCTATAGCCATCTAGAGTATAAACTACACTAAAATAGGTGTAAAATAAAAATGCTAATAAAATATATGAGGTGTATTATGTATTTATGTATATAAAAATATAAAATATAAAGATTAATAACATTATATTGTTTTAAATACTTCGCGCAAACCTAAGGTGATACCCGGCGTATAGTATAACATGCAAAAAGGTGCGTATTAAACTTGGCGTGGTGAAACGAAGACGTCTCGCGTATTTTATACATTGCGCTATTGGGATTAAACTTATAAATGTTTCTACGTCACCTAGTTAACAGATTGTCCGTGGCAATAAATATTTAATTTAAGTCTAAAAAGTAAATGTAAAATAGTAGGTAATAATATGAAAACAAACTTACTCGTAAACATCTACTCTTCCGGTGAAATGTAGCTAGATGGCCGCCATCGCCGAAGAAACAGCTATCTTCATCCATCTTCATCTAATCATCTCACTCCGATGAGCTGAAACTTGAAAGTATCGAAATATTTTATGAAAATAACCTGATCAAACGAAATTTGCGAGTTTGTGTTACAACTTATCCGGTTTAACGAACTATCCGTTTATATTTGTGGCCTATTATTTTTTTATTCACTGAAATCAAAATATACAATATATTATATTTATAATACAATAGTATTGCTGAAATTATTAGAATTGTTAACCGTCGCCGACGAATTTCAACAATTGACGATTGCCATAGATATTATAAAATATATTATTTACTCAGATAAATCCAAAGAACTTATATATTATTATATAAGTACTCAGTATACCTATACGGTATATTTATAAATCGTATGTTTTTTTACAGAAATCTTTGTGATCTGCAATGCACCTATTCTGGTTTTCTTTTTCAATTATAGTTCGCATGCCAAATTTAACTATACAAACTGGTCCGCAAGTTTATAGACATTCTAATACATTCTCCCGCCAGTGCCAATAGACAAAGTGTTTGAGAAGTTATATTTTTTTGGTACCTAATTAATTTACAATATGAATTATTATAAGTTACCTATGTAGGTACTTGTCCAAAACTCGACTACTTGCAAATCATTGGTTTTTATGGTATAGCATTACGAAGTTCACGATTTTCGGTGTTTTACACACCTGTACAACGCTTAAAGTTTACCAAGCTTAATTACATACTTATATTACAAATTAATTTTTTTTTTAATCTAGGTAAATCAACGTTTTAAAATTGATGATGCAAAAATAATTCTGACACCCACCCATGGTGGTTTTACATAACAAGTCGAGGGATGTTTTTGATTTTAATTGTTCGAGCAAGCGCAGTGTGGTACACCGGGTACTTATGAAAATACCAAAAATTTCAATTAGTTATGATACATATAACTTAAAAATAAGACGGACCGCCAAGTTCAGACTTCCCTGTCGTTTTCAGTTAAAAACTAATGATTTCCGGCAATTATTTTTTGCAATATCGTTCTTAATTCGTTGTTACTTGTAATATATACATATTATGCCTATTTTAAAAATATTATTCGTGGGTAATTGAAACGTCTAAAATATATTATCATATACAAATACGATAATAAACAAATAATAATAATTCAACTTAACCGGCTACGGTATTAATAATATTTAATAATATCAATATAAATATAGAATACAATATCCTAGGCTGACAAATCGTCTCCACTTAAAATCGTTTTTCGTATACTATGATATTATATCATTGAATTCAAATTTAACACTATCCATAATAGTCACCCACTTGTAACCTACTGTTCAGCAGAGTCACTTCCAATTTTTTTTTTAGATTCTGAGGGAAGCGATGAATGTATTGATTTTACAATGTGTTTTATTTTTTTTTTGTGTCTTTCATCACCTTTTAGGACAGTAAAAGTGCTTGAATTTTCTTTAACAGTGACTTTTCTGATAGGAAAGTGAATCTAGTTGGTACTATGGGGGGTCAAAAGTTAAAATTTCCCAGTAGTTTTCAAAAGCGACGTGAAAATCAAAGGAAAAACGGGAATTTTTTACGCAAAGTCCGTTTTCGAGAAAATCAATTTTGGTTTTTGGTGCAACTCTAAAACAAATGACCGTATGTACATTACATTTTGACTGATTGCTTATATTAGCATTTTCTATACACCATAACATTTTCCAAATATTTTGACTTATTTTGAGCTGTTTACGGACATTTTCAGTTTCCATTTTATTTTAGTTTTTTTATCTATAAATATCAATAAAATGTTATTTGTTGGTTAAAAAAAGGCAGATAAAAAAAATTAAAAATCCTTAGTCACGGTTTTTATTTATAAGCATTTAAAGTTCAAATATTGACAAAATACTGAAAAATCACGAAAATTATCAAATTATTTTGAGTTGAGAATTCATAAAAATTTTTCTTTTTCAATCTAAGATTGTCCATAAGTTTACCTACCTATATCAAAAAAAAAATGTCTACAAGAAAGTCAAATTAAATTTTTATGAACGTTTGAAATTCATATTTTTACAACATTTGATATTCACTCGATTTCTCATGTAACGATTTTCTTATTTTGTTGTAATTAAAAAACGTATGACTGTAGATACTTGAAAATTTCACTGAATGTTTATATTAGCATTTTCTATACACGATAAAATTTTGAAAATAATTTGATTCTTTTTGAGCTGTTTTCGGACATAGTCAGTTTTTAATTATTTTAGTTTTTTTTTCTATAAATATCAATAAAATTTTATTTGTCGGGTAAAAAAGCGTGAAAATTTAATATGAGGCTGCTGATATATCGTTTTAATAGCAGTTAAAAAATATTAAAAATACATAGTCTCAATTTTTATTTATAAGCATTTAAAGTTCAAATTTTGACAACATTTATCAAATTTATAATTTGATAATTATTTTGTTGTTAAAAATTTATAAAATGTTCAACTTTTGTAGCTAGGTTATATATAAATTACTTTATTCACTATGATATCATCAAATATACTTGGTAATATCATAGGGTGACGGACCGTTTTCGCTCAGAATCGTTTTTCTTATACAAAGGTATTATATATTTATATCATTGAATTCAAATTTAACACCAGCCATTACAGTGACCCACTTGTAACCTACTGTACAGCAGAGCGACATTCACTTACCCACCTTTTTTTAATTGACCTCCCTTTTTATTTAATTCCTGATTAACGAGTTTTGGATAAGAGTTTTTAACACGACGTATTTACTTATTATTTTTGTCTTTTAGTTTATCTAATTTTGTATGATTAAAATATGTTTCCTTTATACCCAAATAATTTTTAAGTACCTACAAATAATATAGAACTCAATTTTATTTTAACAATAAATACTTTTATTAATACAGTGTTGACTTTGTAGATGGGTAGTAATAAATTAACTGTACATTCAGGATTACATGCATTCAGGTGAATAATTATAAGATTGCAATGATAGATGTAAGATGTAAGATGTTAGATGTAAGATGTAAGATGTATTGTTGATTCATCAATACGATGCTGGGTGGACTTGATGACTTCCCATGTTCAGCGACCGGCGTCGACCCGTCTTGTGGCACAGCGGAAACTTCGTACAGCTGACTGTTCGACAAAGACACTGTAATATTATTTGAAAAATATTATTTCTACTTAATCGTAATAACTGGGTATAATGAGTTTAATATTATATTATATTATAATAAATATTAAGTACCTATATTATTAGCTTCTAATAATTGGGACGTCATTTTTGTAGATATTGATCCGGACAAAATGATGCTGGCCCAGCGCTAGGCCACGGTTTATGGCGTACCTATCCGATGAAATTGTTGGAGACTCTTTCAAACTGGGCAATCTGATAAACGGTGACGTGATCGTTACTTCGCAGCCATCATAGGGTAGACCAGAATACACAAAAATGTAGGTCATCGGGCTGTCGGCTGTATGTATGATAAAGTCCTGGAAGTGGGAATTACAATAGCCCCTAAAATGCTGTTACACCTCAACCTTAATAAAAACAAAGAATGATTAAAAAATGGCAACGGAATTGGCCTACAAATCTGAAAATAAGTTTATGGACAGATAACTTTTCAACGTAATATTATGACCGATCCAATAATAACTTTCCATAGGTAGGTACATCAGACCTATGTGCGACGGCTGCTCACCAACGTATCGACATCCACCAGATAACTTTGGTAAGTTTTCAAACTATACCGCTCATTCTTGCGGAATGCTAAAGAAAATTAATTTATTAGATAAATATTATACTATAACAATTTTTAAATATAGACGTTTTCAACTCAGTTATGCAGATGGATGTCGACCGGTTTGGGAGCGACGTCTGATACGCCATTGTTCTAATGAATTCAAACATAAATAATATATTATTATAATATTTTTATATGTATATAGGTACGGTTAGGTATATTAAATTAATTAAGTAGATTAATATAGTCTATTAATTATTTTTTTACTATGCTTTTATTGTATTAAAATATACACAATGACTTATAACTTACATTATTGAACCGGACATACAGCAACGTCGAGTTGAGGTACCTGTCCATAAACACATTTTCATCAACAAAATATAATATAAAATATAAAGTAAAGAAATGCATAAAGAAAAAACTGTATTTATTCATACAATTTTGAAATCAAAATCAAAAACGTGCACAAACGTTTGGCACCTTAAAAATTTCAATTTTCCAAAAAGAGGGTGTCTCGTTTCAATAGCCCCCCACTTTGTTTTTTGGATAGCGCTGGGAGTTTTTGTGCACAAACGTTGGGACCTGGTGCACATTTCTGCACAAACGATGCACAAACGATGCACAAACATTTGGCACATTCAAAAATCCAAATATTCAATGTGGGGGGGGGCTACCGTTTCAATGGCCACCCCCATTTTGTTTTAGGGATAGAGCTTTCAGTTTTTGTGCACAAACGATTGGTTTTGGTGCACATTTCTGCACAAACGATGCACAAACGTTTGGCGTGGTCAGAAGTTAAATTTCGAAAGTGGGGGGGGGGGGGGGGCATTGAAATGGACCTACTCAAAATTATTTGCTAATTTTCGTGAGTTTTCAGTATTTTGTCAACATTTGAACTTTAAATGCTTATAAATAAAAACTGTGACTAAGGATTTTTAATTTTTTTCATCTGCCTTTGAAACAATAACTTACAACCAACAGATAAAATTTTATTGATATTTATAGAAAAAAAAACTAAAAAAATTGAAAATAACAATGTCCGTAAGCAGCTCAAAAAGAGTCAAAATTTTATGGTGTATAGAAAATGCTAATATAAACATTCAGTCAAAATTTAATGTACCTGGTCATTTGTTTTAGAGTTACACCAAAAACTAAAATCGATTTTCTCGAAAACAGATCTTGCGTAAAAATTCCCGTTTTTCCTTAATTTTTCTTTTGTTTTTCACATCGCTTTTGAAAACTACTGGGAAATTTTTACTTTTGACCCCCCAAAGTACCAACTAGATTCACTTTTCTATCAGAAAAGTTACTGTTGAAGAAAATCCAAGCACTTTTACTGTCCTAAAAGGTGATGACAGACACAAAAATAAAAAAAAAACACACATCATTGTAAAATCAATACATTCATCGCTTCGCTCAGAATCTAAAATAAATAAAAAATAAAAAATGAAAAAAAAAACACAAATCATTATAAAATCAATACATTTGCCGCTCCGCTAGAATCTAAAAATGTCAATTATTTAATTGTTTGATTTTTTGTTTTTCGAATAATATCAAAATAATAAAACATATCTAAAATAATATCAATATATTATAGAAGGTATATTTTCCATTTTTTTTCGAATAATAACTTATTTAATTTTTTTTTCTTGTTGATGGGCCCCTCATTTAAACATAAAATCTAGCAAGGGAATGCAATGCATACCTTGCTTACCCTATTGTTGCGGCACTGCTCAACACAATCAACAAAGCCCACTTAGCCCCCTGGCTACGCCACTGATAATACTGCAAGCTGGTAGGTATATCGAAAAAATCAATTAGGTACATACAACAGTAGAACAAAGGGGTTTTCGCAAATACCATTCGACAATGAACAATCTAACTCAAATTTTCCAAAATGCACAACGCAATTGAGGAAAAACAAACACATCCATTCGATATTTCAATATTTGACTGCAGTCAACAGAACGCATAGGTAGGTAGGTAGGTCATTTATCAAAGTAAACAATAAATAATAATAATAATGGTTACAATTTGGGATACAATATAATAATTATATAATTATCGAATTTAATGAAGTTGGTATAAAAGTATTAAAATTTAATTTTCGATTATGATTTATGGATATTGGATTCTACATATTAAACATATTACCTATTCATTTTTTATCATACATACAATATACACATGAATAATAAACTCTACTGTCTATACTCAAGTTATGATTCGTTCCAATTGTTAGTGCAATGGTGCAAAATGTCGTAATTTTTTGTCAAATCAGTGTTCCGATAATTTTATTAAATAATAAATAAGAATTTATTCTTAGTAAAACAAGAAGTTTCTTTCAGGTGGTTATTTGTATGTACAATTATTAACAAAATGACTAGCGTTTTTCAGGAAACACTAAATCTTTGCATGTCTGCTTCTAAATTAGTTGGATTAATTAATTATTGTTGTATCATGGAATCTGGATTATTTTATCGGAACACAAAATTAACGTATTATTTATTTCTAGAATTGATACGAATGTTTGTATATTTAATTTGTTCATATCATATAATATCCAACATGAGAAATATTAACATAATGGTTCAGTTCAATGTTATTAAATATTAGGCCATCGTCATAACAGCCAGAATATCGGAGAAATGGATAATAAAGTATGAATAATTAAAATTTATATATTAAAATATATGCAGGCACGTAGCTAGGATTACACAATTAAGGTGGCCTAATTAGTAATTGTCACCAACATTTTTCTTGAGTCAAAATGTACTTCCCCCCCTCCCATTTAATTAGGCACTAATGAATTTATAAGTATGTTTATACTGTTGTTAATATAATTTTAAATTCTGGATGCTCCGATGAATCTATTTTTCATTCATATTTGAGATTATGAAGTAACATAAGTCTTTCAATATTAAATATAATATTATAGTAACAAAAGTTCAATAGGTATAATCATAGCATTATTTGTTATACCTAGTTGGTTACAGTAGGAAATCGGCAATTGTATTTATATTTATGGATTATAATTTATAAATAGGTATCTACCTAGTACCTACTGCTGGACTTAGTATAGAAGCACTAATCATTTCTTGAGTTTCTTTAAATTTCAAAAAGTTTGGTTTTAAACTCGAGTTACTATACTGTTAGAGTTAAAGAACTGTCCATTTTGATTAATTAGGTAACTATTTCTTAAAGAACTGTATACACTGTTTGCTCTACCATCAGTGTTTCCATATGTGTAAAGGGGATTCCTTTTAATGTTTTTATTTTGTTCCACATTATGGTTGGAGAAATTTTGCTGTCTAAACTATAGATGTAAAATTTTCCCATGATTTTTTTTATTAAAATTTAATGAGATAACTGATGATTAGTGTTGTTTTTTGAATTGTATAGAATCTTGAGGGTTTAAGCAGTTTTTTTGCTTGTAGATTGTTTGATGGTTTAAATTATAATTATAATACTCTAAACTAGGATTATTAAGCAACATACCGAAAAACAGTGTATAAACTATAAATAGCTTTATAAAAAATGTACAGACTATACTAAATAATAAAATACTCAATACTAAATACTAAATACTCAATTCCTTGCAGAAAATAATATTTTATAATTGCAACAAAATAATTATGATGAACATTCAATTTATTTCATGTTTACAATACAGTATGTTATTTATCTAAGACCCACTAATCAAAACTAAATATTACTGAATAGTTATCAGCCGTAAACATTCAAATTTATTGTAGGTACAAACCTATAAATATATATATAAGATTAATTTTATTATATAATTTCAGGTTTATTAATGGAATCATCGAATTTGACTTCAAACTGTTTTTATTTAATTCATCGTTCTCTATTGAATTATATTCAATAAGTAAAAAAATTTAGAATATTATTTTTGCTTTATTTGTTTTGTTTTTATTTGTATTCAATATTGTTTTTTTTTTACGTAATAATAGTAAACAAATTAAAGAATTATCTCAATGTCTAACAATCTTGTTTCATTCACCAGATATTATTCTTTTTATAGTATTGGTTACATCACTTTATTATCTCAGTAACCTGGGATACCGATTTTGTGAATTGAATAGATTATGGGGTATTGTCCGAGTTGCGGTCGCAATAGACGAATTGCGGTCTTAATAATATTGAAGGTAAAATTAACGTCTTAATTGCGGTCAGTATCCGGTTATCAAGCTTCTGACCACTCCAAACGTTTGTGCATCGTTTGTGCATCGTTTGTGCAGAAATGTGCACCAAGTCCAATCGTTTGTGTATAAAAACTGAAAGCTCTATCCCTAAAACAAAATGGGGGGCCATTGAAACGGTAGCCCCCCCCCCCACATTGAATATTTGGATTTTTGAATGTGCCAAACGTTTGTGCATCGTTTGTGCAGAAATGTGCACCAGATCCCGACGTTTGTGCACAAAAACTCCCAGCGCTATCCAAAAAACAAAGTGAGGGGT
Organism: Metopolophium dirhodum; assembly: GCF_019925205.1. Taxonomy (NCBI): domain Eukaryota; kingdom Metazoa; phylum Arthropoda; class Insecta; order Hemiptera; family Aphididae; genus Metopolophium; species Metopolophium dirhodum. The sequence continues at coordinate 17,299,201 of NC_083562.1, forward strand.
ATTAACACGAGGGTCCCCCTTTTTTGAAATTTTAAATATTTGTCATATTAATAAATGTTGTTTACGTACCTAATAGGTTTAATAGAATTTTACTATTGCCATGTAAACGTATGACAAATAAAATCTTCAAATATTTGTAATTTATCAAGAAAGCATTATCTTGTTCTAATGTTTTTGATTTCAAAATTGTATGAATAAATACAGTTTTTTCTTTATGCATTTCTTTACTTTATATTTTATATTCAAAATTTGTATTTTGACCGTTTTATTTTTGTATTTAGCATAATAATATGTAACTATGTCAATATTTAAAACATAATAATTATCAATCATATTTTTTTACCGCAACTAGGATTTTTACCTATTTTGATATTTAACCTGTTTTGATCCCGACCGCAACTCGGATTTTTTTTTTTACCTGTTATAATCTCGACCGCAACTCGGTATCAACCGATTATGGAAATGCTTACCTTTTGGGTTAATCGCTTTGCCTGGTGGATGATTGACCCATTCAGAGATAACAATATTAGTAGAACGTATACGATGTTGCATGCTGAACTTTCTGAGTTGCTTAAATTGTTTAGTCTGGGTTACGGACCGATTTTATTGGTATATTTTACATTTACATTCAGCAATGCTTTAATACTCGAAACATTTCTTCTTACAATCTATAACGATTCAAAAGAATATAGTATTCTTCCATATATATTCTGCCTACAGCACATTTTCCACATGATTTCAATCATCTACGTCACCTCGTGGGTCCCTGTAAAGGTTTGTAACTTTTTTCAAAGAACTTAACAATTAACTACAGAACTATCATTATATTATTATGTTTAACTTAAATTCAAATTAGATTTTAAAAATATTATTCGTTATCTATGTTTATTTATATTTAACATAAACAATATATTATATTATTTCAGAAAAAGAAAAATTATTTCATATTTGCGGTTGATCCGAATTTCTGAAATGACTGTCCTACCAAGTGAATACTAAAATAAAATTTAACTAAATTATAATTTATAATATTTATTTAGATTATATTAATTATACATGTTTATTCGATTACCTACCTAACTTGTATAACTGTTTGTTTTATAATTACCTACTATACGAACATTTTTGGATCAATCATTGTTCACTAAATAGATTAAAATGTTCATGCAACAGATATCAGTTTATGAACCAATTGAAATCACAGCCTTTGGATTCTTCAATTTCGATTTAAAATTAATGATGTCAGTAAGTACCTTTATGTGATAAATAGGTAGTTAAAAATTATTTGTATATAGGTATACAATTAAAACATAGTGGGCAAGTCGGTTACTGTACATTATAATTTATAGGTGTCGTGTGAGGGTCAGTGGCGTAGACAAGGGGGGGGGGACATGGGGGTCGGATTACCCCTATTGGCTTTTTATTACCTTAGTAAACAGTTTTGATAGGGTGGCCAGGTGGGGAATTTTCCAATTTTTCCCTCCCATTTAGCAATGTCGTTTTTTTTTTTTTTTGATCCCCCCTTTCAGAAATCATGTCTACGCCACTGCGGGGGTCACTGACCACTGTAATATAGGTACTCCGTACTTGTAAACTAAAAACAATTCTGAGCTTAGGTGGTCTGTCGGCCACGAATAATATTTTTAAATTATAACAAAATAACTTCAACTGTTAGTTTAATACCTACCTAATACCGTACAAATTTGAACTTAAAATATCTCTAAAATAAAACATCATTAGGTATGTAATTTTTTTAGATTTTTTGATTACAATATAAATTACAAATACTTATGAAAAACCTTGTTTTAAATTTTCAACCCTTAACTTCAAAATAATTTGCAAATTCTCATCAATTTTGCCAACATTTTAACTTTAAATGCTTAAAAAAATCTTACATACTATCATCTTTAATGTTTTTTAACTACTATTATTACCTTCATTTTATGAAGAAGTTTGTTTTAAATCTTGGAATTTTTTGACCAAAAAAATTATTTAACTACCAAAATACTTGTATAAAAAAAACTAAATACATCAAAAATGTATAAATTGCATCAAAAGTCAAAATATTCTGAAAATGTTATCATTATAACATTTATAAATACAACCTTATATATTTCTACCTATTATTAACTAAATTTGTATTTTGTACTTGATAAGATAAAAAATGTAGTTATCCTTGGTTTCTTATCTAATGCTAAAAATCGATTTTATCTTTTCCTACCTAGGTACTTATTACAAGTTTAGGTGATTAAGTCCTAAGTCAGGAAAACTGTATGGTAACAAAGTTAATATATCTGATTTATCTCACATGATTACATAATAAGTATACACATATATATTGTTACAGATTTTAGTATTATTGATTACTGGGGTTTCTACTATGCTGCAAATGAAAAACCACCCATTGATGTTGTACTTGAAGAACGCATTGCAATAGATACGATAGACTGGGATATCGGGATGGGTAGTATCGAAAATGCGTGTATCTTAAATACGTACCTATCTTGTACTACGATACTTTTCTGAAAAGTATCGAGTACCGATTTATTGACTTTATCGTGATTCTTCTTTAGTCTATCTATTTAAAAAAAAAATTTTTAATTTTTAACAGGCGATAGTTAGGCGTGTCCGCGAAGTTGGTCCTTCGACTATGTTCAAACATGTTGAAAATTATGCTCAGAGTTAGCAAGTAATTTGTAAGCATTTGTAAGGCTATTTTTAGAATTTTCAAGTGCCTATCGTGCCCATCCCTGACGACACTGGTTAATGTATTAAAAATCGATTTTGATCGGATTTTAAATCAGATTCAATATGTTAGCATGAACATAGTTTTAGTTGAAATATGCAAGAGGCAATAGCCTATGGCTTATAAGGACCTCGACCTGTACATTAATTTATCAAAATATTCAAAACATAAAATAAATGTCTTTTATTTAACAAAATCAAAGTCCAATATATTATTTAATGTATATATAATATAAATATAATACTTATATCACACCATGTAGCTAAAACAAATACATGTATAAATAAAATTATTACAATATTAATTTTGTATAGGATAACAATATTTAAATAATTAACATAACATTACATATAAATAGGTGCAGTAGTATACAGTTAACCACATTGTACTGATTACTGAGATGAGTGAATAAAAAAGATAACTAAAAACAACGGATAGGAGTTTTAAATTTATTAAATAATTAACTAGCAGTTCCTGTTATTCATTTATCATATTTCTTAATTTTAATGTATTCTTACGTCCTACCTACCTATTAGTTGTGTAATTTTTATAATATATTATCAAACAACGGTATGGACGTATGGCGGTGTGACACTGATAATTCAATTAAAATAGGTAAGTAAACATTGAAAAATATAATATAATGTGATTATGAGTATAGTAACTATATAATAATATATTTAAAGTTTGAGATCATGAACCCCAAACAGCCAAATATAAGATTTCCAGGGAGGGTATGGCCAACTCCACCTTGCTACTAATAATGGTGATGATTTTTATTATTTTAACACCTATAATTTAAATTTTATATTTTATAGACCAATACATTTTCTTTAAAATGGCAAAGTATCTATAAATATAAAAATAATTTTAAAAGTTGAAGCGAGGAGAGTTGTGCGCCACAATTCGTGAGGTTACTGGTAATTCTAAAGTACTTAATTAAGTATAAACAATTTTTAATATTTTTATTTTGTGAATTTATTCATGCTTATGAATAAAAATAACTACCTATTGTTCAGTGTTAAATATATTTTATTTTTAATGTTTTCGTAACAACTATTCTTCTTCAATTATTGGACTTGAACTTGATTTAAATAATTTTATTATGTATTAATGTACATGTCACTATAATAAAGTATTAATATATGTACTTAGAGTAGTGACATGAGTTATACATGGATAATCTAAAGCTCATTTAAGTAATTTGAGCATAATCTATAAATAAATTTATTAAATGAAATTTATACATAATATAAAGTCAACATTTATAATTTCCATCAAGACCACTAAACAAACAATTAACCTAAAATCAGTTTCATAACTAATAAGATAATGTAAACCAAAATGTTTTTATCCATTATGTATAAACATTAAATACCATTCCTGAAAAATCCTCAAACTGTGTTTTTGATTAATTAGAGGGAAATCAAATTTTTAAAACAAAAATATATTTTCAGAAATAACTTTATAGGTATATCATTGATCATAAAATTTATACTAATATAATACTATTTTATAATCAAGCACAATGCTTTAACAGAATACAGATGAACACAATTTGTGTAGTTTCTTTTATAAACAATTTTAATATACTAAAAGCAAAATATGTCAAAAGTACATAAATGATTACATTATCTCATACACAAAATACAATAATAAAAACAAATATAATCGTTTTAATAACATTGATAATAGTTGTTACACTATGAACAAGACTATATTTTACACGCACATAAGATACAGTATTTCTTACTCGACAATTTCATCTCCAAACAGTAATACTTAAATTTACTTTTAATTTCCTCTGCACCCATTACATTGGAACCTTTATTTTTGAATATTACATACAATATAGTATATACTAATAATAATCATTTTGGTATAATATAATGTTATACTACTCATACTATCGCAGTATGTGTTAAATGTGTATATTTTAGGATAGTCTTTGACTGACTTGCTTGTAGGCTTGTAGATGTAGATTACCTAGTTTTATAAATATTAACTAAGTGTCTAAGTATAATAATAATGACTTTAATTATATAATAAATAGAATTAACGCCAATAAATAATAATAATAATAATAATAATAATATTGGTTGAATTGTCTGACAGACAGCTTAAAAATTATGAACTAAAAAAACAAATGCTTAACTAATAAATTGTAATATAAGTATATAAAAAAGAAAATTAATAGGAAGGCAAACAAGAAGAGGGATGTGATGAGAGAATAGGCTTATGAAAAAAAAAAAATTGTTGGAATACAATAAATATATCACGTAATAAATAAATGTGGCTTATGCTCTTCAAAGACTTATGTGCGCAGATTGTTCAATAGTAAATGGAGCAAATTTTCGGGTAGTAGGCGACTATGTCAACATAACTAGAATTGCGATACGTTGAGATCTTCAACCTGAAAAAATAAATAAACAGCATGTAAAAATATTATATCACGTGCGGCAAACGAATTACGTTTGGCTGGTCGGTTGTCTATAGTATATAGAAAAACAATTTTATCAAATGTTTGACGTGCAACGGACGTCATTGAATAGTACCTATTAATAGATTTGCATTCAAGACATTTAAAATTGTTTTGTTACTTCTTTATATTACCGGACCATTGAAAGGTTATCAAAATGTCGTATTATAAAAGAAATCATTTTTATAAAGATATATTATCAGTGTGATAAACTAATAATAAATAACAAAATATATTATTTATTATTAAAATCGTATTATGACACCTAATTGATTTACTTTTTTTTTATATAAATATAAAGTTTTGATATTATTAGAATATTACTAAGTATTGTTTACTTTTGAAAAGGGATGTTTCAAATGGTAATTGTATATTTGTATGGTGTGTCATATTCTTCGAGTATTAGGTAGGCGTACATTTTTTTTCATGTATATGTATAATATTTTCCGGATAAAATGTCTTTGTAAAGCACTGTGATCATGCGAATAAACTAAACGGTAAGGCAGATATTGATTGAAAATACTTTACTATGAAGTAAAATTTCAGCTCTGCAGTAGTTATATAGTTATTTATAATTATTCATTTTTATAGAATTTGATATTACGTCAATTTGTATAGATACGTATTAAAATATTGAATAATACAGATTATGTAGGTACCTAGTTAAATTTTTACCAAAATATTTTGTTTGTACAATCAAATACTTTTGATTTTGTATAAAAACATGTATTAATAATAAACGAATTATATTAATAATAACAATAACTTTAAAGGAAGGATACACCATTTCACTGGAATTTTAATTGGATTTCGTGTAATCGTGTTATGTATAAACCGAAATTGCTTCAATTATTGTTTGTAATAAATATGCGTTTTTTTGATTATTGGGTTTCAGAATTTTTTTTTACTCCACTGTCAAATAACTATACATGGATAAGAAGTACCTGTACGTTCAATAAATTAAAACTCACCATATAATATAATATTGACAATAAATATCACTCGTAACGATCATCGGTATCTTCGTAGAACACAGCCTCGTTAGGACTATAATACGTAGTCATCACATAAACAGCAGCCTCGTATGTTGCCATCATAATGGCCGTGTTAGGTATTTGTCTGACCAGCTGTGTGGTCAGACCGCGGTATAGTCCCCTTAGGCCCTCCTCGCCGTAAACCGTTAATAGAGTCTGGAAGAAGCTTCGATACTTGGTACCTTCTTCCCGGAGCCTGGTCCTAGCGACCTCTGTATAAACACATGAAAAACAAAACCATTAATATCGAACACGGTAAACGATACGTAAGTACCAAATTTTTTGATTATTTTTTGTATTTATAGATAAACATGAAATTTATAACTTGTTATAAAGTTATAAAAAACAAAATTGAATTTGTAATATTAATAAATTATCTAATTGATATCATGCTTCTTGCTTTTAATAAAAGGAAATAAAAATATTTTCTTGTGTTCGTTGCATTTTGAGAAAGATTACATTAAACTATTTATGCTAACTAGATATACCGTATGGCGTATACCTAAAGTTAATGTATTACCGTGAGGATAGGCGATGGACGAAGCAACAGTCTTAGAAATGGCACCAGCCATCATGAATTCAAGGAAATCTTTGGAGGTTTTGGTATTATCTTCAGACTCATTAAGTCCAACACGGGCTGCTATCAGTCTCGCTTTGATTGCTTCGTAGATGACAAAGTGCACAACAGTTTCAGATATTCCAAAGTACGAAGCTGTAATACCTTTATAGAAACCTTTTATGCCCTGTGAACATACACAATAGCAATTTATTTTTATTAATATACATAATATTTTTTAATATTAACAGGGTGGATTACAGTCAATTAATATTTACCCCAGTCCTATATATTCGCCTGATACATTGACCAGCGGTGAGTCTTTTTCCATTTTTGTTCAAGTCCAACTGTAGTCTAGTTTTGACCAGCCAAATAGGATTAGTTGCTGAACAAGAAGCAAAACCTAAAAATTAAAATCATTTGTAAACCCCGAATTATATTTATAATTAATTAATTATTGTAATACATCATTAATAAACGATGTAAATAAGTACTTAAATATAATCCTATGACCTATAAACGACCAAACCACAATGATTGATGTTTCTCAATGTGTATAAAACTTTTAACTGAAATGATATAGATTATAGAACAATATTACTATGAATACTACGAAATATAAGGATCTCATAGCTGATGGAATGACAGATACTTTAATGTATAAAATAACCTTATTAACCTCGAATGTCTACGCAAAAACGGGATTTTGCATAGAAGCCAAGGTAATGCAATTTCTCAATAAGACTTATTTATCTATGGTCACGAGCCAGACAAACGTAAATAAAACTATATAACGTATTTACTCTCAAGCTTCTATTTTATAAATATAGTAGTATATTTTTACCATTATACTGTAGATAATAATATACATATATATATATTTATATCATATTATTATGATTAACCGATTACGTAGCTATTTTCACCAAAAGTTGAATTACACAGCGATTCTACACCTAACACCACGAAACACAATAACAACCAATATTCAACCATTGATTTTTCGAACGTAATAACAAATAACTATTATCACTACCTAGTACCCATTCCATAGTAATAATTAAAGTTAAATTTAAAATCAATATCTTATTGCAATATTGGATCGATTTTTGACTGTAGATTCGAGTATTTTTTGTATTTTTAATTATAGTTGTAAAACAACGTGGCTACATGTTTTATTATGTTCACAACATAGAGACCAGAGGGGGGTTTTATTTCAAATATGAACTATTGATATTGCAAAAAGATTAAAAAAAAAAATGACGCCAAAACATAAAACACTGCGTTTTGGCGGGACGTGAAAAATCAACTGTAACCGGTTAAACGCACTAACGTGAGTAACATGATCAACAATTAACACTAATGTAATTTGTTTTTAACGAGTTGTACCAGGAGCCACCAAAACACATAAACAAGACCATATTTAATTCAAACAAATTTAATCTTACATGTGAAAATAAAAACAAATAAATGCTATCATCAGGTACAATATGCATATTATCATTGCTATTGCATTTCGGTATAAACATAAAAAAACGCACGACACAAAATTATTATTAAGGTAGCCTGAAAATATCAACAAATATTTTAACGACATTTAATCAAGAATTTATCGAATATAGATAAAAAAATAATGCTAATACATTATTGTAATTAATAATGAAGTATTCAAACATTAATGGGTATAAAATAAATATTCTATACAACTCGTGGAAAAATAAAAAATAAAAATTGTTTTCCATTTACAAAATCTAAGAGTAATATTAAAAAGGTGGGTAAGAGGATGTCGCTCTGCTGTACAGTAGGTTACAAGTAGGTCACTGTAATGGATGGTGTTAAATTTGAATTCAATGATATAATATCATCGTATAAGAAAAAAGATTCTGAGCGAAAACGGTCAGTCAGCCTATGATATTACTAAGTATATTTGATGATATTATTTTGAATAAAGTAATTTATATATTTACTTATTTACGTGGAACCTTGTTTTAAATTTTCAATCCTTAGCTACAAAAGCAACATTTTATAAATTTTTAACTACAAAATAATTATTAAATTATAAATTTGATAAATGTTGTCAAAATTTGAACTTTAAATGCTTATAAATAAAAATTGAGGCTATGTATTTTTAATATTTTTTAACTGCTATTAGAACGATATATCAGCAACCGTATATTAAATTTTCACGCTTTTTTACCCAACAAATAAAATTTTATTGATATTTATATAAAAAAAAACTAAAATAATTGAAAACTGACTATGTCCGTAAACAGCTCAAAAAGAGTCAAAATATTTTCAAAATTTTATCGTGTATAGAAAATGCTAATATAAACATTCAGTGAAATTTTCAAGTATCTACAGTCATACGTTTTTTAATTACAACAAAATAAGAAAATCGTTACACGAGAATCGTTACAAGTGAATATCAAATGTTGTAAAAATATGAATTTCAATGCTCATAAAAATTTAATTTGACTTTTTTGTAGACATTTTTTTTTTGATAAAGGTAGATAAACGTATGGATAATCTTGTATTACATTTTCAAATCTTAGATTGAAAAAGAAAATTTTTTATGAATTCTCAACTCAAAATAATTTGCTAATTTTCGTGATTTTTTCGTATTTTGTCAATATTTGAACTTAAAATGCTTACAAACAAAAACTGTGACTAAGGATTTTTAATATTTTTCAAATGTCATTGTAATAATATAGTAGGAGCCTTCTATTAAATTTTCAAGCTTTTTTACCCAACAAATAAAATGTTATTGATATTTGTAGAAAAAAAAACTAAAAAAATGGAAACTGAAAATGTTCGTAAACAGCTCAAAATTAGTCAAAATATTTGGAAAATGTTATGGTGTGTAGAAAATGTTAATATAAACATTCAGTCAAAATGTCATGTACCTACGGTCATTTGTTTTAGAGTTACACCAAAAACCAAAAGCGATTTTCTCAAAAACAGATTTTGCGTAAAAATTCCCGTTTTCCCTTAATTTTCCACGTCGCGTTTGAAAACTACTGAGAAATTTTTACTTTAGACCCCCCAAAGTACCAACTTGATTCACTTTCCTATCAGAAAAAGTACCGTTGAAGAAAATCCAAGCACTTTTACTGTCCTAAAAGGTGATGACAGACACAAAAAAAAAATAAAACACATTGTAAAATCAATACATTCATCGCTTCGCTCAGAATCTAAAATAAAATATAATTTATTATATATTTTCATTACAATATAAAATATATATTAAGAAAACATACCCACATCATATTATTTTTTTTTTTTTTTTTTTTTTTTATTGGGTAACCCGCGGCAACATAGGCCATTGGGTGTGGGGAGGGCACTGTAGGTTTTTTATATTGGGTAGGTTTGGTAGGTTTTATATTGGGTAGGTTGGTACACGTGTGTGTTGTGTTTGGCAGAATTTCTAATGGGGCACCCGTAGGTTTCTGCCGTGCCCCGGGGTGGGGGGATGGCGGCACTTGTTCTCCGGACACCGTGACTTGCACGGAGAAAAATGCCGCCCAGTGGTCGAGGATCGAACTCGGACCGGCTGTGCCGAATCCGTCGCGTTAGACCACTCGGCCACCTCGTCCCCCATCATATTATTATTACCTCCGTTTTAACTAACACATAAATATTGAAAATGTTACGTTAAGAAGAATCCGTTTACTCTGTTATTTGAATTATTTGAGTAAAATGTCTATTATAAATTTTAAAGGTAATATATAGGGTACGTCGAAAGGTGTTTTTTGATACTTAAGTTTTTAGGCAAGTTATAAATACAATTTTAATTTTAAAATGCCCATACCCTGCTTTTAAAAAAAATAGTTAACTATTAATTTGTTTAATAATAATTATTTAAAATAATATAATTGAAATTAAATACAAGTTTTAATACCTAGTTTAGATACTAATTCAGTACAGTATATAATACTTCTTCAAATTATGCAATTGATTGTCATTGAAGAATTCTGTACCAACTATATATTTTATCATATTATAATATTGAGTATTGAGTATTTGCTGCGCAATAATATGCTATCATATTACATTATTACATAGTCATGTTTTGGTTTAATTTGTTTACTTGTAATTTATTTTTATAAAAAAACATCCAACCTGTTACGTTTATGTTCAATTTTTTAATATCTTGACCATTTAAAGAAAGATGTAATTTTTTTGCAATTGCATTCAAAATTTAGATGAACGCCAATTAGAATACTATTTATTATTATCCGAAGAGCAATAAATTAATAAACAATTAAATGCTATTTTAATTTAAATTATCTGACAATACATATAAATACATAATATGTAAAGAAAATTGCAAGTATAATATTACAATACATACATTTATTTATTTTTATTTATTATGTAAAAATTACAATCTTTATTCTTAAATGCATTATTTATGTATAATAATTTTTGAAAATCGGTAAGCACTAAGTACCTAGTATGCTACAGTCGTCTTATAAGAAGCAAGTAGTTGAACCTTCAAAATGTCCGATTTAACACTAAATGATTCCACAGAAAAGAAATAAAAACGTTTACAAAAATGTTTTTTAGTTTTAAATAAAAACTATCACAGTTGTCTCAACAACTTATGTAATACGCATACGGTATAAGTGTATAACAACCATTCACTTCTATCTGATTTGACAAAACTAGTAGTTTTTTATTATAAAAATGAACAGTCATACCAACACAATATGCACGGCGACAATTATAGAACGTGACTATAATTAATAATAAATTGTTAGTCGTCGAATTTGTTCATATTTTGATAATATTCATCAGTCATCTTTTACTATTAACGATATTATAATTAGGTTTTCCACAGATTGGCTACAAGTAATATTGTAATATTGTTATAATATTATTATTCTTAAATTATTTTAAACATAAGAATATGTTAGTATTTTACGCATAATGCAATAATGCCTATTAACTATAGTGTCGTTTTAGCCATTGCACACTTTAACTTGTAACTACTTAGTATAATAATATAATAATAAACTATTATACCTTATAAGAATCTATCAGTACTGTTCAGACTAAAAATGTATGTACCTATTCATGGAATGGGAGGAAGATATCCCAAATGTCCAATGTAGTTGTATTACAAATTCACGTTTTACAGACATTTATACTTGTACTTAAGGCAGAAGGTTATATAACGATTGAAAAAACGATCACAATATTAATATAGACAAATAACGTTTGAATATTTTAAACACACAACAGTTGTTCCAAGCCTGTTTGCTCTACAGTATTTTAATATTCCTTGAAACATGTAAATTGGATACACGTATTATAATATACTACTAAAACGGGTTTTAACTGTTTTTAAAATCTTTTTTTTCAAATACATATTTGTTACAAACCTACTCTCACAGGGTATCCATATTATCGTAAACGTAGTGATTTTGGCAGTCAGTCATTTACGGACATAAAATGCAAACGGTGACTACTGTCGGCACAAGCGAACGATTTTAAATATCCAATGAGTCTGAGCAGCGTGAAACAAAACAATCGTAAATAATTTTCTCAATAATATTATCCTCTCTACTCCGCGGGAGATTATACCAAAAACACGATAGACACGTGTAGTTGACGAGTCATGTTCCGCGGAACAACGTGAATAATTCTGTAAATAATAATAAATAATTAATTTTGTTACATGTTTACTGAGCGCGCTCGACCCACCCCGCGCGTCCACATCACGGCGTGTCGGTATTCATTGCGGGCTGCGGGAAAAAATTTCATACCGAAACACACTAGGCACACAGCCGTGATACTCAACTCGCACGCGGCCTACGTGATTAAAGTAACGTGTACGTTTTTATTTACGCGGAAAAAATGTATTATAAAAATACGATACTCTCACCGGTCGGCGGCGCGGGTTCGAGGACGATGCGAATCAGAAGCGGTGATGCGGTGGCGTGGGGGGGGGGATACGATCGCCGCCACCGCTACTAGAACCACCATACGATAAACGATGCGCGCGCACGCACCGTAATGCGCACACGACAATAACAACAACAACAACAACACACAAACGACGGCAGACGATGGAAACGAGGCCAAACGCCACAGTCGCGTTTGAAAAATAAACAAAACACTGAACATATGATTTTTTTTCATATCGTTCGCGCCGCCGCCATCGATCCGCTCGTGTACGGTATAAACGGATGACGCGATGGTCCTGCGACAATTTATAATGCCGATCGACTACCCCAACGGCGGCTGTTTTGTTTACAAATAGTCGAATCCCGTTCGCCGATATTATAACAATATTATGAAATCACGATTCATGACAATAGAATATACTATTGCAGTCGATAAAATAAACAAAAACACCTCCGTGGCCAGAAATCTGTGGGGATCAAAGAATTCACGAAACAGTAATACAAATGTACCGAAATAGATTGAAAATCGTTTTACCTACACGCTGCGAGCGAACGAGGTCCGTAAAATAAAAAGCAAACCGACTGGATTAACTTGTTTCACCGTCGAATCTAAACGCGTATTAACTCTACACGGTGTTTTTGTCCATTCGGTTGTTGACAAATTTTATGATAGTTCAACGTTCATAACAATTTATAATATGATATCAAATATTGAAATATGTAAACATGTAATATGTATCAACATTTATTCCAAAAGGTCTACAATAAAAACAAACAATGAAATGCATTGTAGCTATAAATATAATTTACAACGCAAATAAAATAAAATTATAATTTAATTTATAAAAAAAACTATATTAATTGTTAAATAAAAACAGGAAAGTAAAATATACTCTTTAAATGAATGTTTGTAATGATGTACTTCATATATTTCATTTTTTATCAGTAATAAGTAATAACTAACAACTAATAAGCTATAAATTCTCGTTATTTTTTTGATTAAACGAATTTAATTATAATTGTTCATAGGTTATATTTTATGCTTTATGGCGATATAGCTCAACAATTTAATAATTACAAAGTAAAAACTCTTGATTTTAAAAGATAATAATATAATTTATATAGATTGGAAACACAGTGAATACAGTAAATACAGTGAATATTGTATAGTGTATACGTATTAATAATATTTTGTTAAAATAATTCTACAGAGTATATAATTCAGTGTTCGGTAAAATACTGATGAAAAGTAATAAAATGACGTTATTCCTTACATTAAATATTTTTATTTAAATTATGTTGGTGTTACTCAACATTATTTTTATCACGTTACTTTAAAAACTTATTAAACTACTTTAAAAAATAATTACAAAATCCGTTCATACCGAATAATGAGTAATAGAAGCATTGTTAATGACTTAATGTTATACATGAACAAAATGTATAAGTATTAATTCCTGGAATCTTTAATAATATTATTGATTATTATTTATTATAAAAAATTTCAAAATCGCAAATAAATTTTATTGATTTTTAAATTTTCTCAAATATCTTAGCCCTTAGTTTTTATCATACATTCTAAATTCATAACTTATAATAATAACGTGGAAGATACCACGTTACTCCATAAAAATTACTTTTAAAAGTAATAAAATAATATAATGAAATTACTACAGCGTTACTGCAAAAGTTATTTCGTTTTAGTAATTTGTAATTTGTGTTACTAAGTTACTACCCAACACTGAACTATATATAATATTTAAAGTAAAACTAGGTCTACTATTATTAGTTGTTTAATAATTAGAACAAAAAAATCTTGCCAATTGTCGCATTGGGAATTCATACCGAGAAATTAAAGATTTTATTCCATTTTCAGGTAGGAGCAAAATATTCATAGGTATAAAGACAAACAGTGCGTGCATAGATGTTGTATAATATACTATTTAAAAATAAAAACAGTAAAAACTGAGTAATTCAAATTTATTTCTGCGTAAAAACGTATAATTCCATACAATGAACTAAGTAAACTTATATATACTATAGTTCAAATGGTATTTTTTTTAAATCCTAGTGGTTTACATTATTATCAATATATTTTTTCAGAACACGTTATAAATACATCACAAACAAAAAAGATTGTTACCTGCAAAAGACGCCGATAGTACATGTACTATCGGTGTGTCCGGGTTAAGTACGGTGTTGAAAAACTTTTTGGATTGTGCGTAGGCCCCGAAATATATGGCTCTGGACGGAGCGACGCCCACGATGTTGGGCACCAGTCCTTTGAACAGAGCCTTGGGGCCTTCGGTTTTTACTATGTGCCTAAAAAAGACAGAAAAATGCCAACTGGATAAATAAAGAAAGAAAATACGAATGTATTTTAATGACGAGTAAATAATTGTTTGTTTACCACTGGGCACTAAGTAAGTACCTAACTCCGAAACTTGTAAACAGGTCAATAACAAATATAAGAAAATTTTATTTTTACTATGTACATAGTACGTAGTAGGTACATGCTACACTTGGGAATAACACCAACAACTAAACACTTACAATATTTACGTTATATGCGCATTCAATTTATTCTTTAATAGTTTAATTCATTACTAGTCTATAGTACTCAATAGATATTTTAATACTATTGTATATTATATTATAATATAAGGTACACCGTATACAGTATTAAGTTTAATTGTAGTGTTCATGTTGCTGAAATGAAAGATCGAGGTTTGGATCGACAACCTAGCACTCTACAGTATCGATGTAAAATGGAAGGTACAATATTATAAATTATCGATATTTTATGTAACTAATTAATTACGCAAACATGATACGAGTTGGGATTAGATATTTATAACAAACGTGAACTGTAAAATTGTTTTTTTTTTTCAAATATATTAATCAATAATCATCAAACTATAATATTATCGAAATGATAATAATTTGAATCTAAATGTAAAATAGATTATCACTATTTTTGATATATTTAATGTTACGTTTAAATATAGGTATAATATTATATTATAAATGCATGTGTACTAATCGGGTTAATTTTAATAATATATTTAACACAATATAAAGATAAGAACATACAATATAATTTTAATTTAATTAAATGTACTAATGTAGGTATAGATAATCTTAACTATTATGAAGTTTATTTATTTTGATTATTATTTATTAGTATAAAATTAATTATACGAGTACATTCATATTTTTTACTAACATGTAATACGTAAATGAAAATATAATATTTTGTTATTCGCATTTTAAAACGATTTTAATAATTGATACTATTCAAATGTTCAAATTATGATCGAACACATGTAATTAAATAATAATTTTGTTTTATGAATTTAAGTAGACACAATTACACATATTATAACATAATATATTGTTAACATTGCTAAAAAATAAAAAAAACTTGAATAAATATATGTATTAACAGTTGTGCATAGTTCAATACAATTACATTCAATTATTACTAATCTTCAATAATTATGTATTTATGTTAATCAAATGTTAGACAATTTAATAATTAATAGTACTTGTAAGTTGTAAAACTAGTGGCTTATGTTTTTTTTTAATTCCACTGTTTCCGTCATCACAAACGTAATTCACACTCATACGCTAATATATTATGTATATTAAATAATAATATATAATCATAATTAGTTACCTAAATTAAAATAAATTATTTCTTTTACCTTACGAATAAATATTTAAATAGAGGCGAAAATATACTTAAAAATGGGAATTCGATTTTAACTACATGAATTAGATGTATCCCACGAGTAATTTTAAATAGAAAATAGAAAAATTAAAACCACATAAGATCATAGGGCCTAGGTGATAAAACTGTTAGTCTGTAGTGACCTATACAGCTGATGCACACCATACCGATCGAGCAATTATATTACATGGCTTAAAAAAAAATAGAACAGACATGGAGATGTCAATAACCTTCCAAAATCATAACAATTAACAACCGGTAAACCGGCTGAATATTATATAATTATTATATAAGTCCTTGTACGACAGGGGTCAGGGTAGAAGCGACAAGTGGGGCTTTCTCCACGGCGATTTTGGCTTACGTGCTATTCATTGCGTATCAACTCTTGTTTTTGTTTACACCGTTGTTTGTTGAGCAGAAACCAAAATCCCATTCCAAGTACAAAAATAGGCAGACAGTCAAAGATAAAAGAAAAATATAAATCTACCTACCTAATAAAGGTCACGACGAATATCCGAAGGACAACCGGTTGTTACTCGCGTTGGTATACATGTATAATAATATAGACAGTTGTAGACACAGGATAGCGTCGTCGTACTAGTGTACTACGCAGCAAACACATGCTGAACAGTGTACGATATTATTTATTGTTCCCTCACGTAGTCACGTCTGCCGCCTGCGCAGAAGTGAGAGACCCGACAGGCTATTTGGTATCTGGCGATTGGGAAGAGTTAAACCACTGGAAGTATTATATACATCAATATATTCTGTATTTCTTTATCGTGGTTATAAACTGTGTTGCTGTTTAAATTCAACGTTTGGCATGAAAAAAAATGCAGTCTTATTTCATAAGATGTTTTTATTATTTTATAATAATTATTGTGCTTAATTCAACTATAACCAAATATAATATTATATAAATATAACATTGTTATTTTTTCAAAATGTACGTTATTTAAAATCAAGAATATTTAATTACAGTATGACTGTATATTTAACACTATTCTAAGATAAAACATCCAACTAATAGAAACTTACTCACCAAAAAAGATAAAAAAAAAAACACAGTTCTTGGAAATCATTTTAATAAGTCATTTGATTTTATTAGTAATATATATAATTGTAATTGATATATAGACATTATATAGTCAAGACTCAAGGCTAATAATTAAAACATTAATATGTACCTTCAAGTTTTTTAAAAATATTTTATTGGTCATTGATATATTATAATATTATTAATTATAAAATAACCTCTTCTTCAAATATAATTATTGTATTTACCTACTTTCCTATTTTATCTATTAATCAATGGAAATAAAACCATGTTTGGTACGTAGAATCATAAAAAATTATAAGAAATACTGATTTTAGACTATAATCTTTTATATAATTTTCATGATTATTAAACTATTATTTTTATTTAGGTACATCATACTCGTACATATACATATCTATAGTAGAATATTATAAATGTATTATAAGGATTATATAGTTATAAGTAGTTTTTTTATCATTGACTAAACCAATAATAGTATAATTAATTTCAATATAAACATTGACTCTTTAAATTATTTATTATTAAGTATGATAAAAAATAAAAACCTATAGGTAATAAAGTACTAAACACTTAGATAGTATAGGTATTGTAGCTGAATAATATGTGTTATCTAATATTGGTATCTTTATGTACTAGGTATTTGTAAATATTTAAGTATTGTCAACCAAGAATGTAAATTGTTTTTTTTAGATTTGATAAGTTTGGCACTAATAATATGAAATCTATTGGCTCACAGAAGGTAATGCCATGTTGGTTGGACTTAGTCCATAGACAAACACCAAACAATATTGGAGCTTTTTTTTCTTCAAAATTTGAATGAACGATGACAAGCTTTTAAGTATACTCTGTGCAGGTGGTAACTGGCAATAGTTTGTACTGCTGTATGCATCTTATCTTGGAAATGTCACCAACAACATACTTGTTAAAATATCATCTAATATTATATGGTTGTTTAATTTAAAGGTTATCATATTTTTTGGTAATATTAATGTTATGACTTATGGACGATAATAATCATAATTGAAAATCAGACCGAGCATAATTGATGTATCAAATTATTTTGTTCCTTAACTAATAATTTTAAAACTTAATTTTAATATATTAATTATGGTTTATGTAGTTATATGGATAATATTAATATTGCGTTCATTAGTTATTGTTTATCAGCTTTCATACAACTTAAAAAAATATATTCAGATTGTAAATTTAACTATATACTTACTTAGCTACTTATCAGTTATATATTTTATTTCATTTTAGGTACATATCATTTTTAAATTGAATAGTAAATAAACTTAGTATGACAATTGTAAATCGATAAAATTATTCTTTGTTCAATGCTAATAAAAAGCACAACTCAGGAAAAACAAGTTTCAATAACATATGCTAGGCCTAGCCACAGGTATGTTTCTGATTTTGTAAACACAATAAAATTATAGTAAACAAGTTCTCTATTTAGAACTATACTATTAACCATAAGCTTGATTATTCAAATATTATCAATACTGGCAATACTCAATGATATAGACTAAAAGTGATATAAAATTACAACTTCCATTAAATGTACACAGGAATTTGTATAGGCTTAAGAACTAAAGTTCTTAGTTGACCTAATTTAAAATTATTTTAGCCTTCAGTGTATTGGACCTAAAAAAAATTTATTGCATTTTGATTGTAAACAAAACAATTTAAGTTCATTGTACTCCAATTTGTTCAGATTGTACATGCAATCAGTTTTGTCAATGACATTTTTCTTTTGCAAAATTATAAAAATGATGTGGAGCCCACTAAGTACCTATAACGTAGCCATAGATAACTGTATTTAAGCATTTCTTAATTATTAATTTCAATAAGTATATCTCAAAGTATACTGAATAGTAAATAGGTACCTACCTTAATTGAGATTAGTTATATTAGGGATTAATACATTATATACATCAATACTCCCCATGCCAACATTTTAAAAAACTTATAATAAACGCCATTGCTTGTCATAAGGTTTAAGTGAGATATATCATTTTTCAAAGACTTTGTATCATTTGATTTTATAAGAAAAAAAAATAGTGACGTCCTATCCAGTTTCTAAATTAAATTTGTACAGGAGGAATTTAATATTCATTAATTGGGTGATCAATTAAACTGGTAGCTACGATTAGGTAATTTAATAATGATTGTTTACTACAGAGCAAACAAATATATTCAACATTCTTACCTGAGACACTGTAAGAGTCCCATTGATTTGGTATTCTGGCTGCCTACACCACATTGAGAAAATGTTAGTATTTGTGTGCTGGAGTGTCGGCCACCAGCGCTGCTCAAGGTGTTATATCGTCGTCGCTGCAGCGACGAGATTGTCTTACATGTCATGCGACTACCGCCACTGTCTTCAGATGCAATTCTAGGCACATAATCATAGCGTGTAGCACCAAAGCTAGAAGATGACTGCAACCTAGTCTTGACCACTTCCAATGGACATGTAACCACAGCACCAGTCGTACCAGCCAACCTGGAATAAATATTGAAATAGTAAAAACCACATCATGCTCATCGCAAAAACGGTGACAACTTGTTGCAGGTGGTCTGAAAATATTTACCCTCCAGATACGAGATGGATGACCGTGTCACGAGAGTACTGCGACTGTGACATACTGACTTCCCTTTACGTCGACATGGAATCTAAACGCATCGGTCACCGAAGTTAAAGCTGATCAAAGAGAAGTTAAATTGGATTTAAAATTCACCGGGCCGTACGATATATTATGATGTTGACACACACACGGATTTGAACGAAAATAATTCAATGGACGCCGACAATTCGAACAACAAACGACACGGTTACAACGCGTAACAAACACGAGATCGTTGAACGGTCAGCAGACGACTGAAAACGGAGAGACGATCTACCGAGCAGGCGTACAGCATGTCAGCGTATAGTGCATTCGTTTTTAACATACATACTACATTATGAAATAATGTGCTCGTCCCGGCGGCGGCGCTATGGTTGCCCTATCAAGTGTCCGTAGTTCAAGACGTTGTCAGCTGTTACGCACAACCAGTGTGACCACGGAAAAATTTACAAATCTTTCTCCTCAGTTTCCCGTTTTGTATCTGTTTATTTCCTGTCCGAAAATTTTAACAAATGACATTCAACCACGGTCTAAGATATATATTTATAAGACACACGGGCATATACTAAATTTAGTATATTAGTACTTTAATATATTATCATTTTTATCAGTAATCCGTGTATAAGACGTATATCTTACTATTTTGGTCCGTAAATTTTGTCAACTGTTTACTCGTTTCCGAAAAATTATAGTACTTACTAGTTACTAGGTACCTACATTTTAGCACGTAAGACGTTACAGGACAGTCAACAGAACGTTAGTGTGAAATTATTTTATTTCAAATTTTACTCTTATCAGATAAACGTACTTATCATGGCTAAATCACGATTAACGATAGTATTTAAGCCGTGGACTAAATCATGAACTAAAACATGAAGAATATAATATAATATAATAGAATAGAATAGAATTTTGATTTTTTGATTTTAGCTTCTCCGAAAATTGAAATACAAAAATTTTTAAATACACTTTTTTAATATGACTTTTTCTGGAATTTGGGGGATAATATCAAAAATGTGGGAAAGTCGATTTTAAGTAGACTTGACGACGAATTCAAATCTGTTTTCAGAATTCTTATCGCTTCAATAGATCAATTGAAATGTTTGGCAAAAAACACGTCTAAAATACTATGTCGCGCGTGTGTTAGACAAAAACAGAAAATCACGGTATCGAATGGTAATACTCGGCCGGCCCTGCCCGATGGCCGCTGCTGGACAAAACAAGACGAGAAAAAAGCGCATGAATAAAATATGACCACTGGCTGCGCTGCAGTTGCATCATTAGTTTCTTATAGACATCTAACATAGGGACTTAAGATGTTTAATTGATTTTTGCAATAAATATGCAGTATTTTTAAAAGTGAACTATTATATATTTTGTAGGTTTTTGAGTTTCGCATTCATGCATAATGCATGTGTACACTTTAATGATTATTATTATTTAGGTTAAAATGTTTAATATAATTGATAGTAATAATAAAGCATTTTAATATGTAATTATGAATTATAATAACAATATTATATGTTTATGAACTAACTATATAACTATATTCATAGATTAGTTAAATAATATAAATTGTTAATTAATTAATAATAATTATACTCAAATTTTAAATAAATGCATATCTATGAATGCGTAATTTTAAAACCTACAACATTATTTATAATATGTCATACTTAAAAATATTGTAAATTTATTGCGAAATTCTATTAAAACATCATAAATCCCTAAGTTGAAATAGCTACGGGATAAATTATTATAAGTAGGTACTAAGCTACATTTAATTTAGTAGAGTTAAAATGTTATAATCATCAATCAAACTGCTTCTTATAATATAAAAAGGCAAATATGGATGATTTATGTACATCTATCAAAATAATTTCTTATAAATCTTAAAAATAAATAATTTACAATAGAACGATTATTACTCGTATTGAAATTAAAATATTAATAATTAATATCATTCGAATAGTTAAAAAAAGCAAATCCTAGAACAATATTTAATATTATGATATTTTTATTTTTATTTTCATAATATTATACATATACATAATATTATTATGTATAGATTAATTGTATTCAAACTTTTATTTATAAATGAATATATTATTATTATTTTGCTATTTTGTGCAATACGTTTTGCGCCCGAAACGCGTTGAAATGCAACTAAACATGCATAGTGTCTAATTACAAATCGTAAGAAAGTAAGATTTATAACTTGTACATACACTATGATTATACTATTATAGGTGTATTATACACTATAATTTATTATAATATTATAAAAAACATATTTTACACAAGTAAAAACTACTTAATTTTCTCAAGTTTTACTCTATTACAAATTATTTTTTCTTTTTCGTTCGCAGGTGCATATATTAATGTAAATTTGACATAAATTGAAATCTTTATCTGTGTATAGGTTATTTTTCTAATTTTATAAATATTTCACTGACATATATTTTATTTTATAGTAGTGGAGTCGAAAAAGTGCACTTTTATTCTTATAGTCTTATATTATTATTTCGATAGTAATGTTATCAATGAAATATAAGTTTAACATATTTACACTGGTGACTGGTCAATAACGATCAACAGTGTATCTAGATTCTGAAGGAGCGATAAATATATTGGTTTTACAATGATGAGTGTTTTTTATTTTCCTTTATATATCAATGCCTTTTGGAGCTAAAAGATTGCTTCAATCTTCAAATCTTCAACTTTGAGGGTAGTTTCTGATTGAAAATTGGATCTAGCTGTCAGTAGTTTGGGTATAGTTATATAATTATTAAATTCTCGTACTTTTCCTTGTAATCAGGAAAACTAAAAACCGTATCTGCAAGTAAAATCCTCAAAATTGAATACAAGGTTTTTCGGAAATTGTCTTACAGATTACAGTGACCTACGGTGGTGGTGCTAGGGGGAGTAATACTGGGCATGTGCCCAGGGCCTCGCTATAGTGAGGAGCCCCGCATTTAAAATTAGAGGCCTTAAATTAGGACTCCAAAAACTTTATTTGCCACCAGTAAATCTTCCACCGTTGTTGGTAATCTAAAAGTATTAAAAAATATATTCTGCTAAATAAATTTTAGTCAGAGTGTCAGACTCTCTTTCTCTTTCTCTCACGCACACACACAAACACACACACACACACACATATATATGATAAGTTCATATGCTTTATATTGTAGGTACTTACCTATAGTAATATTGAGTAACTAATATGAATGTGTTCAATTTTATTTTAATTATATTGTTTAAATTTTAAATGAGGAATACCTTCTTTTCAAGTTGCCTAGAATTTAAAATCTTAATAAATGCTATAGTAGCTAAAATTAATGATCATTGATATAGAAGTAAAAAGATGACATATCTTTAAGTTTATCAGAGCGAGATGAATAGTATATATATTCTGTATTAACGATGTTGTCTATTTGTGTGTATGAGTCAAGGAAGTTTTATTGTATTATATTTTATATTTATATATTATTATATATTTACTTTCCTTGAGTTAGATTCGACAATAAAACAAACGAGAAAGTAAATTTTATATATTTATTTCAATTACCGTGTATTGTATACTACTATTGTTAAATATTGTCGAAAATTCATATAATATGTGTGTCGGTATTATTGTTACGCAACTTGAAAACAAAACTTCAATTGTTTTGTTAATTTAATAATATTTTAAAATTAATCAAATTGTTATACATATTAAACATATAAAAATGTTTAAGTAGTAAGTACGTGTTATTACGTAGGTACCTACTGACACATAAAATGAATGACTTGAGGTTTTTTTAGAATATTTAATGCTATATATTTTGTAAAAATGAAACCTCTAATATTCTATATTATATTAAGAAAAACCATCAAAACTCAACATTTATTAGTTTATATTTTACCTAGTATTCACCTTCTCGTAATTATATAACCCTTTTTTCCAATATATCAGTATAATATAAAATATAAAAGTTAAATAAACTAAATTAATTTAACTATAAATATTAGTCTTATGATATAAACAAAATGTAAATCTATACAAATATTCGCATTTCATGTGGAAATATTATATAATATACTTGTACAACAATGTTGTATCTTGTATGGTTGTTATAATTTTATATAATATGTAGGTATATTACCATAAATTGTAATTTGTAACTAAAATCTATACAAAACTTGAACATCATCACAAATTAAATTTTTAAAGACGACATTTTTTAGCATAATTTATAGTTGACATTTCATTGACAAATAAGTAGGTATAACGCCAGTATAGGTACTGAAATAGTGGTGTGAACTGTAATTTTTGCGATTAACTATATACTATATAGTATTTAAAATTTTTACACATCAAGAAAGGCCAATTAGTTAGGATAATTATTATTTATTACTTATTAATTATTAGTATTTATACAATTTTTATTTTTTATAATATCTGTGGTTTTCAGTTTTGGTTTCGGCAGGGGTGTTATTTGGGAGTGAATAGGAATATGCATTCACCCAACCCTAGATTTTAAAGAAATTTTGATCTGGCTATAGCCGTGGTTGTCGAGTTTACATGGCGAGAATGATCACAGAGATGTAATATTCTATGGCTTTGTACGGAATTGGTAGTATTGGGAAGACAGATTAACACTGGGAGCGCTGTCGACGCCTATCGTACTGATGGTTAGGCGGGTTCCCCCCTACGCGGAGTCGGGAGATTGTATGTATTTTCCCGAAATTTTGCATATATTTCCTTTAAGTGAAGTGTATTTGAATGTATTTGATAATATTAGTAGAAATTGTACTTACCAACGTATACAGTTAACTATAAAAGCGTATAAAGTTTCGATACCAAAATTCATTTATTATAAAAAGTAAAATAATCAATATAAAACTATATTTATACACCCCGAATCGGAAGGTACAAATTGTTTCCACCAGAGCCTGTTCAACCTGTTTCCCCAATCTATAGGACAATAGGCAATAGTCAGGGACTCCTAACCCATCTTAATAATTTAACCGTATAGATCGGTTGACATTTTAGTACATCACCATACTTACGAGTTACGATCTATTAGTTGATAGGTATACGCAAAAGCCAACATATTTTAATATATATTATAAGTATATTATGAATTATTAATAATACCTGTATTCTAATAATAATCAATGTACCTTAAATTAAACTAAAAGTTAAAAAAAATACTAAAAATAAATTTTTTTAAATTTTTTCTAAACAAAAATTGTTTTTATTTAACTAATAGGTATATTGTCTATTGATTGATACGGTGGGACACGTATACCATAATTAGTCAGTAATCAGTAGTAGGTATTGCTATATAAATATTTAATTTGTATATAGGTACAGGTAAAATGTGTATCAATAATAGATAGAATCTATATAAAGATATTCAATGTATAAAAGTTTATATCTAATATTTGTAATAATTTAAAAAAAATACTGGTATAGGTATGATACCTAAAGTATGTGTTATTATAATAATAATACAATTATAGTTGTATTTTCTTTCTTCGGTTTGTCACTTAATCGAAATTAAACGGCAAACTCGGTAAGTGAAAAACGTTCATCCGTGCCTCCAATACAATATAATAATTTACTTAGAAGTAATTTACTTTTCAAAAACTTGCTTTGCTTTACCTACTCCAGAACAGTGTTAACATACATTTGTTTGATTTGGAGTACTAATAAGAATAAAAAAAATATTTAATAATATAACTTAACTAAGAATAAAAAACAAAATAATAATCAAAATTCTAGCGCGCACCGACAGCGACGGACCGGTCTCAGATGAACCTCAAACGGGGCGGCGCTACAGCGGCGGCGGCGGCGGCGAGTCATGTGCGTAGACTGCGGGCTGTCGACAGTCGTTCGCCGCGGGTCCACGCGAGTTCGTCTTTGTATCTCTCGTCGGTCGTTTGTGCCGTTTTTTATTTTCACGGGGTCACGTGCGTATTTCGTTTCCGAAGTTTGTTCGCAATCGTTATCACTCCATCGGGGATTAACGTTGTGCATGTGAGACCGCGTTAGTTTGTGCGGCATTCGCGTTAATTTCCCGCGCCGACGGGAACGAGCGCCTCCGCACCGGCAGCCATGGAGGACTCGTGTCCCGTGAACAACGTTGCGCAACAGGCCGAGGCGCAGCGTTTCCGGAAACAGTCAAAGAAAATCGGGCGGAAACTGTCCCGCCGGTTGTCGCTTATCACCAAAGTTCCCAACATATTTAACGTTAAGTTCGCTGGCTCCGAAAGTCCGTCTACGCCTCGCAAAATCGTCGATGGCGTCTCTACGGCCGCCGCCGACGGTACCATCCTGCAAGCGCACGAGATCACCGTTATCGCTCCCGATAAGACTCAACGATTGGTGAGTACTTGTCTGAGATACTACATGCCCTACACGTTTCGTCCCTGGATTTTCTTTTCAGCATATTTTATTTGGTGTGCGCAGATTTTAAAATATCTAATTAACAATTATTAATACTGTTGTCCAAAACCCACCCTTAGGCTTAGTTTCAGGTGCCATAAAATTCGTATTTCGTATGTATACCTAAGAATTAGTTTTTAACTGCCCAGAACTATCATTACAACGACGCCTACTTATTGTATCTTTTAAAATCTTACAATATCCCATTCAATAGGTATTCTAAATATTTTGTCATTCCTATATTCCTCATTTCTCATCCTTCAATATTATAGGTACAGGATTTATTATTTAGTTTCTGTATATATATATATTTTTCAATTTATAACCACTTAATTACTCATTGAGACTAATTTTAAGACTCAATCTTAGTATAAAAATATAAAATAAATTTATAATTTTTCAAAACTATATGACAGCGCTTCAAAAGCATTAGTAATGTTTTTTTTTTAAAATAGCATTGTTCAATTAATATTCAATAATTAAATCCTATTCGTAATAATTTATAGTTTTAATAATACATTAGTATGTCAAAATATTTCAAAATATTTTATATTGTATTCAATTTTATGAATAGGCTTACCATTTTTAATTTTTTAATATACATATAAGTACCTATTAATTTATTATTAATACCCATTTCATATTTTCGGAAATGTGTTTATGTAGCTACGACTTTTACCAATGCCCTTAATTGGTCAATCATCTCTCATCTACTATATACTTATATCCATACAATTATAGTGAAATATTTTGGGCCTTTGCAGTGATTTAGTAATCTCATATAATACAACATTGGAATGAATTCATAAACAATATAAATAATATTAAAGCGATGTATTTATATATATATACTATTATGTACAACCTATAATATTATGTACAGTCTATAATATTTTAAAATTCGAAAATGTATTGATATCGCAATAAAAAAACCTTCATCCTGCTTCTGTATAAAAATATGGCGATGATCTCTTTATTTTCTTCACGCAATAATAATTCTCCTTATCACCAAATACGGTTGTCCCGGTTTTGTATACACTAGAGGCGTGAAGCAATGATTACGCGACATGTGAAGTTTTTTTCAACAGTGAACAAACCACAATATTATACCATAGTCCTATATTATAATCATTTTTTTGTATTCAATCAATGTTATAATATATGTATCAAATACTTATACTTACAACAAACAATTAATTAGGGACGTTATAACAATATTTAATGTATTGTATATTTGTATATAGTACTATATACATTATACATATATAATATTACAAAATTGTTTTTGATTAATTAGTTACAAAACATTAATTCTAACGCAGCTATGGTAAACATGATGATTTTTTTCCTAAATAGTTAAATAGCTAGAATGGTATAAAACAGTGTGGTTGAAGATATGTATCTATGTGTAATAGTTTTATATTCTATTTTATACTTCTAAGTTTAGGTAATATCCATTACATATTCCCAACATATTAAATATCGTACATTTTTTTCGGTTCGTGTTTTTGGTGGGTGTTCAGAAAAAAACAATACAAACTGCATTTAAAATTACATGGTAAAATTATGCTAGAAATAAATAAATATTTATTTCAAAGATTTAATAATACGAAACAGTATAAAATATGTATAATGCAATATTACAATTCGTTACATTTAAATTTAAATTTAGGACTATATCCTTTAATATGTAATATGCCTTACATTTTATATATATATGTTTTAAATCCTTATACTTGATAGTTGGTACTTACTACTTATAGGTTTATGATTTATAGGCATTATAATAATAGTACGTATATTACAGTCTACCAAGTAATTTCTTATTCAAAAAAACTAGTATCAAAATCTAAACATTTCTAATATTTATTAATATTTTAACAGATTAAGTTTATTATGATACAACTGTAAAATATTAAAAAAAAAATGCCAGGTGATAAACTAACATGATATACAGGAATAAACTTTGGAATTATGTGCGCGATGTGCGTGTGTTATGATATGTAAAATCTACACGGAGTTAACGAACAGAAATAAGTAAACGTACCTACCTATATTTTAAATGCATTCATTACTATGCATGATTTGGGTTCGCTTTCTCCAAAAAAAAAGCAGATGCAACATTGACATCAGTTAAAGACCCGAGGTCTTTAAAATACCATTAGATACGAAGCGAAAGTTTTTGGTGCACTATTTATTTGCATTAGCTGATACTTTTAACAAATCTATAATAATTATAAATAAAAATAGAACGCATGCATAAACTTGAGAAAGATTTTGTTTATTTCATATTTTAAATATAATATAATATATACCTAAGTATATTATGTAATATTTTATTCAAATATATTACTTCTCAGATCTTAGTTTGATTATTTTCTTCAAATCAACTTTATAGAAAAATACTTGTACTATACTTAATAGTTAACAATATTATGTTAATATAGTTGTCCGCGTGAACGCGAGGTGTAGTTGTATAGAAACTACGAGATTAAGTTACGTAACATAAATTTAAAATGTTTGAATAATTATTTACAATATTTTCCAACTATGTCTGTACAGTGTACAAATTATCTAGTGAACACTTTTCTGTATTCAATTTCATAACAGATACTATTTATTTATTACTAAAATAATTTTTATTAGAATTCCAGTTCAAGGGGGTTTGATTGAAAAGAAAATTATATTTTATTATCTTTCTTTCTTTTGTTCTGTCATGACTCATCTCATCAGGTGTCAGTGACAAGCTTCTTTTTTATTGCTTACCAACGCAAAATTATTGTGCCAGAATAACTTTTTATTTGTGTTTTCATGCAAATTTTCTTCTAAAACAGATCGCCCACCATAAATGTCCTTATCTGAAATAAAATATAGATAGAAAAAACTGACACTACATTGTGAGTTTCATTTAAACTTAAATAGTGAGTGTGGGAGTTAGCTGTTACATTTTCGGGTTGGCGGATTTTCAATGATCATTGACTATTGAGCGTGGGTCTTAACTATGTCATTTCTCCAAACAGTGACCGTTTTTAATTTAATGCCCAACAATAAAATAATATATATAGGAAAATAATGAATTATAGGTTAGGTTTATAATAATTATATGAATTATATTGAACTTATTAAATCTTTTAAGTTGTGATACCTTTTAAAATGTTCACTTAATTTTCTTTAAAAAAAAATTAAAATGTTAAAATCAAGGCATTAAATTATGTGAATTAAAAAATATTTAATTTGTATAATAAATGAACACGTTTTTTCCAAAAATTCTTTTTGTCAAAAATTGAATATTACAATTTTATGAATTAGTCGAAATTAAATCCCTAATTTAATATAATGAAAATAACGCTCGAAAAATTTCACTGCCCAAGCGGAGAAAAAATCACACGAGTTTAAATTAAGTACATATAGATATAGACACTTCAACACTTTGTATGGTTTGCTTGTTAAGCTTAGTTGGTTCGACCGATGAAATAAAACAATAATCAAAGTACCTACCAAGTACCAACTATAGTACCGATATAATAAACTGCATATAATATAATGTATAAGTATAAATAATGTATAAATGTTTAATACTATTATAAAATGTATTTTAAATATGGAAAACAATACTTAGTTTCTTATTATTATTTTTTATTGAATGTTCGAATGTTACATATTAAATTATTTTATTTTTATTGTTTTTAAGAGGTTGTTTATTATGAATTTATTCTATCGTTATTTATTCTATTATATATTAATTTGTCGTTAATTTAACTTTTTAGACAAGGAATACTATAACTACATAAGCGCAACTAGGGTTAAAATTCTGGGGGGAGCTACAGCCCACCCAACAAAATTATTAGTTTGATATAACCCATAATGGGTTTATATCTCAATCAATAAGGGATATTTTGGAAGGCTGAATCCTGGTCAGGAGGGCTAAGCCCTCCTTAGTTGCGCCACTGCAGATACTATACGTATTGAATGTAAAATACAAAATATATACTTAATCACTTGATTTTAAATTCTATGAATAAAATTAAAATTGTTTAAATCTAGATTTCCAGACTTATTTATAGTAATAAAATATTATGTATGGATTAAAATTTGGTAAAAATGATCGAATATGGGAGCCACAAGGCAGGAAATATTTGGAGATGCTGATTTAACTGGTATAGTTGAATGTACTTTATTTATACTTACCTGTAGCCATACACAATATTACACACTTTTCATTATTAAATGTGAAGTACACATAGACATAAAAGATATAACCGTAAATCAAAAGACGCATGTATGTATAAAAGTAAATGTTGTAAAGTCGTATTGTTCTTGTTCTAGAATATGGTTTCACTGTTAACTTAAAAATTAATTTTAGAAATAATTTAAAATTACTAGAGAATCTATTGTTGTAATTCTAAGTATTTTAGGTTAGGTTATAGTATAAAGCTAACAATGATGTGTTGGTTTTTACATGTTCTTTATGGATTTGCTAGCCCGAAGACCAGGTTATAAGCTCTAACAATATGGTTTCTAGGCCGCATTTGTGTTTATAAGAGGAATAGATAAACTGGTCGGATCAATTGTACCTATACCTATATTAAAAACTAGTGTGCCACGACATAGAAAATTAGCTTGGAGAAGAGGTACTTTTGTCCATACTGTGTGTTTAATACATTAGTATGGAACGGAAGCTTAGATAACCCAACAGCATACGACTTGACATCTTAAACGATAGTTTATTTATAACATATACTTATAAATAGGTATTCTAATTTTATATTAATTAAACACCATATAATTTCTAAAGTAATCTCAACTAAAATTAATTTTCCGAATGCATCGGTTGGTGAATTATTGATTTAAAATGTATGCGGTATGTAGGTATACTATGTGTATGTAGCACTATAGTCAAGTGAAGATAGGCGACTAATACGCTGGTATCTCTTCTTTTTTCTTTTTTTATATATTACATCGAAATGAATAATTTTTGTAATTTTAGAAGAAACGGCAGTACACAATTCAATTGTCTTCTCATCGTTATATAATATAATATAATATTAAGTATACCTATTGGTACATTGTCGCAGTGAAATAATTTATACGTTATACTGTGTTGTAGTGGGTCAGTGGTGGAACACGAATATATTTTCAACCCAGCCACTGTGTAATGCACTAAGCACGCCGTAATGATTGTGGTGGTCGGTGGTGTCGTATAATGTTAAACCGGGTGTTAAACACTTGAAACGTTCATTGTGGTTCACATTATTATTATTGATATTTTTAGTTGATAAAACTCTTACATGACAATATGTGTAGTTAATATAGTTGTTTTCCCTAGCATTCTTAAAATTTTTGAAAATCATGTATTTATCTTGAGTAATTTTATAATTAATAAGAAATAATGTAGGGTGTAATATTTAAAAAGAAATATTTTAACACTACCTATATAATATGATGTATTAATATGTTTATATAAGTAATTATTAACTTAACCTTACCTAACCTATAGCATATTCAGGTAGGTAATGAAATAGTAAGGTACGATAATTGTCTTGAACTTCAAATTTTTAAAAATTAACCAAGACTAAGGCACCTAAATAGCAATAATACAAGTGACGTATACTATACAAATTTTAAATTCCTCAATAGGCATAAAAACCTGTGTTATTTTGTATTGTAAAAATATATAGGTCATTTCAAATAACTATTTTTTTTCCTTCCAAAATCAAGCCTTACATATTAATTGTGTTTAGAGCTAAATAAGGAAATAACGGACTCTATTTATTTATTTACGATATCACAATAGCTTATATATTCATTGTAGTTCAGCTATTGTTTAATCAACTTTAAGTTATTTGGATGTCAATGCGCACGTTTCGGGATAGTATGAAAGAATTGCCCGAGGGAACCGGTTGTGGTTTTTGTTTTTGTTTTGTATTTATTTTCGCGAAGAAAGTAAACTATAATTTTATTATTATAAGTCAAATATAATGTTATACGTTATATTGACTAAAAAAATGTCGTAAATAATGTGATAAGATTATAAAATAATATTTGTTAACCTTATATTTAATTTTTACATTTTCTAGTTGAACTTAATTTCACTTTATTTTGCAATATTATATAGGCAGTAAAACTAAACCTTAAACTACTTGATGTTTAATGACAGAAAAAACATGTTTATTTAATTTCGTTTTATATTAAACTCTGTATTAACAATTCTCACGGACTATATATTAATTAAATTACAAATATCCATGTAAGAACACAAATTATTAATATAATATTGTTGTTATTACAAAATTTAAACTCGTATTCACTACTGAATTTTTTTTATCGTGAAAGATTTAATAAATGTTTCTGAACTTTTTATCATAAAAGTTTAAGTATTATTTACTAACAATCATATAATGTAAGCACTATACACACGGTACACCATAATATGTTATAAATAAATAATAAACGTAAATAATATATTAAAAAAAGTCTTAAATTTGCATATAATTTAATTGCTTTTATATTTTTAAAATTAAAAATCAAGTTATCATCAACCTGTATACAATTAATTTTTCAATAATATTTACCTTAATATGTTTTTTTTTATGTCATAATATGTTTTATTTTGTTTCATTAAAATTTTGATTCAGAAAAATTATGTTTAACTGTTAACCGTTTGCACACTTTGGCTATTATACCTATAGCATTGGCTCATGCGTTACGCTTTCTGCAACTAGTTACTACTGTGTTTCACTAATCAGTAATCACTAGTAGACGTTAGTAACTTTATGCTAGTATAGGTTTAGTTCAAACAATAGTGCAAAATGTTCACTGTAAATCAATGATCAGCTAAAATTAAAATTGCTGATTCGTCAAAATCCATGCATTTATAGACAGGTCATGGGAACCAATAAGCATTTAAAATTTCACCAAAAGCCAATAACACGGTTAGTGCACTTGAGTGTTGATAACTAGTCTATACTTTTCAAATTCATGATAGCGATGTCCAGACTTACTACAAGTTTTAATAAAATATTTTCATTTTTTTTTTTAAATTAATCTATCAATGAACAATATCTATTTACTTTATTTTAATTTGTAAAATTATGTTTTCAATAATACTTTGTAACAGTTTTTTTAAACTTTAAACAATCCATAGTTACACAATAATGTATAAGTTTATGGTTGGCATATAACACATAATATCCAAACACTTAATCGGTAAGTTGTTCGTTAACGCGTTAATTAAAAGAGTATAATACCAGTTACAAAGTAAGAGTGTTATTTACTACAAGGATTGCCTGAGGTCTATTACTCATCTTGTTATAATAATTAATACACGTAACATCCAATTCAGATTAATTAATTTGAATTTTTTAATTCAAATTATTCTTACTTCCACTTCCAAATTTAAAAATACCACTAAAACCGTATAGTATACGTAGTTTATATTCTTAGATCTGACAAACAATTAAATTATTGTTTTATTTCTACGTAACACGATCAATTTTTCGAATCGATGACGTCATTGATATTTAATTTGGCAACCTACAAGAACAATTTAATTGTCTATTCATCTCTTTGGATTGGTCTAATTTACATCCGGCAATGACCTCCAAACCGGACTGGGAATACTTCCATCATGGCATATTATTTAGTACGCTCCATGTTCACATTGTTTAATAGGTAGTGAAATCGGACCCGTTGTAATGAGAACGGATAAAGAATGGGTAAAGGTAGAATATTTCTCCATCTACTATACGGATAGCTTTAAGTTCCATAAAATGATACAAATGCCAATTATGGTCATTACTCATTACGCCCGTGGTCGGCTTCTGTTTTACTGCAATTTATACAAATCGTTAAATTTCCTCACGCAAGTTTGTTTTTCCTAACATCTTAATGCATAGGTATTTATAATTAACAATAAATTAATGGATTTATGAAAATTTAAATATACATTTTACAGATACCGATACTGGTCTATTGTTGCCTTATAATATATTTATTTTTAATTAATTTTAAAATTACAAAAAATTAACTACTTTCCCGCGTATAATAATTTCAAATGCTGTGGTTTGTTATAAGACAAAATATTTTATAATATCTATACAATGTACATGTAGGTAGGGTACCTACTCAAAATTATTCATATAACAGCTGAACTACAGCTGTTCTATCAGCTATTCATTTCATGTGAAAAAACACGACGCGGTTCACATAAACATTAGAATATTTAGAACTTTTGAACTGCACGAAAACGACCACTAATGCGCGCGACGGTAGTTTCTTTCCCCTATTTTAAAACATCCCACATTTTCTCCATTTTTGGAGTGAGCTCCAGTGATAGGGTTCAAAAAGTTGTACTCATGGTTAACTTAACCACGATGATAACCTACCCCTTGAATATTACCATACGATTTCCGGCCTCCGAAAATATTATTCGTAGGTCGCGGCGGGGTGTTATTCGCAGTCCAGTATAATGGTTATAATACATTATTAGAAAAATAACTAAAATAGTGCAATGCATAAATTATGATTGTTTATTTAAATTAAAATTTAATTTTTAAAAAACTACGTATTCATCTATAAAAACCAAAAAATAATGCATATAATTGTATATGAATGCTCTCATATTATCGTACTCATCACTATTTATTCAATGACATTCGAAATATTTTATTAATAATTTATTTTTAATTAAAAATAACAATACAAGACTTGCTCACACATATTATGTGGCCGAAGGATAACACAAATAACATTAACACCTATACTATTTGAAGTTTGAACCCTGTCCGTACTTTATTTATAATTAATTGATTGCATACGTCTTTTAATTTTCAATACGTAGGTACCTATTAAGTAGGTAGTATATACCTATGTGGTTATGTACATTTAGTACATATATTTATAGCATCGCACATGTAGTGCGTATGAGTAAACTATAATTTCTTCCCTGCAATATTCTTGTGGTTGGAATTTAATTATGCGATTTTCGAATTAATTGCGTGGCATAAATAATTAGAAATGTACACTTTTGAACAATACAATTATAAAAGTGTGCGGTTTCCGTGAAACTCGAGTTGATGAAGTGTAAATAATATTTAAAGGTGTGTTTCAGAGAAAAGTTTATGTTATAAGTAGGTATACTAGGCAGGTACTTACAATATAATAATTTAAGAGGATATCAGCGTACTATTTGTATTTTCTCTCTGACCCATGAGCAACATACCTATAGCAAAACCAATCTTTTGTTGTTAGCTAATTTTGGAGTGAATTGACATTACATCAAACTTAAAATTAAAAGCATTATATGCGTTTGTACGGTTGTTTTTTTTACGATATTTCAATTTTCGTGCAAGTTATGAGTTACAATTAAAAAAAGTTCACATAATCGCAGAAAAATTTAAATACCGTAAAAAGTTAACGTACAAACGTCAAACATAGGCGTAGGTATAATTAAATTGTTATATTGGTTTGAAGTCATTTAAATCAAAGGTTTATTTTACTAATAGAGACATTGGTAAATAATTTTAATATAAAACATTAATAATTGTTTATATATTTCATTAAGGGGATTGAGCACACGTATTTTTCATACGTTTTAGACCAATAAGTGGAGGTAAATTACACATACTTCGGAATGTCCGATTTAAATTTTTATACATGTATGAACTCATTGACAAAATATCTGGGCTTCCTATTACCTACCTATATTTAATGATAAATTATAATATTAACATATATGATAATACTACATTATTGATATTAATTTAATTAAAATTAATTATTACAGTTATTAATTTTCTTGTACTTTTTACTAATAGCACATTTTGACTATTGTGTGGTATATGTATAGGTAGTTAAGTAATTAATTTGTATTAAGACTTATTTAAAAATTAAATGTTATTACTTATTAAATACATATATCTAGGTATGTAGATTGAAATCCCTTATTTTTGATTTAATGTGACTTATTTTAAACACTGTAAACGAAACCAAATAATATAATACTGTGAATAATAAACTAAATGTTAAATGTTAGAATTGTTTATATTTGTCATAGGTAAGATTTAGTGAAATATTTTTTATAGAATTACTCAATTAATATTCGTGGTAATTAATGTTTAATGATAAAATTTAGTCATACCATCCATATGTAAATAACTGCAGCATACATTAATCCTTACCTGAATCTATGCGATTATTACCGTACCTTATCATATTTTGAATGACATGCAATTTTTTTAATTAAAAGAAAAATGGGTGACCTACCGTATTTTAGGTGATTGACCTTAATGAAGAAGAACTCAATAATAAAATGATTCAAGGAGTGTCTATTAATACCTATTGCTCGTTATAAAAACAAACACAATATTATCCATGTGGGTTTTACACTTTTTGAAAGATTTACTTCATTAATATTAATAGACAACATCATTTTTGAAAACAATTTTACTAATTTCATGATTAAAATTGGTTCAAATTAATTTAATTATTGTCTATCTAATATATTATGCTATTCCAAATTTTGTTCAAAAGTTAGTTATTACCTAGTAAAATTAGCAATTATACGGTGCTAATATAATAGTATAGTATAATAAAATTATATAATAAATTATAGTGGAATAAACATTTTCAACAATCTGAATTTTCGTTTCAAATTTTATTGTGTGAACCTACTTCCGTAGTCGTTTACACTAAACATTTAGTTATTTTACTTCAAATATAAATATTTATTATAAAAAGAAGGTATTTCGTTTTTATTCGAATGGATTTAGGTGTTTGTTTTTTCCCCACAACATCCAGTTGACATTGACTCTGAGAGTTTTCACTTTGATCACTCTCCGCTGCCAAACCCGTTTGGGCTATATGCGCGACCACAGGTTTTAAAACCTACTATTGAACACCGGCGACGTGACAAAACGTTCATATAGGTTAACGATTTAATAATTTTAATTTATCTAGTTTTATCATAGGAAAAAATGTGCAAATTGTACACACATAGGTACAACCTAATTCGATGTTGGTTCAGGGGCGGATCTGAAGCTTGTTGAAAGGAGCGGGGGGGGGGTGAGTAGGAAAATGTATGAGTGATGTATAAAGTACAATAAATACTTGACCGCCACAATGCCCCCCTCCTCCCATAATTCCTCCATTGTGACGGTTGCAGTTGCAGTTGTGCAGTACAAATTGCGGTTGAAGAGATTTTATCCCAAAAATTATGTTGCATTTTGTGAGTCGTTTTTTCTTGACATGTGTAGATATTATATTTAATATATTTAGTAAATACACTAATACCTATATATTACATATAAGGCGCCCCGATCGTTGACACCACTGGGGGCATGCAAATTGCGCTTTATATATAGGTACACATGTATAGTATAATATATAAATATATGTATATTAAGCACAATATTGTATGCCGTTTATATGTACTATGTTTATACTTATATTGAACAGGCGTCATTGTGCTATGAAAATTAGGCAAAACGTATTGTTTGACCAGTAGCGACAAAAGAGCCGGCGTGCACAATGTCCATGAAGGCCGAATACGCGGACGTGCAATGTAGATACTGGTTTATGCGATAGCAAGGGGAGTTTGTGTGAGGGGGGGGGGGGAAGCGATAGGAGAAATTATCGACGGAAAAAAATTAAAAAAAATATATAAAAAATGAACACGTGTTATCACATGTCTACCTATATATTCTAAAGATAATGTTTATATTATTTATATCTACAACTGATATTAGAAAATAATTTCTGTGTATAAAACCGAGATGTTTATACTGCAAAACAGTAAATATTAATATTTATTGAGCAACTTTAAAACTATTAAAAATATTTTATTATATTTGTGGTCATTCATAAACTATTATAATATACTCATATAATATATCTAGGTATTATTTTTGTATTACATTTTAACATTGGTCAAAAACAGCCGTTTGCCATTTTCTATTATACTAAAATGCGGTTTGGTGTTACGGATGATTGAAATCATCCACAAAACGAAATGTTTCAGTAAATAATTTGTATGTTTTGGGATATGAGTGATATGACTATATGGGGTATTGCTAAAATTCCTATTGATAGTGTAAAACAACTACATAAAATGGTTATTATCATTATTGGGTATTTCTATTGATATCACATTAAACGTTCTGTTTAATTTTTAGTCCATTGTTCATTTTTGGTATTTGAATCTAATTAATCGTTACAATACTACCTACTGGTAATATAATCCACAATATTTCCATAACGATTATTAATATTTAAGAACCTGCCTTCTACTATTACTCTACTTCCTAAAACGAATGTATATATAATATACAAATATTTTAGTATTTATACAAATCATAATTCATAATGACTCCTATTTATTTTTTCATATTATACTAATTATATTTGATTCCTAGATAAATTCTTTAGTTTTTATAATGTAAGAACACATGGTAAGTAAATTATATATAATATATATGTAACAAATTTTCAAACATATTTCGGAAACATTTTAGCAGTATACAAAGTAATGTTTTGAATTTTAATATATTACTTGTATGTGAGTGTGTGTGATTTTTGAGGAAAACAATTCGATGGCGAAAATGTCAAAAAAGAGGTCTAAGGTAATGCTGTTATTAGTTGCATACGTAGTTTTCAAAATTATATCTACTGTTTGCCCACTTATACGTTTTTGTTAGTACCTAAGTATATTGAGTATTGACATAATATGTATTACTGTATTAGAGTAAATGTATACAAAGCCCATAGAAATTTCAACTGTTCTTATCGTCTATTTTTTTTATAGAATATTTAATTATATGTTAATTATTTACATGACCTCAATAATTTAGTATTATATTATAGTGTATATTGAAGATATCAATGTAGTAGCGATTATTTTATCCCCTTATTATAAAGTTTTACAAAAGCCATCATTAGTTAACTATATCAATACAATCTAGAAAATGACCTAGTTTTCTTTACTTACCCATTTTGATAATAGTACATATTAACTATTTTAATTCATATAAGTTACAAGTTAGATAAAAATAAAATATTTATATATTATTATTAATATTCATTGTTTAGTATCAATCTAACATATGTAGCATAAAAACTCAAAATAATGGTTTACATTTTTAAAAACTAAATTATTAAAAATATAATAGGTTTTTACTTTTCATAAAGCGGTTCTCTTAATGGTTATCAAACGTACAAACCATTAACAAAATGTATACAAAAAATATAAATGTCTCTGTGAATTAAAGTTGTTAAATACGTTTAAGTCTTTTAGCTTTAAGAAATTATTAATAGATAGCTTACATGCTTACAAGGTAAAATGTAATGTAATCATGTACCAATGACCAATTGTATCTACCATATTATTTTTCTTATTGATACTGATTATTAGTCTTGTCCCTTAGCCCTTAGGTATACTACGAACGTATTTTAAAATGATACAAATATAATTGTATCTATAATCATATATTAAAAAAAAATAAAAAAATATAGGTAAGTATATTATATTTTTATATTATTATTTCATGAAATTGATTAATTGTAGTATTGAACAACTATCCATTGAGGATAATATTGTAATGGTGTTTATACTTTAATATAATATTATGTATTTTCAATGATATCTACATAGATAATAATATTTTTGTTTTTAAAAACATATAACACTTATGTAAATAAAATACCCCAAAATTAAATTATTATTTAATTAAAATATTTATTCTAATACAAGTATGGATTATTCTTGGAAAAGTAGTGAAGATTACCTTATTTTATCTCCACGAATACAAAAAAAAAAACGTTTGCACTATTTGCATTTTAGTATTTTACTGAAAATTACGAATACAATATAATACGTTACTGTAGTGTTTAGAGTTTTTATACCAAACACGGAGTGCGCATAATTGTGTTACATTATTTGTTTGCAATCGTGTAAATATAATTTGTGGTTCCGGGGACACGGACCGTCCTTGTGCCACAACTAACGTCTCATAATAATCAAATACCGTATAATATGACACATTATACCCATATTTGAGCCCCCCTCCCCCTATCTCCACGGGTACGACCTCCGATCGCTGCATGGTAGTAGGACACCGGTTCATTGGATGTGCAAAACCGAAGATTCTGAGATCAAAGTTCACTGTGTGTTGATTATGTTGCTTAACGTATATATATTTTTGACTTGAACACGCGTCAATGCAACAACAACAAAAAACTTACTATTATATAGTATTACCATCATACACTGATACACGTGTGCGTGTATAGGTGGGCACACACGTGTTTTTTACCAGTTATTACGAAATTACATTTTTTTTCTTATTTTTATGTAACAAGTAATTTACGGGATCACCGACATATTCTTCAATTATAAGTTCCAAGCCGACGGGTTCACGCCCAACGACAACTTACTCCTCTCATAATATTATAGTTATACACACATATAACTATGTACGAGTAAGCCGGTCTCGTTTCTGCAGAAACTGTCAAGACTCGCGGGTTGTTGTTTTATTTCCATTGTTCTCACACTACCGGGTAACACAATATAAAAGGA
Organism: Metopolophium dirhodum; assembly: GCF_019925205.1. Lineage (NCBI taxonomy): Eukaryota > Metazoa > Arthropoda > Insecta > Hemiptera > Aphididae > Metopolophium > Metopolophium dirhodum. The sequence goes on from NC_083562.1 coordinate 17,340,347, forward strand.
TGTGTCAATACGGTTCGGAAGAGGATCGGCTCTATTGTGGCGAGCTACATTATAATGTAGATAAAAATGCATTTTTGAAAAAAAATTTAAACCTAGTAATAATAATTGGTTGACCTCAAATAACCCATTTATGTTCATTAAACCCATCCCGTTTGTTCGCGCCTCTTGTTTGGATTGTATATAATTCTATATTGTATATTATATAGATACCTACCTACCTATACACGTTGGCGGTACCTCGGCCGCGTCACGCACGCCAAGAACTATATGTATGTTTTATAAATTATAAGACGTGTATTTATCCCAAATATTATATTATGTTAAAGCCTAAAGGAAAAAGATTTAGTTTGTAAGTATAATGTATATAATTCGTGTGAATTTAATCCTACACCATAATATTATGTTATCGATCTAAGTTAGTTTTTAATATACCAATTATATATCATTAAGTAAACACATATTATAATTTATAATGCTTTTATTATTTTAAATTAAACTTAAATAGATAATAGTGCTAATTTGATTTTCAATTTGTGTTTTTGGCAAGGAAATGAATTGAATTTAAAAGTCTAAACTAGATGCCCGTAATACACTGATTGGAGCAATCCGAGTTTAAAATGCGTGAATGACATAGCATAGATATTATATAAACATACTAAGTAGCTAAATAAATATTAGCATTCAATTAATAATACAGGACGGAAATCTTAGTTGATATAAATATTACTACATTTTTTTTTTACAAAAATTTTTTTCTTGAAGTTACAATTTTTTATATATTAATATATTATTGTGATATTATTTTTACAAACCAGTTAGACAACTATACGAAATATAATAATATGTATTGTTACATATTATTATGTTTTTTTTTTTTTACTGATCCTCAAGCCCGGCATCTATGGCCATTAGCTGTTTGTAGGGTTGTATTGTGGTGGTGGTAGGGTTTGGAACGGTGAGTTTTTACACGTGAGTGTTTGTGCTTAGCAGAATTAAGAGCCCTAGAAGGTCTTAATCCGGGCTTGAATTTATCACAAAATTAAAGATATATACTATATAAATATTATTTTAATTTAAAATAAGTTGTCCAACCAGAAATCTCCTTTTAAATTGAATATTTAGCATTATTTCTTCTAGAAAACGGTCACCACTCATCAGACACAAAAGTGGTAAATATTGTGGTAAATTCAAAAGGGTAATATATAAAGTAGAATATAAGCTTATGATAATAATTAATAATTTTAGTGACGCCACCCCCCCTCCCCAAAAAAAGCCTACAGTTCTCTACATAACAAATTATAATAATACAGATATATAATTTAACTGTTATTACCAAATTTAATGCAAAATATTATGACCATGATTATGACTGAACTGTACATATTTTAATTTAAACATTTACCTGTTTGGCTGTAAGTTGGTATAACAATTAATATTAAAACATTCAAATTGAATTCTATTTCATCATTAGTTAAATGGTTTTTAATTTAAATGATAAATACCTACTTAAGAATGTATTGGTGGTTTAATTACAATTAAAAATACATTCATTATAAGTAATTTATAACGAAAAATGTCTAATTTAATCCTTCAAGTATAAAACATTTAAATCTATAGTCACTAAACTAAGCCGGTTTTATAAATTTTTTAAATAAAACTAAAGTTATCTTAATATAAAAATAATACTTGATAATTTCTAAAGTGTTTTCATGTCTATGCATGTCGTGGTTAAGTTTACTAAAACCATCAAAAATAATAATTCGGTATCTTGTTTGATCTTACATTTTTATTTACAACACTATAGAAGTATTGAAATTAATAGGAATTTTATAAAACAATTTCTGACCAACTATAAAACGATAGAGGTCATAAATAAAGATGTGCGCGTGAAAATATCCAATCTTTATTTTCTATATTCATAGAGTATGCGTGACAAGACTAAAACATTTGCTTTCTGAAATGTATTTAGGTTTAGGCAGTCATATGCACTTACTTAATGGATGGTTTCCAACACACAACAATCGTACATAATAAAAACATTAAAAACTATAATTATTTTAGGTACAGGATCATAATGTATTGTAATGTGTAGTATAGTATTGTAATTTGTAATATAATGAAACATATTTTCTAGGAAATAACTAGGTAAATTAAACTTCTCTAATTTTATTTAATTTTTAAGTTGAACTATTAATCTTTATTTTAAATATTTTTTATGTACAAAAATAATTTATAATTTTTATTGAAATAAAATTATTTTTATTACCTATATAGAAAATTACCAACAAACTATTTTTGAAGAAAACGTATACTTACGTCAAATTAAAAATTAAAACTGTATAGATTCTGTCAATGTCTAACTATTAGGCTCTAAGCGCTCTTATATGAACTACAAAAATATACGACACTATATTTTTTTGGAACCACTAGCTTTTTATACTAAAAATTATTTACGTCGTATATTTTCTAATTTTCTACGACAGTCATATTTTCCAATGCTATTTTAAGATAATATTTAAATAGGGAGAAAAAAAATAAAGGTTTACTTTCTATTTGTAAGAATTGATGTTATTTTTCCGACTCCAAGGCTATGAATCTTATTGTATTATGTATTATCTACCCGCTAACCTTTGCCATACTACGATATTATTATTGTAACAAAAATATGATTTCATCATGATTTCAAGGACATATTTTGTAAAAAATCTTTGTTTGTCGTTTTTTGGTGCTGCATATTGTATGCATTGTTTGTTAGATAGATGTTTTCACATTAGAGTTTTCCGTTAAACACACGTGTTTCTGAAATAATCATCAAATTTAGATATGGAGTTAATTGATGAATATAAATTGGTTTTAATGCTTTTATAATAATTTAGATACCTATAGATAAACGATATGCCATACTGCATAATTGTAAGTTATATATTGTGATATCGTGTTTATATATTTTGTGGATAGTATATAAGTGCTATATGAATTTTTCAAATTTTAGACAAACTATTACTTGAACGATATTATATATTGATGTCAACATTTTTATAAATTTTTCAAAAACAATAAAATTGTAGTAAACCTAGAAATTAAACTCATAGGTTAGGTTAGGTTATTTTATAATATTATAATGTTATATATACCTATATAGCAAACATTTATGCGTGTTATGCGCTTATAGCTAGCCACCCCTGATATATATTATGTCCTGTATTCCTTTACGGCTGTATCCTGACCATGGTGAGGATTAAGGGATGTTAGATATGTACAGATTACAGTTCTCTTGCCTTCTATTCGATTTTCGTTAAGACTTTTGTCTGATATTGTTTGGTTTACTATAGGTATACCTACATGACAAGTATTATCGTAAATATTTTGTACTGTCAGCAGTTTTAAATATCTATAGGGAGTCTACCTTGCTGTATTGTATTGATACAAATATATATACAACGTACACCGTATACTTTACAGCGTCTTATACTAACAAAAATATAGGTAGGTTCTAAAAAAATTTAGTATGTGCATGTATTATGTACGTATTCTCCTTAATACTTGTTATTATTTAGTCACTGTAGGTACTTATGTATTATATATAGGTATTTATAAAATTAATCGTAATAAAATTTAATTTATTTAAAATGTATGTATTTTAATTCGTCTAAATAAAAAAACTTTATTTGTAACATCTCTTAATAAAATACTTTTTGATGAATCTTAGCTCATATAACATATAGAATAGAAAATGTTGAAAACGGCTTTACTGCGTTTTATAGCAAATTAACTTTTTATTTAATGTGAATAATGGTACCTATAGTAATATTGTAAGATATGACGTATGATATTATTTATATTCAATGCTAAAAACCTATGTCTCGTGCTGAGTCGTGCAGTATTCAAATAAAAAAAAAAGTGCTTCTCGAAAATAGTCAAACAGTATTAGGTTTTGAACACTTATAAATTATAATACAAAGGGATGTCTGCAAAATATTATTCTGGTTATAAAAGATTAATCATTTTGTTCTATATATATTATATACATATATCCATCCCCATTCTGAGTACACTTATATTTAATTTATCTTTTACTAATTACCTTTTGGCTTTTAAATTTTTCAGTATTTCCATTATTTTACAGTTTTTTAGCCTTATATGTACTGTTATGGTATTATGGTACCTATGGCTATTTATTTTCATTGCAATACATTTGTCCATGTACCGTGGTCTACGCTTGGCTAAGAAGAGGGATTTTGATGATAATATTATTGTCCTGGAAACCCGTTGAACTATAGTAGGTATAGTGAACTTCCCACTAATGATAGTAACTTCAGCGTGGGTATAGGAAACGATCATCATTACTTCAAAACTGGATGACTGTATCGTGGAACGAAATAAATGGGCGAACAATCTAATTACGGAGCTATAATATTTTGCTTGCAGATCGGCGTAAAACAAATTGTTTGCATTCGTTTTCCATTGCGTTTGTGTGACCTACACCGCTCGCAGTAACATCACAGTACGTCGCGTTCATTTTTTTCCACTACTTATTATAATATATGCTATTTCACTAGTACTATAATTATTGTTATACGTAGGTATTGTATCGTACTATGGTCTACCAGTCATCGTCTGTTCGTGTGCAAGCGAATAACGCGTGCGAGTTCGTCTGCTGCATTAATTCGTAGTTTTCATTTCCAAATGGTATAATACGTGCCCAACGTGCTAAATGTGATCCGTGAAATTGATTTTCTCTCTAATGTAAACTGACATTAGTGGACAGCTCGTATGTGTGTGTGTAATGAGATCGTTCATTATACTTTGATTAGATATTTAATAAACGTACAATTGTGCATATTATGCATTGTTCGATACGTGTAAGATTCATTTATCCATTAGTCATTACCGATGGTTGTCTTTATTTCTAATCTGTAATTTATAATACAGCGCTGATTATATTTTTAGCCAACATACGATAATAGAGAACTTTTCATTTGTTTCGCGTACTCTAGACAAGAGGTTCCCAAACTTTTTTGTCTCCTAGACCACGTGCTATTTTTTCTCTTTTTCGAAGACCCCTCAATATTGAATTTTTAAATTTCATCAACAAATCAATCGGTTCTTGACAGCTAACTTGGTGCCACTCACATGAATAGGATTTACTGTGGAGTGAAAAATTTACATAACAGTAACATTCTAAATAAATATACAAACAATCAATAATTTTAATCGGAGAGATGAGCCAGGTGCTTAAACAGTTAATTTTCAATATTTGACTTAAAATTGGCCAGGTTTAACATAATATCTCCTCTAGTGCTCTACCAACGATATCCAATCTGTTTCTTTTTTTGTAAAAGATTGGTGACCGTGCTAAAATCATTTTCCGTGAGGTATGACGTTGGACTAGAGTCTAGAGTCTAGACTGTCTAAGTGAAGACGACTCCATATACTATTATGTTTGATCTTCTGTCTCTTATAGAGTTTTAATGTACTTACCTATATCTTTATGTCTCTAAGACAATTAGTTATCAGTTTTATTTTCGGAACTAATTAATAACTTATATTGTTGGAGTGAAAACTAAACATGTGCATAATGTATTAACATAATATTCAGTGTTCATTCATGAAATAATTGATGACACATAATTTCGTAACCTCGTGTAATTAATTCATTGTACAAATTGATTTATATGAATTATATACCTACCCACTCGTTGATTTGATATGAATCAATTGCATATTTTATTACTTGTCAGATTTGCTTAACATCAGTATTGTTAAAAATGATTTCAAGTATTAATTATAAAGTTAAGACACGTGCAAATATATATTATCTTGGTATTCATTTAATAATAACCAAATGTCTATTGATTTCCAATGCCATTTATAAATCTCAAAATGTTCTCTCATAAAATAAAATTACTCAATTGGCCTATATTTGCATTATAACATAAGTTATAACAATAAATTTGTATAAGTTAATGGTTATTTTCAAATATTATAATGATTTCATCAATTGTACTTGGGTAAAATGACTAAATAATTATCAGTTAAAAAATTATTCATAGACATCACAAAAAGTGCTTCAAACTCACTAAAATTATTAAATAATTAAATCCTAATACTATTTAATATACTTTATATACATTGCAACTTAACGTTATTTCATTACATAAATTTAATACGTGATTTTCGTTTTAATTTAGTATTTGTCAGTTTATCACTACAACTTTTCTTTATGTACCTACAACGGAACGGAAAACACAATAAAGATAAATTAACAAAAAAGTATTAAATTTATCATTATTCATTATCAATTACTTATTTTACAAAAAATACAAGTGATGTTGCGGATTTATAAATAATATTAAAATAATAGAATAAAGTTCATTAAATTAAATTTATAACATTTCAGACAAGCTATGCATTTATAAAACTTCATAAGTTATAATTTAAAATGTAATAATCTCTAAATATTATCAAAATAACTTAATAATTTGACATTTTTTGAGAACTAATATACGTACGAATAATGTGATTTGAAGAGATATTCATTAATATTGCTCTAATATTGATAGCATTTCTTTTAAATTTGAGTAATTTATTACATATTATTTTAAAATGCCTGAATTATACAGTTTTAGCTATTTACATAAAATTGCTTGTTATAAACAAATTAAATTATTTTAATGCAAATTACTATTTCAAAAATAGTATTACTTAATAATAATATATTATTTAAATGTATAGTATTTAAAATATTTAATAAATATCTTGATACATAATACATTTTGAATAAATAATAATTAAAATTACCTAAATTAAAATAATTGCAGTATAGAAATATATAATTTGTTATTGAATATTGATACAATATATAGGTAGTAATTTGTTTTTTGATTATTCAAATACCATATTTTCATTATATTTCCACTTAAAAGTTAAAATTAATTGATTTTACAATTTTTACAAGTTTTTAATGTTGGTACTTAAAGTTTACCAATCGCACTAACTCGAGAAAATGTTATGCATTCACATTTTAAGCATGAACAACAATAGAAATGTACTAGCCATAAATACAATTGGCGAATAATTTAAACAAAAGAAATACAAAAGGTCATGAATCATGATGATTGTTAAATAGAAATGTACCTATTTAAAAAACATGAATGGTAGCAATTAAATACTCAGTTGATTGGCCTTTCGTTTATTTTGGACAATTTTAGTTTTGTTAACTTGTAGTTAACTTGAAAGATTGAAAGTGTGAGATTTGTAACGTATATATTTATGTAATTTACAGTTAACACCCTTTTTATAATTTACAAGGTATCTATAAATATTAAAAATACTGTCAGTATAAGTCTTATTTTGTGACTGGTAAAAATTGAACAATGGTTAAAAATTAGTAATGATCAAAACAAGACCAAAACTCAGTATTGGTCTTGGTCTTGGTCTTGTGCAAGACTCTTGCAAGACTCTTGCTATTTTTACAAAATATATATAAAAAAAAAACTAAATACTTGTTATAGCTGTGTGTAGGTTTTTTACTATGAATCTCTAAGATGAAACTTAAGTCCAATATATTATATAGTATAATATTAAAATTCAAACATTAACATAAAACAAGTCAAACAATTTAATTTTTATTATACTCGTTTTAAACTTTGCATTTTAAGTTATGCTTATTTTATTTTACTTGTATTTTTATTTGATGAATCAATTTACCAGCATAATTAACTTTGTAAGTTCCTAGTACATTTATAATAAATATCAATAGTGTCCAGTACAGTAGTACTAAATGTTTAAGCTTCTTTTAATATAATATATTGGCATTAAACCATCATATCGATTTTGGGAAAATAAAATCATTTTTCAGTAATTGCTAATTAGTATGAAACAACTATTTTGTAATATTAATTCCAATTATTTCTAATCTTTTTTCAATAATTCCGAATTTGCAATTTCCTCGAACGCTGGTTAAATTTAATAACAATAGGTACAAATAATTTTTTATTATTTTCGTTATAAATTTTAGTTAATGAAATCTAGATACATTAATGTGCTTTCGGTGGAAAAAAAATTTGCAAGACTGCAAGAGGCTTGTGATGGTCTCGTATTGGTCTTGGTCTTGTAGCTTCGATATTGGTTTGGTCTTGTTCTTGCAAGCCTAATCTTGGTCTTGGTCTTGGTCTTGCGGTCTCGCTGCATGACCAAGACCAATTTTGATCATCACTATTAAAAGTATACTTTATTAACGGTATCAACACATTTTAAGGAAATAAGCACCTTTTTAACATATCTATTTTATTAATATGGTCGTTTTTAGAAACTGGCACTTTTGATCTTAAAATTTAGCCTAAACTAAACGTAGGTGTACTATATGCAGTGCCTATATGTATATAATATAGCATAAGGTCAAACACATAATAATATAATATATTAATAAAAGTAATTTTTTCTATTTCTTTTTTTCACCTTATAGGGTAAATACTTAATACTGTGTTAAAGGACCCGCTGCCATAAATTGCTTTCTTTCTTCGTTGGTGTATAAATCACCCGAGTAAATTAACAGAAAAACGAAGTGAAAGCCTTGTGAGACTTGCCATCCGTGCGCACATATGCACATAACATTATAGTAACCTCCCCTCCTCTTTGTATAATATAATGTATCTCAACAACTGGTATAGGCATCATAATATAGCTGTTTAAACGCACACATATAAGTATATATAATATATTTATGTATGGTACACAAATACTTATAGTTATAACTATGCAGTATACGCATTATTCTACTAAGTGATGTGTTGTTATCATCTATACACCTATACTATCATTATTCATTACTATCAGTCATATATATAGTTCCTATATGGAACACTGGCAAATAAACATGTTGCTTATAAGTTATAAGTTATTATAGATTTGTAAAAGTACCCCCAATGCATATTTTATTCTCCTAAATATTGTACATTATACAACAAATATTCGGCCATATACCTACGTCCTACATAACCAAACACGATTGATATAAATATGTTGTATAATATCACAGAATAATTTATTAGAATATTTATTTAAATATTTTTTTGATTTCCAAGTATGTTTAATCTAGGTATTTGCTTAACATATAAACAGTACCTATTGTTTTCATCAAGAACATATTTTGCAGACCTCATATTATTATTATTATTATTGTGTCTAAAACCTTTGATAATGTATAATAGTTGTATTAATGACTAATGAGTAATGTTTATAATGACGTCGTCAGCATAATGTGTCGAAGCCAAATTCAATGATAATTTATGCATTTTTCGGTCAGTGGAATGGGCACCTTATACGAATCCGATAATCTAAAATGTATTAAATTCGATCGGACATGTAAAGTACCTACTCATTTCACAAAATAAACTTGGCAGTCGTACAGAGACAAGTTTTAACTATAAATTAGGTAGGTAACACAATACTTTTTTATGTTGACATTTGTACCAGTCGAAAGAAGTTTTCGTTAATGAAAGTGCTCGGAATGCAGACGTGCCCTACAACCACTTATGGGTTATACGCGCATGAGATAATATAATGAGTCACATTATATTGTGCATGTACATTTAATATTACATATTTCAGACCCCTCTAGTATATAGACAGCCTCAAAAACAAAATAAAAACCATAACATATGCTATAGCGTGTGCTGTTTTAAATACTAAATTATGATATTGCGCAGGTCGTAATACGAGTTGTGCATTATATCTATGCGACTTTAATACAACATAATAATACGCATCATGTACGATCTAACTAATATATTTTGTTCAAGAATTGCATACGAAATGTTACAGCATGATTCGTGTGTTTCGTGCCTTTTTTCCCGTAGATACATGTTTCCCACCGCCGCCGCTGTTGTATCAGGAAAACTGAAGACTTACGTAGGTAACCTAGACGTAACTACTTTATAGTTTATACAATAATACTACCTACTATACAGGGTGTAACGATTATTGGAACAATATACACACACATTATTTGGAAAAATATTAACTTTTTATTAACAAGTTACAGATTTTCGTGTTTAAAAAATTATCTTTATGAGGATCAAAAAATCTATAAAAGAGTTAATGCTTTTTGAGATGTTGACTGATGAGTGTTTACATCTGTTAAATGAATGGCCCAGTATATAAATATGTTCACACATATAGACATGTTACACCTGTGTATAGCGCTTGCCAGAGGCGCAAACTAATTTGAATTATGGGGGGGGGGGGAGGTGGGGCAAAAATATTCAATACCCATTCATCTATAAAGCCACCTCGCCTTATATACTGCACATTGTTACGAGGAAATATATTTTGTGGAAATGGTTTCCTTTTATTGGTCAAAGTGGTTGTCAAGTATAGAAGAATGCAACTCTCCTGCGCGTCGGTCATTGTCGTGTTTTTTGTGTGATAGAATGTATTGATAGAACAGTATTTATTTATTTACCATCTATCTTTTCATACTTAATCGTTGGATTTCAAAATATTGTACTCAAATAATTTACCGCATACAAATTAGACAAAAATGAAAAGCTTTCAAAATTAAAAAATTAACTTATGTCGACATAAACAATTAAATATTATTGATACTATTTGAAATCAATCAAACAACAAATAATTAATACAATAATACCTAAAGTTTGACATCATCTGTGACCTAAACTTCGATTTAAGATATTAGTCGTAACTTATGAATTATACCTTTCATAGATATGGAGGATTTGGTGGTAAATCTATCTTCCAAGGTATATCTTATCAGTTATCAAATAAGTACATAGATTCTTCCTGTTATCATAATATTATTATCATTTTCCGTCCAAGATATTACTGGCGGTTTCAAAACTTACTGTCAGGCGTAAAAATATGGGGCATTTAAAGTGCATATAGAAATATACAATATTTTCAAGATAGACAATCTAATCCCCGATACAATCTCGGGGGGGGGAGTTGTAACAGTTGTTCGCCACTTCTTTGTTAACAATGTCAGGAGTGGGGGTGTTACTACACTTATAATACCCCTCCTCTCCATACGCGTCTGTTCGTTATTACTTTATAATGATTTAATATACAACAGAATAATATGATATTTTTATATGCATATTATATTATCATTATATATAGGCGGATTATGCAACCGGCTTAGCTGCCTGGCGCCACCACGTCTCCGGGCAAAACGCTGCACATACTATAGTAAGGTACCAACTATATACCTTCTATACGCTCACACATGTCACAGTGTCACACACGAATCCGATCTGACAAGACGGTTCGTTATTGTAACACAAGCGACTGACAGTTGTAATAATAACAATAACAATATGACCTGCCATATTATAACATACCTACATTGGTATTGTTTGAAATAAAACGGTGGGACGATTGTCATCGCCACGGGTAATGGAGCGTTATAATTAATAATTATATATGTGATGTTACTGCGGTCAGCGGAAACAACATCTCTAATAACTTGTCTCAAAATCGATCTTAAAACACAACACTGTAAACTCGTCAATATGTCATATACTTGCATGATAAATTAGATTCAATAAGGCCGGCTCAAGCGATAAAGTGCTCTAGGCAAAATCATATTTTGCGGCCCCTAAAATAATAATATTATCAATGTTACGAAAATTCCGCCCCCTACTAAAGTGTCACTATAAGCTTAGGGTCTATGTCGTGTACCCCTTGAGCCGGGCATGGATCCAATATTTCAATAAACTACTATTTCACGAGAAAAAAATTTACTTATTTAAAAAAAAATTTACTATCATATTTTGTATATGTACGTTATAACTTATACGTATAAACTATAAAGTATAAACAGCGTAGGTTAGGTTAGGTACTTACAACTTGAAACTATCACAATTCGTGATACTAAAAAATGTATTCAATATATTTTTATTGATACTATTTATGAAGTCAATACAAGTTCCTAATGATAGGGTTCTTGTAATTATTAGTTTTACGAAATCAAAAAATAATATTTTCATCGATATTTTTTAGGATTCGGGATTAGAAAGAAAAACGTGTCATTATTTAAAGATATTGAAAATTAAATTAATATTTTTAATTTCAAAGTGACAATTGCCAACTGTATAGTACATAGTATGTGTTAATCAAGATAAAACAATAAACCAAGAAAACTATTAAAATAATTTCCACCAGAATATTCAGATATTTATTAAAATATAATTACATATTTCTAGTATTTTTTACCATCATTTGGTGTGATCATTTTTGTGATTAAATGTAAGTTCCAAAAATTACTTATCAAATAAGTAAGAATTATTTGTCATTAGCGTATAAACGTTCAATGTTGGTTGAATTATAATAGGTAGGTACATTATGTTAATATTTCATTAAAAAAAAAGTTATATTATATTTGTACTTAGTGAGTATTTAAATTAGACAATCACAGTTTAATTAACCTAAGCGTATATTATGAGTACCATTTATTAATATTATGTATTAAGTTTTTAGTTCAAAAGGCGTGTTTAATTTCTGACTGATTTATATATTATATATATTACATATATTATTATATTTTATATATTGTGTATTTTGTGACAGTACAGTGTGTCTTCGGTTTAGAAAAATTGAGAGATTTGATTTTATGATATTGTTCATTATAAAATTAGTTAAAATCCTACATTATTAATTATAACGTTTACATTATTATTATTCCATGGCTTTCGCAGACGACGTAAGAGCGTGTATGTAGAGTAGGTAGGTGATAATCACTATACTGTGGTTTCTACTTACCAATATATAACCATATACATTACCTATTTACATTCTACTTGTAATGTAAGCTAGGTCTCTACATCACTAGTCAGTAGTCACTACCACCACGCCATTGCAGTGGCAGGTCTACTAAAGACAGCCTAAACGCCCTAAACTACTTTAAGTTATAGAGACACTGCGACAAAGTTTACCCGAAGAACGCTCCGAAAATTACACCTATATGGCTATATGATTATAATTTATCGCATTCATTATTTAAAAAATACCACAATCGTACAATTCGTACTTTAAATTAAGTTCAATTGATTCATAATAAAAGCATGTACACAATGTAACATTTTAGTATATTATTTTGTAGAACAAAAAATAACTGCCCAAGGCAATATGCGGAGAGAGCCGTAGCCGTTTGGAATTATAAATGTTGGTAGGTAGTTTCCAGTTTTACTATAATATTATACCTACATTTCGCTGTCACTGGAAATATAACAGCAACCTACGCGGTATACCTAAGCTATACAGTTGACGATAATTTCTCTGTAGGAACTTAAACTATTACATCCATTACATTTTAAAGACTTTAAAATTGCTTTAAACATAGTTCATTTCCATCTTGTTCCAATACGATAATAATGTTAAATACTTGTTTTTACTCGCATAGGCGCATTGTCACGTATAATTGTCGGTCTTACGTGTTCAAACAATGTTTCTAATAAAAAATCTATTAAAATATTTATAAAATTCAATTAGTGAGACAAATTGTTATGTAAAACATATTCAGTTATAAATTAAAAATTTACCTTAATCATAAATCTTATATAAGATTAATAAATGCCTATACAGAGGGATTATTTTAACAGTTATACTTTTTATATCTCAAGTTTTTTTTGTCATGGAATGCCACTGCATACATTTTTAATTTTATGTTTCAGAGAAAAATGTTTTTTTGTAATTTTTAAGGTAAACAATTTCGAACGAATGGCTTTTAGTTATAAGTATTAAAGTTCTAATAAGCGGAGTAGTAGACAAAAATATTGCGTGGTATCCTTGTGTCATTCCATTTCGCTCATCTAAACTTTAAATACTTAATGTGTCCAACAGTACATAAAATCTACCTAGGTAAGTATTAATTTTACAATTTTATATCTAGGTTCAGCATAAATAGCGTATATAATTTTGATAATATATTTTATATTATTACTAAAGCATGACTTTGGAAAAGGATAAATTAGGTTATATAACTTATAATTAGTAAAATGTATTCTTTAATTTTTAATATATTTAGGGAAAATAAAAAGTTATGAATACACATAGGTACCTATTTTAAAATAATATAGTTATTTTATTGTAATTATTGTTTTTAACTATTTTGTCGTGAATCATGCATTATAATTTATGTTATATATGGGGGACGAAGTGGCCGAGCGGACTAACATTAAATTATTGATATATCTATAAAGAAATACCGATTGACTTCACATAATTACTACACATACCTAAATATAGTGATTTAGTTTTTTTTATATCGCATAAATGGATAATATATTATGTATTTGTAATAATATAGATTGTATATTATGTAATAGAAATTGTATCTTTGGTTTCGTAATAATTTATTTTAACCACGAAACTTGAAATATAACATGCATTATTACGAATGTTATATATTTAAATTTTTATATTAAATAAATATTTATGTTCCTAAATATGGTTTTTATTTTTATAATTAATGATGCCTCGTATAATCCATTCATTTTTGGGTATAATTTACCCAAAAACTTTCATTCGAATTTTTATTTAGTTGTTTAATGTTTTGAATGAAATCAATTTCTATATAAATTTACAGTAAAAAAAGTTCTGATCTTAAAAAAATTAGTTTGTATATGACTAAAGAACACTCCTTAAATGCCTTAAAAAAATCCAAATAAACCCATCATTAAATGATAAAAGGGGATGATTGTCCCTGGTGATATGTTTGTTTATGAGTTGTGAAGAAAATATAAGCAATAGCTTTTGGTACTTCGTTAGGGTGCTCCTGCCACTATATACACAGTATAGGTACAACGTACACAGGACCTGTATAATGTTCCATTCCTATAGAGTTTATCCGGCGGTGTATAATTATTATATTTATTATCATATTTTGTTTACGTGTTTTGAATATTCAAGTAGTTATCCGACAGATTTGTTTTTTTAGACTGTTGTTATTAAAAAAAATCATCAAAAAGCCGCCGACGCGCCTATACCTTCATAATAATGGATTCCATAATGTAACACAGGGTGGTCTCATTAACATTAGCCACGCAGTATCCCCACTTGACTGTTAACAGAATAAAATGTTGTTTAGTCGAACATATTAGATCCCATTTATTAAAATAACTTTATAAAGTTTATATTACATTATAAATCAAAGCTGTACGCAACATAATATACATTATAATTATACTTGAAATTTAATATCGTCGATCGGTCTTCAATCTTCATATGATATAATAATTAATTACTACTATCTGTGTAAAATAATGTAATGTAATGTTACATATATTACGAAACAATTAATTCGAACATCAAAATAATTACATTTTATATTACTCGTATTTATACTTAATGTAAGATATTATGTAAAGTTGAGTATTCAGAGCGATCGCCATCATAATATTATGATACAATTATGATAGCTATCGTAAGCTGCAGAACTGCAGAAGTATAACAAATAATACAAAAATATCGTTTTCAGGCTAATCCTTTGTAACAATAAAACCACCACCCTGTATACATACAAGTATTAACCTTGATAAAATACCATGATAATAGATACTATATTATACATCATATTATATTGTATATAGTCTATATAGGTATATTTTTTTGTTAAGTACGATTTGATGTTCGCACGACACCCGAAAAACACGACCAGATATTTTATTTAGTTGCACGTAATATTATAATAGGCGCCAGTCCGGCCGTCTAGTCAGTTGTAATCACTTCGCACGCCGACTCGCGACTATTGCCGCCGCCGCCTCCTCCATCACACGCATTATACGGCATACCTATGTAGGCTATATAGGTAGTATGCGAGTGTAATATTATTATCTTGAGAGAGTCTATCGGTGTTTATAACTTTTAATATTATTTTTACTACGACCTCTGCTCAACGATTTGTTTTCCATACTATTACGTAACACCGCGTTCGGGGCGCATCGAATGCACAGAGGGGCGGACACGGCGATCGCGGCTTTGGATGTACGAACTCGCACATCATTGTATACACGCCCAAATCTGTCACAAACGCGTGTTGTATTATTGTTATATAATACATTTATTATTATTACAATCGAAAGAATAGTGACGGTACTTACAGAAATACGGCATACCGTAGTTTCTGTATAGTCCCGTGCGGTGTACACCCCTGAGAATTTATTTTTATTTCCCACCTCGGGTATTCGACTTAATATGCATGTAGGTTCCAACATATATACATTACACACGGTCCCAATGGATTTCATTATACCTAGACTGTACAAGTGATTATTCTATATGCATTATAGCTGACAAGATGTTGTCGCAGTAATTTAGCAATAATAAACGTATTATTCGGTAACAGCTGTAATATATATTTTATTAAGATATGCTTTATATTTTTAACTGAACATTATTTACTGTACTTAAAATTCAAAATAGAATACTATAGTTTATATTATTGCTAGTAAATATTCTGTTGGTAAAAACGATGTATGTATTTTACGATAATATTATAGTTTTTTTATTTCGCCAACCGGTCAGTGACTTGGTAGGTTCAGAACAACCAACACGTAATTAATATCAGCATGTTTAATGGAAAGTTATACTATACATAAGATACTGATACTTATTTTATCCATATCTTTTATTTCAAACGTGTGATAAATGTCCGATCACCAAATTTCACCTTTATATTTTTATGTTCGTCAACAAAAAGTTAGCCTAAGTTTAGTTCTTAAAGTATGAACTCATTTGTTAATTTTTTTACTGACATTTTTACATGTTTAGTTTTATGCATTTCTCACTTTCTATAATAAATGTTGTATTTTACTAAAACTATTACATATCATTATATAATATATCTCTGCGTTGAAGTGAACAATATAAAAATATTAAGTACACTTGTGCCCTATAGGACATTAATTTTATGATTCATATATATTATTATTTTATTGCACATTAATTTGGTGAAATTTAAAACTGTTCGTTTAAAGGTATATAGCTACTAAGTTGTATACTTAAACGTATTTATAGTTAACTCAGTTAGGCGTCTTCTTGGAGGAACTAACATGGGCATGGCCCACCCCTGCAGAGTGTGAATTTAACATTTTAGTATTAAAAATAAGAATAGTCGTCCAACACATTAGTTGTTCCATACCTATACCTGCCTTTTACAAAATCTTTTCGTTATAATTTAGGTGGGCCCCAGAGCAAAATAAAGGTGGAACCCAGTTGGAATTTTTTGATTAAACGACGGTTAAATCTGCCACTGACCCACCCTGCGTGTAGGTTAGTCAGAGTGTGAAAATGTAGCCGGTGCTATATGGGATTTCAACTCACGACTCTATAATATTATTCAACGTTAAACACTAACGTAGTAATCACTAATCTACCATTAGATGATACAATCATCACAAGCTCTCCTGAGTCCTGTCCTAATCACCCAATAGATGTGTTCTCATTATGGACATATATATACATATATATACCAATAATATATCCAATTCGTTATATTCCAATAAAAATTGATTTTCCCTTGACTTAACGCAACGATTTCGTGATAGCACCATATACACATATATTATACACGGAAAATATTTAAAATATTTTTCTAGGGCTGTAATTAAAAAAAAGTCTGTATTATTGCATCCGTTTCCATGTTTACGATCTCCGTTTATTTTATCCACGTCGGGTCTTTAGATTTAATGTTTTATGTGTATGATATGAATGCCACGGCCATTGCGGAGAATTGTGTATGAATAGACCCCCCTCCCCCCGAACCGAAATTGAATATCCCGGATAACCTAACGACTTTAGATATATATGCTGCATCTACGGGGCGGCCCTTACAGATGATTGTATATAAAGGATCACATCACAGAACAACACTGCTTTTTGATTTTTTGTAGAATCAAAATATACTGCAAAGTGATTCATCATTCATCAAACATGCTCACCCCCATCTTTTCATTTAATCATGAATTTATTCATGAATTTATTCAAATTCTGACTTTAGATTCTGAGCAGAGCGATGTATGTATTGGTTTTACAATGTGATTTTTGTTGTCTGTCATCAGTCATTAGTAATGTCTCATTACCTTATGGAGCAGTAAAAATGCTTCGATTTTCGACTTTGTAGTTTTTGATGTAGTTGGTACTTGTAGAGAAGGGGAGGCAAAAAATTCAAAATAATCGCAAAAAAATATTAAAGGTGAACTATGTATATATAAAATACTTATAATCATAAACTATTTACTTAGTAGAACTCATGTTTTACTAATGGCTGACAGGGACTTTACTCATCATCGGTTTTTGGATGTAATTATTTATCATTGAATTCAAATTTAACACAGGTGCATTTTAGTCACGTACTCAATATTACGAGGCACAGCAAAGCGGTTACTTACTTGTCCTTTTTTAAAGTATTATATATGGGCCAATACTTAGGACACAAATTTAAATAACTCCAAACTACTCGTCCACGTTTCGATTTAGATACATCTATATTTTCAATAAAGTCTTCTGCTTAACAACTTACTGGAATACTGATAATCTTTGAAAAAAGAAGTAGGTTTTGTGACAGGATACTTATTATATGGTATAAAAATGTAAATTATAGAAATTATACTCCTTAAGTATGTGATATATTATGAAGTTTGGTGTTTGTAGTTATATTAATTATTATTAGTATGTATACCTACGTAGACTATTTTATTCGTACACTACTATACACTATAATAATAATCGTATATTTTACGTAAATTAAGAATCTATTTGCGGTAGTATTCTGTACCTAGAAATTAATTACCGATGCAAAATACATTTTATTTAAATTCATAATATACAAATCAATATTAAATTATTATACAAAGTGTAA
Source organism: Metopolophium dirhodum (assembly GCF_019925205.1). Classification (NCBI taxonomy): domain Eukaryota; kingdom Metazoa; phylum Arthropoda; class Insecta; order Hemiptera; family Aphididae; genus Metopolophium; species Metopolophium dirhodum. The sequence goes on from NC_083562.1 coordinate 17,359,224, forward strand.
CAGAAAGACTTGACGATAAAAAAAAAATTATGCTACTTAATTGTATGACAAAAATTGTTAAAATTATATGATTAGTAAATAATTTGAGAAATATACTCATATCAGAAAATTCCCAAAAAAAATATTTTGAAAAAGTTATTACGTTTCAAATTCATTTAATCAAAAAATATTGATATTTTAAAAATTCCTAAAAATTAAACAATTTGACTTCGATCAATGTTTTTACTATCAACATTGTTCTTATGATCAGATTCATAAATTGGCGAATTTGAATATATCTAAAAAAAATTAAATCAAATTTTAAATTTTTATTTTCTGGTAAAAAATAAAAATAATTTTTTGTATAATATATGTGTAACGCAAGTGACTATGAATTATATATAAAAAAAAAAAATTTTAAATATCGATTGGAACAAACGTTATTCTAAAAGTCAGTTGTATCTGTTACACCCTGTATATAACGACTAATTCGCAATGATATTATATCATCATTGAACGAATTATTAAAAAAAAATAAGAAGTAAATAAATGCATGCTTGAGGCATAGAAGAGTTATGGGATACAGTTGTTGACAGATATATTATTTTTGTTATTATTTGTTAGATTTTTTTTTTTTTAGTTTTGTGTCAGAACAGTATAGGTACTTAAAAAGTATTTGTGGTAAAATTTTTAATTTAATTTTTCTTAAAATGGTAATATATTAAATAAATAAGGAGAAAAACATGAGGTTTAAGTTCGTGACGATAATATTATGTAGGCACTGATGAACAATTGCACTGTAAAATTGTTTATAAAATTAATCTCACAGGTGTGCAATAATCATGTGGATATTTATATTAGATATTGTTGGATGTGTAATGTACCTACCTATAACCTACCTACCGACGACTATTTATTATATGATCATAGTGCATTGTACGCATAACAGTTTATACGTTCATAGTGTGAATCGCGAGGTAATTGATTTTTAAAAATATATTGTGTACCTAACACAATATGATATTTTATGCAGTATGGGAGGTCGAAGAGGTCTCAGAGTTTCATGATGTAAATGGTTTTATGAATAATTCCCGTTATCTTCGATTCGATAATTTTTTAATACGTTTACTTAGATAATCTCCCTGTAGTCGCTGATAAAATGAGTAACTACGGATTACGGAGTTGATTAAATTCCGTGTCTATTCGAAATCGTCCATTATTACTACACTGAATTGCGGTATTCCGGAAGTACAAGTATTATATATTCTTTTACAGAAATAATTGCATGTTTCGTTGAATTATAAATGTTTAATGTATATGTAGCCGTGTAGGTATACATTAATTGGAAAGAAAGTTAAAAGATAGGCAATACCTATCCTGTCGAAAGCTTTTTTACTTTTATCTTTAAATTATTGTTTTATATTTTATTTTAGGAACCCTTGTTTTAAAAGATCATTTCAAAGAAAAATATTTTACGAAACGTTTATTTTATTTTAATAGAGTATAAATATATTTGAATTCATCAGATGTATAATATAATCTCTTCAAAACAATCTTCAATAACAATTAACAATAGACGTAACTGTAAACATATTCTTTTATCGACAACAATTTCAGAATATTATCTTTAAAAAATTGGTCGTTCTAAGAAGTATAAACCATAAACGCATAATAATGCTAAACCTGAAGCATAGAATTATATTATGTGCAAATTTACAATATAGGTTTCGTTATATTATTTAAAGTTATTTAAACCTGTACCTACATTAGTTTTGAATATTTTTTTAACTGTGTTTGAATAATCCTTGCTAAAATGCAAGTAAGCCCAAATGGAAATTAATTTTGTTGTTGTTGTGTATACATTAAATTCTGAAGCTGATACAATTTTACTATAGGTATTTTCGATTACATCATTCGATTTATTAAATTTTTTTTTATTATGTAGTACCTATATATTAGTACAAAAATTGATATTTACCTTCAAATCCTAAAAATGGAACAATGATAATGATATACATATTGTGCTGAACATCTATTAAATTAAATTTATCAAAATTGGTGTCTGGTAAACATAATATAATATTATAACGGTTACGATATTTATAATGAATCATTTTGGTTGCTACTTTCGATTAGTGTGTAATTTGCTATATAGGTGATAGACGATAGGCCATTATGATAATAACACCCAACAACTTAATGACACACATCTGTCCAAGTTGGAGGTATGGTGTAAGTTTTTTTTATTGTGCAATCGTAGCAATTGTTAAATAATTGCAAATCGAAATTCTGAATATATTGTTTACTGCAGTTAAAAGATTGAATATGATATGCAGAATCGATTGTAACAATTATTACATAACAAACTCTAATAAGCGTTTAAGTTTCCATTTGAGTATACCATACTACCAAATATTGAAATATCCATAAATTGGTATCGTTTATTGATATTCGACAGAGGCTTAATAATAGGTATCTTCAATGTTTTATTTGGTTCAACTCGAATATAGTTTTTTACCAACAGTAGTCAGTACTCAGTAGTAGGTAATATGCCATATTTCCACTGGCCAACAGTTTCCACACAATGTTTATAAAATAACTATACCTATTAATTGTTGCGATCATATATATTTTTTAAATCTCTATGAGCGGGTTTATAGGAAATGTGTTTGGTCGATCCAGTTTAAAATTTCACATTGGTGAACATCTCGGAGAAACTGTATTTTATACTCGTGTTTTATACATAAATCAGTTAACGTGCGATCGAAAAGAAACAAGTCATAGACAACAACGATACTATAATATTATGCCAATAGAGCATTTATTATTGTTAATTGGACTATATTCTATTGACTACCTGGATACGATTATAATTTATAATGGTATATACCGCACGGTTACAAGTTACCAGCTGCTACCAGTGCTACCTACTGGCTATACTACCTACCATTAAATGTATATTATATATATACGTGTTACACTTACGGATCCCGAGGAAATCTTTCTGGGAGAGCGCGTGGCGTACAGAAAAGTTTTTTGTTTACTCAACCGCAGGCCAACATAAATATTATATTATACTATTGACCGTATGGGTACCTCACATCTATAATATTCTACACTGCGTATTTTCATTTTTCGTACAATAACATACGCGCCAAGTTATCTTCCCGGTTTACGCGAAACGGGTTTGTAAAGTACATATATATATATAAATAATAAAATATATATAATACGTAAGAAATAAACGTCTCTACGCGTAACGGTTTACGGTCGGCGATCTGCTTCTGCCGCGGCCGTCGTCGTCGTCGTCGATGGTCATAGTTTGCGTGCGCCCGGAGGCTGCGATTACCTAGTGTACGCGATCTCTAGTTTACGACCTTAAATGCAGTAATACGATTTTTATTATTGACCGCGTGTGTGAAAATTTCACCCACGGCCTTACGCAAGGTCACAAATAACCGTTATACGGCGGGTGTAATTTTTTTTCGATTCCACGCGAACCGTTTATATATTATATTATTATTAGGCACACATGATGTAGGTACAGCGGTAGTTTATATACATACATACGGGAAACATCATTATATGATAATTCGATTAATAGTATACGATCGTTAGCGTTCCACGGTTAGTGTTTAATAATATATTATGAGTTATTATGACGCTATCAAGTGCGGCACACGCATTATGAAATGCGCGTGCTCGCAGACGAGTCAAACAGACGTGTTAAACGCAGCATATAACTGAAATACGGCCAGAATAAAAAAAAATTCCGAAACGGTGTATAAATGTCCGGCGAATTAATTGCAAATTAGTGCAAGACAGTTCTAAGCAATTTGAAAACAAATGAAATATATTATTTACGTTAGATTGTGGCTTATCCAACTACCGCACACTCGCCTACACACGTCAGCCTAGGCGCTATAGCTATGATGTTATTATACGCTTTATTATAGCATAATTATATATTATTTGCTATCAACTAGCTAAATTAGGGAGAGCTTTACGGATCATCCATGTGTGAGTATCTCACAAAATATCTTTTTTCACCTAAAATATGCATACCCAGTTATATAATATATTTACTATCACTATGCGTAATACCTGTGTATTTTATACGATGGATGCCGTCGCCGACTCGTTTCGTAAATGTTCACATTTGAATTTGGATTAAAAAAAACTTGTAAATTACATCTCTATGCCCTTGCATGTGATTTCCATAAAATAGTATTACTGCAGTGGTATCGTTTATTTTGTTTTTATATCGTGAGACTTGTATAATATTATGCTGTTTGTTGCTCTAACAATTAAATATTAAAATAATGTTTTGGCACTTCTATATATAGGCGTTACCTATCTGCCAACTTGCTGTCGTCCATCAATCGTATTTTAACAAACAAGACAATCACCATATGATATAACGGGCGTAGAGCTATGATTATTTCATGGTCAACGAGCACGCAATTACTAAAATTAATAGTAAACTATGTAATTAAATTTGACACTTTCATTTTCATATAAAATATCACTAAAAGAGTCAAAACAACACGTAACAGATTGTTTTGATAGTGCCTAAAAAATAACCATAATATAATAAACACCAGTAGATACAAATTATATTTCTGTACAAATTGACCATATACCTATAACGTTATAAAGACACAGAATATTAATGATCGTCATAGTAGGTGTGTATACTGTATAGGTACTCGTTTACTAAAATATGGGAAATAATACAAATTAAGCAAGTTTAGTAGTTTTTTAACATACACTTTTTAACTATAAACTTGGATAGGTAAATAGTATGAACGTTAAAAAACAATTTAAAATTATTTAAGGTCATTATAATATGGTATATCACTATATTATACAGTCATCTGGATATCTAGCTAACAACGTTTTTCAATTAAAAAGTTGAGTGGTTTTATATATTTTGTATTACTTATTAGATTTACAACCCTACAATAATACACATAGAAGTATAAGGATATTTCCTGAAAATTTAAAAATGCTAATTTAGACAATAACTTGTTCTAGTTTGTGTTCTCGCTTAACTATCCTAACTAAATATATAAAAATTATTTCTTTGAAAGTTGATCTATACAATTTAAATTTATCATATATATATACACTAAAAATAATAAATAAATATAATATTTTCGATAATTACTACAGTGACTCATCCCCTAATTTCAACATTTATGATATGTTTTATTTATGTTTAAGGGTACTGGCTCGTCTTATATTTGTTTTTATTGAACGTATTGACATTTGATATCCATAGCGCTGACCTTGGTTTTGATGATAACTAGAGTTGACGTACAATTTATTTAAAAGTTGGACCAGTTGTCGTATAATGTTTGCCATTTATTTCTACTTTTTAATACTATTAATAATTGATTTTTGATTTAAACTATTTCACGCAGGACTTAAATAAAATGTACAAAATTCTAAATAGATTATCTCTTTTGTGTTTCAGATGACGGGATCTAGTGATCAGACGATTAAGCAATTGCTGGCCGGTTTGGTATTCGAATTCAGCCTGGAACAGCCTGGTTATTATCTGGGCGGGTCACTAGCTGAAATTGACGAAAACTCCACTATTGATTTTCTAGTAGGAGACATTGTAATTGTTCAAGAAGACCAATTCCATTCAGACCAAAAGCACGGTAAATAATACAATATTGTTGTTTACGTATGTTCGCCCTTCATCGTTTGTACCATTTTACTTGTTTGACGGTTGTGTTGTATTAGTTGCCTATGCGAGTCGCCTGTCGTTTCATCGTGTGAAGAAAATATATAATTATATGATATTATGTGAATTATATACATACATATAATTTAAAATTAACGAATTTTATTAAGTAAACATTTATTGAATTGTTCACTATTTAAAGTGTGGGTCAGTAAAATGTAATAATAATTTTAAATAGATATATTTTATACTCGGACACTCGTATATACTATACCGTAGAGAAGTTACTTACTTGAAGGCTCTTTAGTTATGGAATAATATGATGCATTTCACTAATTAGTAATTTTCAAAGAAATTTTTTTTTTAAATCAGTATTATATCATATTAATCCTTAATTAATCGACAAATTCAATGAGTTTAAAATTATAAATATAATATTTATCAACTTTTATCAACGGTAAGTCATAGAATTTTTTTGTCTACGCAGTGTAAAGTTATAACTTATAAGCTATACTATATATTATATATATTACTCTAATTATTTTTATTTTTTTTTTATTGCAATCAATTGGTTTTATTTTAGTGTCATATATTTTTTTAAATGTAATCAATATAATATTATAGTTTCTACTATTTGTATGAGTGCCTAGAATACGGCTGTACTTACTTACTTACTAATTTAAAGTGGTGGATTTGTGGATTTAATATTATGTCTAAGCCCCACCGTCCACCACATAAAAATAATAAATCTTTGCAGGACACCACCCCTGTGAAAAGGCATGCCATGTAAGGTTAATAATAACAAATGGTAAAAATTTAAAAGCTTAGAGGTGAAGTGAATTAATGAGTAGATTTATATAATTATAAGTAGGTGTAATAATATATTATATAGTAGCCGAAAGAGAATGTATAAGAACCAATTTAGATGAGACGGGCCTGCATAAATGTATGGTTATATGAAGAACAAGTTAAAATTGATTATTAAGAATATTATTTCAAGGCTCTAAATTTAAATACCTACGTATTTTATTACCTTAGTAATGAATGAAATAGATCAAATATTGAATAGACAAGTGTTCTTATAAATGCACAATAACTATATTATATAATATTATTGAACAATTAAGTTTCAGCGTATGTATTTTATTTTTATTAGAAAACGATGGAAGATATTGTCTTACTGAAAAATTCATTTACGATGAGATGGCATATATTACATGCCTGAAATCCGCCAAAGAACTATATGGAGAGCCGTTGCGTAGAATGGACATCTTATCCATAGAAGAATATGATTTAATATTTGACAAATTGTTGAAAGTAGCTGATAAATGTAGCCAAGTTGTCAAAGAAGTAAGTCAATTTTCGTACAGTATTAATACATTAGTGTTTCGCAGTAACCAAAAATTAATTTATAATATGTCTTTCAAAAGTCAGTATTTGCAATTAATATTTTATTTTTATAATTCATTGAATAAACATAGTATTCATTTTACTATTAATTGTTTCAAATGTATAGTATCTACCTACCTACGTAATGTTCAGTCTTGATTGGGATTGTTTTTCAAATGTTATGAACTTATGAATGATTTCTCATTTCTTTCTCATTAATTTATCATGATAAATCACTATATTGTATATTTGTATTGTGTCTATGTTATGTGTAAAGATGAATGAAGTATGACGACTGACGAGTGCTCGACACTATTTTTTAAATATTGCTAGCAATTACTTTTTTCTCATTTAGTATTTGACTTGTTGGAATTTTTTATTTAAATATTTTATGCTTATACATATCACAACCTACGCTCATTTGCTTATTGTAGTATCATTATGTTTACTGCATGCCTCCATTCATTTACTATTTAATTTTATACTTCAATGAATTAAGGTTCATTATAAAATATTACATTCCACAATGGATACTCAGCATATTTTTTATGATCTCATTCATTAATAAATAATCACAAATACACAAAAGAAAATAATATTATAAACTTATATTTAATTCATAATATATAACAGAACCCTTCAAAAATGGAAAAAAATAGGTAGATCTTTACAATAATTATTATAATTCATTTTTATTTTTATTTTTATTTTATTTTTTTTTATTTGGATGAAGGCTTCGACTACTAGGTCATTAGCCTGTGGTTCTGTAGGGGAGGGTACTGTAGATTTGTTTACACGTGTGTGTTTGTTTTGGCAGAATTTTTAATTTGGGCACCCGTAGGTATCTGCCATGCCCGGGTGGGGGATGGCGGCACTTGCTCTCCGGACACCGTGACTTGCCCGAAGAAAAATGCCGTTTGCGACCGAGGTATCGAACTCGGGTCGGCTGCGTCGCAGCCTACGCCTTAGTCCGCTCGGCCACTCCGTCCCCCTCATTTTTATTATATTATAACATAAAACATGTCTCAAAAATTGATAAACACGGTTAAAAAGATATATATTATACATTATTTGATAGATTAAACTGATGATGTATACAAAAGAAAAGATTGTTATTTAATTTATATTTATGTATATTATAAAGCATGATTTGTAGCTATCCGACCGAGCCATTCATTCATGTTCAACACCGACATGTACATTTAGTAGCCTACACAATGCTCCTAGTGCTAGATGTCTCGTTAACGTTATTAGTAGATTTTAATTATTGGTACTAATAAAAAAGGCCAAAGTGAACCGGTGTTGATCAGCTTTTATTTTTAGTATGCCACATTTTAATGTTTCATATTGACAGAATTTTTTATTCAACCGATTGGTCATATATCGGTAGTAGGTATATGCTTATTAGTTAGTATGCTATTGATAAACAGGTCCTACTGTACCGATTTATGAAATCGGGAGGTGTTTATAATCCGAAATATTCCAATTAATATAAAATATATTACAATTCTATAAGTGCAACTAGAGCCCAAACTTTGAAAATCATATATTTAGAAACAGTAAAAATTAAAAAGATATCATTTGTTAATCATTCATGTTTTTAATGTACTAATAATCTTGATGGCTGTTAGGAAATTTAATTAAATATTGATGATAAATAAAACAAGAGAAAGACAAACACATCCTGGGGATTTCTATCCTGTATTTCTGTTTTCGTGAAAGAAAAAGAACCTTGCTTGCATACTTTTAAGTTATAACCAATTTAGGAGAAAGTATGCAGGTGTCGGATCACACACATAATACACGGATTATGCGTGTAATATTATATCAAGGAATACACCCCCTAGCCGTGTAGTGACGTTCATATTCTATCGTCATATAAAAATAAAAACTTAGGTATTCTCTAAAATAAATTAACTTGTGACACACCAGTTTTTAATTATAAAATTGTAATTCTTGTTTTTTAAAATGAAATACAATTATTATGTCCACTTACTTCTTATATTTTTTTTGAAAGCCTATTTTACGAATGTCTTGATGATTATTTAACACGAGGATAAAGATTTATTTTTAATTTCTTTCAGAATTTGTATTGTGTAAATTATTATTAAGGTACTACAATACATAGGTATTTTCTATTATTATAAATATTTAAATAATTAAAATTATTATTATAATTTTTTTATAATTTTTTAATGATAATTAATATGATATTATATTATGTACTTAACCGAAAGTGTTGTCATTTCTTTTTTAGATACAATCTGATATGGAAAATTGGGATCCAGTATTTGCACAAATAGGTAAGTGTAATAAATTATGAAAAAATTATATATATTATTATACTAACAATATAATTTTAAGTTGATATTATTGATATTCAAATATGTTTTGTTATTGTGTAGTCTACTAATAAGGATTAATTAAATGTAGAGTGAAATATTATTCTACATTTTATGGAGCCTCATAGTTGGATCCCTAACTGAGGTAATCACATGTATATAGCATACCAGTTAACTGTTAGTTAACTGCAGTTGGGTCCTGGATTATTTTAGCTTTTAGGTAATACACTAGTTGAACCCCAGATTATTTTATGTAAGTAACACAAATTACAAAAATACAATACACACGAAAAAAAATTGTAATTTTGACTTACCAAAAGTATCAACAATACACCACATTTCCTACCAGAAATGATAATATTGGAGTTAAAAATTAAAGCATTTATTCTCATTATAAAATCAATATAGATTCATCGTTTCGCTCAGAATCTAAAAAACTAAACATAGGTATTAAAATGTTATATAGGTACTCAAACGTCTCAAACACAAGTTAAACATAAAAGTTTAACTAAAAATCTTCGTTATTGAACTAAATATTATAAAGTTGGTAGACTGTATAAGTACTTTAAAAATGCAAGCTAATTTTACTTTTGATTGAATTCACTTTAAATTTTAAATTACAACAATAAATTGACTGCAATGCGTGGGTAAAACGGGATAATATATAAAAATTAAACTTTTAAAATAATTTTTAAATTACTATAAATAGCTCAAAAAGAGGCGAAATAATTAAATAAAATGTTGGTGTTTTTTAAAATGCAATATAAACATTCAATGAAAATTATTATTTTTCTTAATTTTTTTTTCTTGACGCGTTTGAAAACTACTGAAAATATTTAATTTTAACCTCATCTCGAATGAACCAACAAGATTCACTTTTCCACCTTCATTGCTCCGCTTAGAATCTAAAATACGATTAAAAAAATCACTTTGATGTAAATAAAAATTAATTTAACCGTTTCCTCCATTATTGTAGTATAATTAAAGCATTTCATTTTGTGTCACGTATAAATCTACTGAAAAAATAATTCTATTTGATTTCGTATAATTAATGTTTTATACAATTGTACAAAGAACACACTAAAGTGATTTTTTTAAATCATGTTTAATATTATATAATAAATATTTTTTATAATTTTTTCGCTTGTATTGTATATTTGTATCAACTACTTACATAACATTTTGTATAATAAATTCTAATAATTAAACATTTTATTGGCAAAAAACATTTTTACGCATATCTTCGGGCAAAAATAGATCATAGACAGTCCGAAGTCTGTTAAAATGGGAAGGAAAACATTAGTATTAAATACTATTAACCGAAAAATAATTACGGGACCCAACTAGTATAGGTAACTATGAATTTTAATTTCGGGACTCAACTCGGATGCTGCCTCATTTTCGTAAGTAAATGTCGATTTAAATCAGAAAAAATTGACAGTTACATAGAGATAATTTATTTTAAGTTCAAAATAAATTATTTAGTGGCAATTTTATGACCTCCTGTAGAGAGTTTAATTTTAGTGTAGGAAAAAACTAATTTAAATACACATATATTCTAACCATCACAAATACATAAATTCAAATACTTTATCTAAATATTATAAGAACTATAAAATATGAGTTACTTTTGATTTAAACTATTTAAAGAAATAAAAACTGAGACAAAAAAGAGTCAAGGTTAACTGTTGAGTGGAGAAACGTTAAATAGATATGTATAACAATATTATGTAAAATATAGGTACCTTCTATTATAATGAGTGTTATAACTTATAAGAATCAATGATAAGATAAGTATTACTCATAAAGTGTCACAGAGATGATTCATATAATTTAGTGTTTCATAACAATCATAACTTTCTTGAATAATCCAATACGGTGAAACGGAATTGCGGAACTGTAAGACTCAAACGTATTATTTTTTTTCGAAAGGGCCGGGCACGCGGGTGATTCTTAATATTTAAGTCATCGCAATGGAATGTTCTTCGTATATCCGATGTGATTGAGATTTAACCAGTGTTAGTAGAGGAAGACGTGTTTTTGAACATGGTGGTTGTAGTGAGTCACATCTATGTAATAGTTAACGAGTATTGCATTTGCACATTTGCACATTCGCGTACCAAACTTTGACTATCATTTTGTATTCCGCGTCATAAACTCCTACGTCTACAAAAACAATCATAAAATATATCAATGATGATCTGAAATTTTAATGGTATTTCTGAAAACACGTGATTATTATCACAGTAATATATATTATATACGAATGTAATATAATATATAATAGGCAATTGCTAATAGTTGTATATACTTGCATTTTATGATAACGATGACACGGTTAAACGTGTCAACACTGCAGGCACCTCCAAGGGTTATACTAAACAATAATAAAAAGTAATAATAGTTATGTTTCTATCGGATTACCGTAACGAACATCGCCACATACTCGCGGGCCCGTGAGACATGTGTATGTGTACACGATAATGATTATGCAATAATAATTGTGCTTGCAATCCACGCGACCCTTTAGAAAGGCAAACTATAGCTACAGGCCATTCGCACACCAACCCGCAAGTTTATTTCCAGTTATTCTGCTTCGATATTTTATTGATATTTATTACTTTTTTTTCTGATTTTTATTATTCGTTATCAGTTTTTTACGATATGTATAATAGCATTCATAATAATATGTATAAACATAATAACTAATAATATTACTATTATTACTGCGCCGTAATGTAATGGCACGGGGAAAAATATATGCACATTGTATTAACGATAAGGAACTTTCGCCGCCTTCCTCATTACCAGAAACAATGGCTTTCGGGAGCCCCAGGGCTGTGCGGCGGATGGAAAGTGAAATCATCGCGGTTGCGCGAGCGCAGGATTGGGCCAATATAATATAATATATATATGATAATAATATCGTGAACGGTAAAACCGGTTGTGCACTTTTGATATTATGCTTTTTTATTATTATTTTGTATAACGGGATGGAAACATCATCTGCCGCCGAAGTCCATACGTTATAATATTATATATCGTGTAGGTAGGTACATCACTATTATTGTTGACTACAACACGATTGTAAACTGATACGACTTAATGATAGTAATACAATATTTCCAAAAAAAAAATTATTCGTACCGACTACCGACCATTGTTAGTACATGGTCGCGAGTGAAAGCTCCGCGATATATCCATATAAAATATAATATGTATAGGTAGTATATACACGTGTACAGCATAATAATATATACAGTCGCCGGGGGTGGAGGAAGTACTTATTTGAAAATATAATAACATAATATATTTATTATTATTACATCGTTATAACACTATTTCCGATTAACGTTAGGCACCTATTATTTAATTTTCGAATATTTTTTGCTTCTTCGATTTTATTAACGCCATAAACACCGGCCGTCGAGCCTCTGCAAAATTACGTACTGCTACGTATGTACAAGTGCCGATACAGCTGCATACCCCGAGGACACGAAAACGCGTTTACCTGTAATTTTTTGGAACGCATTCGCTTTCTTTCTTTCTTTAAGGTGTCGTCGCTGCCATATAACTCCTTGCCTTACGATTAGCTTTATGTCGACCGCTATATAATAATAATTATTGACCACCGGCCGCAGCTTCATTATGATTATATTATAACCGTACAGTCATGTGCCTATGGTCCGGGCGAACGTGCGGAGAAAAGTGCTTTCCAACGAGAGTGTAAAAATTATTATACTGCTGCATCTATATAAGTATACATATTACCTATGTTTTAATGTAATTTCGCATAACGCACCTACCTAGGTGTACACGTGCAATAATATCACAGAAAACGACGCTCGTGACGGGTTCGGATTATTAATGCCCAGACAGTGATATATAGAATTTTGCACGAGTAATAATAACTTCACGTACATTTTCACTCGGTATACATTTATTCTGTACAATTATATACTTTGTTCATACGTCATACGTATTATTGATGTATTATATCAGACAACCGTTATAACATGGTTATAGGTAGGTTAGGTTACACACGTAAATATATACGTTCTAATGTGTCCACTGATCAACCTGTGCAGCAGTAGTTTCAACTTTAAACTTTAAAGAGTCAGTCGAGATTCAACGAGATGGACTTGTTCGATAAAAATTGTATTATACGCTTTCCATTTCGTATGGTACTTCAACTTTTTATAAGAGTTCACGTGAAATCTAGAAATGACCTCGATGACCACGGGGTAACGATTTCATTATAGGAAGTCGTGTGTGTGTGTTCTTGACATTGGACCGTTTATTACTATTATTTATTGCAAAATAAGGTTTTTAAACAAGTTCATTAGACCAATGAATAGTATTTTTCTAATTGTATACACGATACGTAATATTATTACCATACACTTAATTATTCTATTTTCAATGGCAATATCCAAGCTTTCGATTTTAATCATTATAGGACAGGTGAACTTACCTTTAAGAGTCATACAGTTTTTGAATATTTTTTTTTTACCCTTCTCGAATAAAATTGTTGTAATTCGACGAATCGGTGTTTATTTAAAAAATATAATAATATATTGTTTGAGCCTGGTGTTATTATAAATTATCAGTTCATTGTGATTTTCTTACAAAATATTAATTTTTAATGGTTGAGTTAGCATATATTATTTATTACATTATAAATATATATATATACACATATTTCTTTAATATTGTTATATATTCGTAAAACCATTTGTTACGTAAATATTTTCAATGAAATAATGCAATGTGCCGCAACTCGCAAATATTATTTAAAACGCCATATTTTCACCAAGAGCTTGCGAAAATATTTCCCAAGAAGTATCCACCGTTCACGTGACGTTAACTGTTATACATCAATCAAGCATAACACTACAAATTGTAACCAAATAAAGTACACAAACATTTTGTCAACTCGATCTATAAGCATGCCATACTTAAACGCACTATAATAAGTAAATAAGTAATATTTATGTTTGTTAATATTGCTATATGTTTAAACTATATTATAATACCTAATATTATAACATTTTAATAGATAGAAAATAGGGATTGTTGTATCGAGTTAATTTGAGTGTAATGTGGGTCTCATAAAAATAGTGTTCAAACAAGTTGAACGAAGTCTTGCTGTTTGTGAAATCTAAAGGAGTAGCCCGAGTACTTCAATAGTCTTACTGTAGCTGTGGTAGGGAATTGTCCGCAATATGCACTGTTGTATTCTCGTCGAAGGTATACGAATGTATTCGATAATACGCGAGTATATACCATTCGCGTTGAAGATTTCTTCGTGATCGTTTGAAAATAAGCTAGATGCAAATAAGAAATTATCAACGGTCGTTTCTGGGATCAGAATGAAATTCAACTTTTAAAAATATAAATCACAAAAATGTCTCTTGTGATCTATTGCGTTTCGTGATTCAATATCTTTTCTCACGTAATCACCCTCGCAGTAATTTATATATTGGTATAGTATTAAACTATAGTGTAATAGCATCTACCGACACAATAAAAGCAACAGTAATAATAATAATATCATGTTTAAAACATTGGCGCCAATCATTGGGGTCGGGCGGAATAATTGTCTCAATATCAATATATTATATACCTAATAATATATTATGTAGGTCTTTCGGCGGCTGTTTACCGATATCGCCGCGACGATGACACACGTCCATAGTATAATATATTAAGTATTATTATAATACACGCACGACCTATACGCGCGTATCATCACACAGACACATAATATGTATATATATATATTTATACGTATAATGCGTCTTTCACTTTTCTCTCGTGTCTAGCCATGCGTATCGGCTCCGAGTCCGAATGTGTGCGATCGGAAACCGACGTCGTGTCCAGTGTGTATTTATATACGTATATAAAGTGTAGGTATATACTTGTAGTATACGGCCGGAATTATATTTTCTTCAGACGCATCCGCGACATGTTATACCTATAGTATTATTATTTACCTACTCTAAAATATTATTCTAGCGCCTGCAGGTACGCGATATAAGCTCGTTGTATAATAGACATAATATGTATACGGTATACCGCCCATATAAGTGGGGAGGGGGTATCTATAGCTGGATTTTATAAGTTAGATTTAACAACTGAAAGTCTAAGACTTTAAGCTTTAGGGAACGTTATAGTGACATTTGTTGCATCCATCTTACAAGTGCGTAACATAGCAAATTGTACGCTCAGCAGATCACGTTTTTCTTCCTACTTATAAGTTTAAAAATTTGAGTGAATTGACCTCTTATACAATTTAAAGGTAAGATTATTATCTAGGCAATGGAATAGGTATATTTAAATTTTAAAGCTAGTTATGAGTGTTTTAAGATGTACAAACAATTTACAACACTCAACAAATGTTTACATCATATATTCTAAAAATGTGACTAAAAAAAAATTACGGAATGGGGAGCTAAGCAAAATTCCAAGGGGGATATAGCCCCCTTAGACCCCCCCCCCCCATTCTACGCATATGCGTCCCCTTAACGAGTCATACTTTTGATTTTTCATTTGCTCAGATTGACAACTGCGGTGCACGTAAAACAAAAATAATTTCGAATCGAATTCCACTCTAGTTTAATAGATAAATAATCGTGTGCGAAAAGATTTAAATTAAATTCAAATGAATATAATAACTTAATTTTTTGTTTACTATTAGCACGTTAAATGTATTCATTGACTTGCCAATAGACTCGAGAATAATATTTGACCAAGCGTAGTAGAGAGTGGAGTTTCCGTGCTGTAGATCGAACTGTATTAATTTATAGGTACGTATTATACACTTAAACGACTACTGCAGTTAGTGTCAGGGTTTGTTCAATAAATATACATGTAATATGTATATTGTATATATACTTTTTTAAACCTTTAACATAAATTACATTACCTATATATTGCCTATTGGCAAACCAATGCAGCTGATTATTATTATTATTATTATTATTATTATATTGTCATAGATATATATGCACATCCCCTCTCGCGGGCTCCGCGCAAGGTTAATGTCGCAGTCACCGCCGTCATATAATAATAATATAATGATATATAAAATGAATGGCTTTCACTGGGTGCGGTCGTTCAACTCGACGTATTAATTTTTTTTTTTTATCTTTAAAACGCACTTTACATTATTATAATAATAATATGGCCTATACGGACATACGGTACGGGTTATATTAATTACGCTAAACGTGTATTGCAGTTTTGCGCCAGAGTGTTATTGTGTCAACGAGTAGCCGTTTCGTAACACGCTTGTAGCATATAGCCACCTCGCGCGCCGACAGAAGTTTCGTCGCGCATCATAATAGTCATATAATCGCATAATATTAAATTAACATATTGTGCAGCTTTACGAGTGCACAGCCGCGTAGGTTACGCGCGGTGATTTTGTACTTTTCGTCTTTCACTCGTCGGTCGCCGGCCAAATCGCACGCTTTTTTTTTTTTGACCCACGAGATTTCTCAGTCGTCATTTCGACACACCTATTGGTCACCTAAATAGGTTATTATAATATATACCAACCTACCTGTCACCGACCACCACGAATTCAACAGTACGGAGGGTAAAAACTGTACTAGAGTAATGAACTCGAACAATATTATTAACAACATTTTGTGTGTTCATTTTTATAAATTTGCGAGTTGTGCACCATCTGAAATAATAAGCCTTATAAAAGTATAAATTATACCAGCTATCGCGTATGGGAATGCGAAAAATTACATCGTAGCTGCTAGTGTATTATGCATATTATATGTGGTTCTTTTGTAATAATAATTACCAATATATGATATAAAAAAAGTAAATATATTATATTATCAGGCCGGCCCACACACTACGCGTTGTGAATATTTTTTATATAGTTTATATTATTTTATAATATTTATTACGAGAAGTTAAAAATGTTATGGGAAATACTCGTAATAGTTAGATAATGGGCACCAATTAATTTACACTATGACCGCCATTGTTCAATTATGTATTTTGATATCGGTTAATATTATGATCGTATAATATTACAATCATAAGGAGATTGTGTATAATATTGTTTTTAAATATTTTATAGGTATTGAATTAATGTTATTTGAAAATATTTCATGTAAGACTACACGCTCGGAATCAAGTTTTAAAATAAGCCGAAATTATGGAAATTGTTAACCAGCGCCGCCTTATGTTAAACGGACAATGGCTAGGACGATTTGCAATGTTAATTTTTACGATTCGTAACCTGGCAAAAAACAAACCTATTAAACGTACTAACAAAATGTGTGTTTTACTTTAACTGAGAAGCAATAAACAGCGACTTAAAATTTAAAAACCAATTGCGATCTAATTGAAAAAAAAAACATGAGAGTAGATACTTATAATATAGTTTAAAAAAATCCTCCTCGTGTTATATTATCATGTAAAACACACGTATTGATTTTGCATGTCTAAATAATAAATATCATTGATGAATATACCTAGACAATACCTAGTATGAAAATATAAATTAATATTTTTAACCCATTAATTCCGCGATAATTTGTATTTCCATTAGGATTGATTTACGGATTCAGGTGGTCATTTTCCGCCTACCATTAATTTGTATACGATGTATTTTTTTATTTTTTGAGTACACGACAAATGCATTATTATACTATTATCATAATATTATTGTACACTATAATAATATAATGCAGTACTTTCACTCGATCGGAGACACTTAAAAAAAGGGTAGGTATATAATATAATTCAATCATCGATCATTATCGAGATATTTGTGTGACTATATCTATATGTGATCATTGTGTATGACTGCACTGACCTCCCCTCCACTTCGTCGCCAGGGGAGGGGATGTGTGTATATATGTAATATTGCATTTGTGTGGTGTGTCTCTTTCTCTACGAGCTGCATAAAAACGTTGTTAGGGCGGCTCGCGACCTCAAGGTAGCCACTGTGGTTCATGCTTTATTTATGATTAGAAATCACTTTTTATCGTGTAACACGGGATGCCAATCTCCATGCGTATCTGTGTGAGATTATGCGTACATATATTATATATTTATGTGTGTGTGTATGTGTGTGCTGTGTATGTGGCAGGCCCTAAACATGTTACGAAACACACTTGATAGATCGGTTCATTGATATTCGTTGTCGGCCCCTTATAATGTTTATGGAAGGAAATCAAGTACCTATGTATTGCTTTCTCGTTATATCAATCCATTACGGTAATGTACGATTTTTGATTGTAAAATTGTTTTTTGTCTTGCAATCGTCTTGGCATCTTCTAAAAAAATTTCAGTAAACGATTGATTTGTAATAATGTAAAGCTAATGGGCATAATATAAATGTTTAATATATTACATTATATTAAAATAAATTCGTTATAGAATTATGCTTAGTTACCTACTTATCTATTTGGTCGACACTCTGTACACTATCAAAATGTATAAATAATGAATAGGTACCTACGCTATTTAGGTTAATATTACTATACAATGTATGCTATTATAGGTATAGGATTGCTAAATGTTACCGAAGACCGAAAGACCTTAAATTATTTACATTTTCTTGCATCCTGTTTTATAAATAATTGAAACTTTAAAACGTTCTAAAACGGCTGATGATTATTGAGCCTTAGTTTTTTTTTCATCATTACATTTAACGATATTGTATGTGGGAAATTTATAAAATGTCCAACGAGAGTCAATTTGAAAGTACGTAAATAATTGGTTAAAATTGTATGATTTTTTACAATAATTTAGAATTTAGACTTCCTTTGAGCTGTTTACGGACATTTTCAGTTTCTAATTTTTTCTTTTTTTTTTCTATAAATATCAATAAAATGTTATTCATCGGTCAGAATGCTTGGAAATTTATTAAAATAGGCTCCTAATATATTTTTACAGTAGCAGTTGAAAAATATTAAAAATACAGTCACCATTTTTTTTTTAAGTATTTAAAGTTCGAGTTTTGATAAAATACATAAATATCACATTAATGTGCAAATTATTTAGCGTTAAAAATACATAAAAATTTTTCTTTTCAAATCAAAATATTGAAAATTTAATACAAGATTCTTTATCAAACAAAAAAATATCTACCAAAAAGTCAAATTAAATTTTTATGAGCGTTCTAAGTTTAAATTATTACGACATTGGATTTTCTTATTTTGTTGTATTTCAAAAACAATTAACTATAGATACTTGAAATGTAGTTTTTTAATTTCATATGCATCGCTAAAGATTTCTTTAAAATATCTTAGTTTTAAATTTCAAACCGCTTTTTCTCAAAATTATACATTTTGAGTTGTTTCTTGTTTCAGAAGTGCGATTTGATCTATTTTTAGAATGCATAAAATAATTTTATTTCTAGACCACTTTTTTTTTTTTAATCACAAAATCCACTAAAAACTTACTGCTCACCGCTGATTTATATAGTAATCTGATGGGCATTATTTTTTATTCTAAATACTGTTATGAACCTAGTTCTATTTTAATTATGAGGTGTTCAACGTAGTAGGTACCCATAATTTTGAAAATGTCTATGTAGGTGTACCTACCTAAATTAAATAAATGTTAAACAATAGCTATAAAATGTAATAGTTTTTTTATTTTTACTTTTAAACATTCATAATTAAAACTAATAAGCCAATGCAATAGTATAATAATTACAATAACAATAGTCGATTACCTATGTGATAATCACGTTGTGTCATTATCATTAAAATTATAGATACGCCTATTACGAATTGGATTGTCATAAAAAAAACCTCATCATATTGTATATTATATAATATAGTATACCTATACGGACACTTGTTGATTGTATACCCAGTTGATATCACGATAAGCTTGTACAATAATCATTTGACACATATATTATATAGGTTACTGCATATTATGTGCAGAAGCAGCGCGGCAGTTATGGGTGGGAACGTTCAGAAGGAAAAAAGTTTTCGAAGGTATCAAATGACATTAATGTTGAAATAATATTATATAGTTAATTTTAACAATATTATTATTATTTGAAAAGCATTAAAAGTATTAATAATTTAACAAAACATAATTTTAAATAACATAGCCACCAAATAAGTTGGCATTTTTACATGCATTTGTTAATCTTTCGCCTACATAATATAAGACATGTTTATAATCAAATAATCACTTATCACCAATCTGTTAGTTATTAAGTAAGCAATACTTGTGTGTGGAGACCAAATTAAAAAAGTAATTATTGAGTTGTGCACACTCCCTCCATTACAAATTCGTGGGTGAGCCACTGACGTAATTCCTTATAGTTTATAGGGTTGGTCGGATAATCACACAAAAATCCGTCCGATGTGGCGATATCGTTATATCATTACGGTTATATTACAGTGTTCCAGTCGTGTGTATACAATTATATCCGTACGATATGACTATAAGGTCTACAACACCGGTGCAATAACAATAAAAATAACAACAAATAACAATAATAATAACAACATTAATAAGTACCTAATAACTACAAAGATAATAGCATGGTGTTATTTCACGAGCCGATATCATATTGTACTCGTACAATAATGTAACATGCGCGCGTGTAAGCGTCGGCCGAGGGGTCCTATCCCAACCGGTGGCACTCATCGCGGAGAGTGAGAGCAAGAATCGCCGCCGCTTTTGAGATGATCGTAGGATAGAGCGGACGACCGACGAATGGACGGACAGGCGCACGCGAGTTACACGACGACCGCACATTTCAAATTTTTTTTTAGACACGTTTTGTTCGCCAGCGCACGTGGTCGTGTCTATTATTATTGTGTACGAGACGCCGGCCGCCGTCGCGTTCGCTTGTTTGCTTTTTGTTGTGTCAAGTTCGAAATTTCGCGTCGTATTCCGCGCGTATCGAAGTTCTTCCCACTGACAGTCGTACTATATATTATATCCAAAAGAATTATAGTACGCAATACAATCATATTTATTATACTATAAAATATAGCCAATATACATATGGCCAGAATCTTTTTTTTTGTATACATAACTATATATCGTAGTGTTGTGCGTCTTATCGTCTTATACGAGTGATAATGTCTTGCGATTGATTAAAAAATAAATTGTCTGTGTGAGTGTGTGTGTGTGTGTGCCGGTGTCTGTGTATGTGTGTATGTGCTGATCTTATTTTTTTACCGTATAAACCTTTTGAGTGACCGACTACTATATTGTCGATACTATTGACGAACAATGGATTGCATGCCGTTGGGATTAAAACAAAAATCGTTTCCAAAATGTTAGTATACGGTTTCACATTGTGGCATGATATTAATGTACCTTTTTATTTTACTAAATAATTGGAATAATTATCACCTATTTACATACTTTTAAATGATATAATATATCACCTACTACTTATATAAGTGTATATAACTACTAACTAGTACTGTATAAGTATAAGTATAAGTATAAGGCGTAGTAATAAGACAATTAAGACTAATAACGAACGTAAACAGTGGGATTAACCATATTCAGCGGCCAGTTTTGCCGGTTCAATACTCCTTAAAGTTTTTTTTTATTTTATCCATACACCATTTATTTGGCCATAGAACATTATCTCTATGCTATCCCCCTCCTCTCTTACACCCTCGCCCCTACAATTATGCTGATTACAGAGTAATTACAACGGATACATTGATAGATGTGGATTAAAAACTGGGAACGATAAGCTACTACAAAAGTATAAAGTTAACTCCTGCACTGACAGTGCAAAGTTCACGAAGATTGAATACTGAACAAATGTCAAATTCGTTTTTAAAATTTAAGTCGTAATTATCATGATAAACATATTAAAAACCGAATGACTTAAATAGGTAAAAAAAAACAAAAATTAGCACAATATTAAAAAAACATTTTATGCTGCAAATGCCAATATGGACACGATAAGTATTTTACCTTGTTGGCTGGTAGAAAGGAAAAGATTGTTATAGTTTCACGTTATGTTCGAGAATTATCGATACCCGCGTTGTCTTAATTCACAGCGCATAAACACGTTCTATTCAAGTTCAGGTATTTTATCTATAAAAATTATTTCTCAAATTACTATGTTTAGGTACCTATTTAATCACACTTATAATTTGTAAAATATCTTTGAAAATGAACATGTAATATACATTTTTTTTCCAATTATGATTATTTTTGATTATGTTGAGCTTTTTGAGACATTACAAAATTGTGTGCTCAAGTAAAAAGCTTAGTTTTTTTTTAATTTTTTGCCATAATGTGTTGACACTATAGGCAATGAACTATTTATTTTACTTCTAAATTATTATATTTATTATTGTTGTAATTTATTAAAATAAACAATTTCTTTTTTTCTTTTTATTAAATATTAAATTTTGGTGGCATTATACATTTATACCTAATATTGAAATAGTTTTATGTCTAAAAAGTATATTTTAGTTAAGACTAGGTTATTCGCATTCATTCATCTTTTATAGAATGTAAAGCCGAAGGGTGGTATATCGAACATTTGAACGGCCATATCATGGGCGGTACTATCTAAATCAACCCCTCCACTGATTCTTACACCCCAAAAAATGTTTGAAGTATATATTTGTACTTCAAACAAATATTAAAATAAAACTATATTTGAAGAATAAATAACTATTTTAATGTTTAGTAATACAATATCAATATAATTATAATGATAAATAAGTTATAACACTCAAAACAGATTTCAATAATAATAATATTACCTAATAGGTTAGTTAAATATATTATGTATTGCTATATGTTACAATTATTGAAGTAATACCTATTACAAGAATTGAAGAATGTGAAAATCAGTTATAATATTATTTATAAGTATAAAAATCACATTCACTATTCGCATGTAATAATTGTTATAGTTCATCAATTTTTTTATATTATTTTTGAACGTATAAACTATAAAGGTTCGGCGACAACATTACAATGGCTATTATCTTTGTGTAAGGTGTATACATTTTTTTTTATAAATAAGTAAATATACTTATAAGTATGTTAGATTATTGATTACATTGTTGATACACTGTATAACATTTCAAAAATTTGTTTGGTTATATTCATTATTAAATTAGTTTGTCTGAGTGAGATCGTCCGTTAGGTCTAATGGCTTCGTATAGGTTTGTAGAATTTTTTCCCTACTTCATAAAACGTAGTAGATTGACAAGTGAATATGTATTAGACAGTTGAAACCACTCAACAAAAAGTCCAATTTTGTAATTTGCTTCGATATTGGTATTTGGTATATTATACAAATAGTTACTTCTTATTGCTTAGTCAGGATTGATTTCCTGAAGTGGGGAAAGCACTCCTTTCCTTGTAGCTATAGATTGTAATCATAATAAAATATTAAATAATTTACATAATGGATAAAAAATAATTATTTGAACACTTTGAAATTGAATTGATATATAGAATTTGAGTTGTTGTTTATACTCATAATAAATAGTCGTGGTCATAGTTTTCAGTTAATTAAATGTAGTTGTATATCATTTAAAATAGAAAGCTTTTATAAACAATCAAATATGATTTACCGCTATCCTAATGTATCGATATTGGCAAATTTCTATTGTAGTATACATGGAAAGTCAATTTTGTCTCGTCAGAGTTCAAATCGTGTCAGCTGGAAAGGTAACAGGACCGCCGTCCAACCGAATTCACCCAGTGAACAACAGGATAAGGATAATGTTACCGGCATAGTAGAAAGGCGTGTGGACGGTGTGTTATAAAATTTGATGAAGAGAACAGGGTGCAATGTGAAATTATTTTAGTCTCTCCGATATTTTTAATAAAATATATCGTATTATCAAATATCAATACATATTCATGCATATACTATATGAGTACCCAGTAATATATAGTAGGTACCTAGGTATAATTGTATAAATAAGGCATATATTTTCCTAGACAATACTTTCGAATTGTCCTTGACCTTATGTATACGAACCTATTCCTTGTAATTGATGTACATACGTGTAGGATCTAAACTATATTTAATTTCATGGAATAACATCCGTTATGTTTTGTCGAAGTACAATAACCGATACAGATGAGTCACGTATCATAATTTCCAACACGATTAGTATATAACCTACCTACACGACTGCTCCTACTAGTGAGATCGTCAGTACTACCTATATACGACCCATTCGCGTGTAATCGGAATCAAAAAACACTATAACGTGCACCGCGTCCGTGTGTAATCATCGGTCAACTTAAAAATTTCAATACTCGATGCCCAAAGGTTCATTAGTCTTTCTCCGTGTCCTAGTTGAGAAGATAACATGACCGAATTAGGCTTACGAGGGTTATCGAACGTTATCCCTACATCGTCTCGTGACTCGTATTCCGTGTACAATGTACATGTTTCAATGCGTCTCGCTCTCAACTTTGTTGTTTATTTCTCGACTATTGTTTTTAGGTTCAGTTTGTTAATGAACTTCTCAGAGATGTTCGTTCCATATTGTGTAATTTAGGCCTGTAATATTGTAATATTTAATAGCATTTACCGTAGTTATATGAAATATGACATATTATTATTACACATCAGTACTTATAAAAACATAATATTTACATAAATAAGTAATAACTAATAAAAATGTATTGATAAATTATAATAATTTCTTAATGCTCACGTAATACGTCGTAGATAGTATCATTCTATTCGCTATATAGTCACTAGTCATATTATATTATTCAAATAAGTTAAATGTATAAGATTACTTCATGTTTGTTAAAACATTTTTATAAGGGCTACTGACTACTGCGAAATCACTATCTTCTCCGAGTACATTATACATCAATTATATACACATAAATACTAGGTATATAACATTTTAAACAGCATTTGTAGTGTTATTGTGAACATCACAACTTTGATTAGTTCGTCATAAAACAGAAATTATCTCCGTACATGATATTGTTTGAATATTCATATTACAAGTGACATGAAATCGGTCAAGAACGAATTATTCTTTTCTACTAATTTGAATAAACCAATAAATAATAACATACAATAAATATGAAATCCGCAAATGATAATGATTCAAATTCTCATAGTTATAACTTTTTTATTCTTATAATGTGATAATATATAGAAAACAACTGCCAACGGCCATAAAACGAAATATCAAATATAATATATATTATATTTAAGCAAAATCATCAGAATATTATAACTTATTATAAACTTATTGAAGTCGAAAACGCGAAATTTCCAGAGATTAGTCACAATTACAAACATAAATATTATGTTATAAACTTATAACTTATTAACGTATGTTATATGTACCAGGGATGAGAAGCTGGTAGACAGATTACCCTTCATAATTCATATCCGATCCATACTGAGTCTTAAGATTTATATTTTTAGAATTTTTATAAGATAATATTGGAAAAAAGAAAAAAAAGTTGTTCGACGGAAAATCCGGCTTGCGGAACTTTTAAACTTTAGTAAGTTTGAGTTACTCGTCGCTGATATATTTTATTGATGCAGTGTCCATCCGTTAATTTTAATGTTGTAAAGTATACTTTTCTAGTGTGTATATACTACCCATGTCGCATGTGAGTATGTGTGCGTCAATGACTGTACTATTTTCGGGCCCAAATCTCTATCAAAATAAATAATAATATACCCTGATTGTCATTATACCGTTGTCATGACGTGGTGATGGGACTGCGGCTGAGCATCATGACGTAGCTGGCGTATACTGTTTTTCGGGTCGCGCGCGCGAAAGAGAAAGTGCAGACTGCCGCCGCCGGGACGGTGAACGAGGAATAATATTATTACACCGCAAATACACGTCTCGCCAGGGGGAGGGGCGATGTGCAGTATGATAATAAAAGTATAATAATAAATAATAATATTATGTATAACATAATAATATCATGATCGTTGGAAATTCATGGGTCTGCGCGCAACAACGGTGCCGTTAAATAGCGAGAGGGGGACGACTCCGTGACTTGAACGGCGACTGACGCACGCGCGTGCAGCAGACGAATAGGCGTCACAGCGGCTGCGCTCGGCCTCACGAAATGCGCCCACGCCGTTGTCATCCCCTTGACGACCATACCACCGCGGCACCGCCCAATAGTCGCAAAAGTCTGTGAATATCGAGGGTGATACATAAGGTATATTACATTAACGCCTAGCGAAATGCGCAGATAGGAGGCAGCAAAAGGCTCGCTTCAAATGCTTATTATTTATTGATAGGTAGTTTATTTAATTGTTAATAATTGATATAATATTCGACATTTGTACAAAACAAAAAAAAAATAATAAAAATATTAGTCAGATTTTGAAAACAAAAACGCTTAAAAAAAATCAAAAATCGATAGTTCACTGACAAATATTAGGTTGAAAAATTAAATTTAAAATTAATGCTATTTAAAATGTCATAATTTGTAGGTATATATTATGTAATATTATATTAGGTATATTTTTAATTTTTCGAATATTAATTTCGAACAAAACTACAAAAGTTTATACTTTTTGAAATAAGTGTATTCATTGTTAAAGAAAACACCATGCATAGGTATATTGTAAATATTTCCAGGATAATACAAAAAAAATTCTACAATTATTTGCTATATTTTATACTCCGACATCATTTAATAATTTAATGTATATCATCTGTTCAAAAAGTACTTATAACATGATAATAAAAAGCTAAAATCAATGATAAAAAACGTTGAATGGTTTGGTCTTTGTTAATATATATAAAAGGAATCTGGAATATTACAACATGTATAAAATAAACGCTTTTACCAGTTGGTAGTTGCTATGCGGTGATATCATTCGTTCTATTGATGAACGAGTAAAAAAATATCAAACGCTTAGGAAAATTGTTTTTGGAATTTCTTGCAATTAAGAAGACATGTTCATGACCGCAATGTGTCATTCCTGCCGAAAGATAGGCCATCACATTTTTTTTTATTAGGTACCTATGTTTTATATTGGATACAATAATTAATTAACGACCACGTTTATCGGTGTTGATACTATAAACCCTGTGTTAAAACACACATAATATAGGTAGTAGGTACCTAAATAGTTTAGGTATATTATTATTCTTTGAATCCATTTGTTAAATTTGAGTACAACATTGTTTTATTTGATTATTTCAAGTATAAAACCATAAAGAGAAGTATTTGATTTTACGTAAAATTATCCAATTTAAAATATAAAAACCATCTCTAATACACACATTTAATATAAATGTAATTTTAATAATTTTTCTTATTGACCCTTCCCTTTCAGAAATCATGACTTTGATCTGCTAAGTGCAAATTATTATTATTACTATTTTTTTTATTGATATTTAAATGAATACATTATATACATTTCTTGCCCCCCTCCCAGTTTTATCCATAGCCCTACCCCATTTTTAGTCATATATTAATTATTAGGGTTTGTACTGCTGATAAAAAAAATTTAGCCCCTGCAGAAAAATGTCCCTAGTGTCATAAACCCTAATAGAACTTGACATTTACAAAAATTGAAAACAATTCTTTCTGAAATTCTAACATTTGTGCCCAACTGTTCTTCGAAGTCTATAATTTCTAAATCATAATTTATGCTGCGTAGTAGTCTCAAATAAAAAAGTATACAAAAGTATAATACTAATAAATTGCGTCCCATGTTTGCCTTGAGAACGTCCAAATTACGTCCTGACCACCTAGTGATCACAAACTTATATTTATATTAAACAACGTTAAGCACTCATTTAAACAACCGTACAACAACTCAATTGAATAAAGAACAGGCATTGACAAATTTTAAATGAGAACAAATTAGCACAATCGAATTTAGAAAAAAGTTATCTTTTAAATGTTTATCATAATTGTTTTTATTTTTAACAATTAAAAAACTACAAAATAAAATATCAAGCAAAATAATATTTTTAAATTTTATTGAAGTTGTGATAACATTAATTTCTTTTTGTAAAATACTTAAAAAAGTGCATATAAACTTTATTCATTTAAATGGTTCTATACTAATGATTCTAGTAAGTAATAAAATATAACTAATTAATATAACTACTAATGTTATGTAGACAATGCCGTGATTCGTAACTATTACAGCATGTATTATAATATATTTATTTCTGTGCTTGCAACAGGTTAATAAATTAATAACTAAACTATAAACAATATACGATATATCTATTATATATATATATATAATTATAAAAATAACTTTTATTTTCAATGAATAAGTTCAATGTGATCAAGTATCAGTAATCAGTATAGATATACTGTAATTTATATAGTATAAGTGTTTGCTACATACAATAAAATTCTAGATTTAGCCAATCGCTTACAAATTAAATTAAGCGTGTGTGTACTTGTTTGCTTTCCTGACAATTCCGCAGAATAATGGTGAATTACTAGGTATAATACATTTGAATGCTGATGGTGCAATTATAGGGTCGCTGGTGGTGATGACCCCAATGAGATTTTAGTCCCCCCCCCCCCCCAATTTACATTTAAAATGTATTTTTGATCCATTAGTATTTAAAAAAAAACACAATTGTATGGATTTTTATAAAGATACATGCTGCAGTTGTATTATTCTTAAGTTACCTTAAAAAAAATGTATGATTAAGCTGAGATACTAAGCTACATATATTGAATATATCATGCTACAATTAATCACTATATTATATATGTCTATATTTATGCTCAGTTATGCAAGACATTTTAGTCCGGAAATTATGTGTACCTATAGGCTATGGGTCGTTTATGAGCAAAATAAATATAGCTACAGCTAATATTAGGTACGAGTATGACGTGAAAAAATACTCTATGATTAAATTTTAAAAGGATTATATCTATATAATTTAAAACTCATAAATTTCAATAAATTTACATTCATTACATTTGTCGGTATTTATAATATTTGCCAATAAGAAACTTAATAGTATACTATAGTTAATGAATTAAAATGTATTTTATACGTTTATATAATGTGATTAATAAACATAAAGCTAAATAAAATGAATCATTTATAATGATTGTAATTTCAATCATGGTGAATTATAATATTTTCCGTAGTCAAATTGCATTTATTTTCACAATAATAACACAATTATCCTAATCTTTTAGTATCGACAAATTCAATAAATGTATAATTATTATCAACGTTTTTTTCGCTAACTCTGGGTATTGTATAGTTACTATAGTGTATCAGATATATCGTAGGAGGTACTTGTGTAAAAATATGTATATTGTATACACTATATAGAATATCAAATATCTACAAAACCAAAACCTTTCTAATAATTTTTAATCATATATAATATCAACAATTGCTTGTGAGTTGTGGTTTATCAGTAAACTGAAATATTATCTGTTTGATTTTAGGTAGTTTGTTCAGTACCAATTTCTGGGATAATTACAATGATTATCAAGACGTACACCGACACGCTAAGGAGTAAGTACATACAACGATCTCTAATATTTAAGTGCAAATTAGTGAATATATAAATGTGAAGTAGGTAACGAGGAATTTGCTTGACGAACATAGATAGTGGATATCTTAAAATTTGAAATTAAATTGTTACAATTTAAATGTATACTTTGCTAGATCTATTAAAGTAGTATGGAGTGTGGAAGAAGTTCATGCAGTGCAGTATTACCATTAGGTAGCACCCATTCTTTAGAAAAATGTAGAAAATGGATTTGATGGGGAAAAGTGACATACGCAATGTCGTAAATTCATCCTAATAACGCGCTATCATTTTATAAACAATTTCAAAGTTAATCAATAACATGGGTGTGCCAACTCCACGGTAAAAAAAATGGGTTTTGTGGGTAAAGGATGGACTCAAAAAGTCTCAAAAATCTTGGCGTATCATTTGGTAATTGGTATAAATATTGGTATTTTAGAATTTACAGCGGCATGGGGGGGGGGGGGGGTACGTTAAGATAGATACATATTTAAAAATGTATATGTATTAAATAAAAATATATCTATGCATGTATTAGAAAATATTGAACATAGATATAGGTATATAATATATATTAAATTGTTCGATTGTTAAATATTATTTATTTATTTGCAGGTTACTGCGCGAAAAGTCTGCGTTGGACGAGGACTTCGTGGCATTTTGCGTGCAGAGGAAAGGAGCGGCCAAAAACTCTTTGAGGCACATAATCGATCTTCCGGTAAGTGCTCCCTCATAAAAAATACCAAAGTACACATAACATTTAAGGGACCATACAAATATGACCACGCATTTTTACACGCATGGTTCAATATATTTATATACTGTCGACGAGATAATATGTTTTTTATCAAATAAATGGTATTATTGGTTACTATAACAAAATATCAAAATATGTTAATATAATATCGAAATACCTGATCAGCGTTATAAATTAATACATTCGTATATTACGTAATAACAATAGATTTACCTATAATATTATATGATACCGTTAAACCACATTCAAAAATGCAAAAATGATTTATCGTAAATACAATTGAAAATACATTCATCGTTCCGCTCAGAATCTAAAAAGTATATTATTATTACCTCAGTTTCAAAATATAGTAATAGCAATGAATGATGAGCGTGAGTATAAAATTAATTTACTTTAAAGTTTATACTTCAGCAAAAATGAGTTTGATTGCCGAAATACAATAATATTATCATAAAGTTACGAATATTGTTATTTATAAATTTATAATATTATTATGATTTTTACTCGTGATTTGCGTTTTTCGATTGTGTGAAAAATCGAATAAATCCGATGTCAGGAAGGTTTATAATATGAAAATATACCTTTTATGAATTACTTACAATAATTATATAATAGTATCATGTGCGTTTATTTAATGCGTGTGCATATTATATATTATTATTATTTATTATATTATACTTATAGCATATCATCTAACCATACATGCGATTGTAACGCCGGCATTCCACATTTCCACGCATAATATTATTGAGGACGATTTTGACGACTACGTCCGTCGGTTGGACAATATAATACCATGGTGGTAGCTGCGTATTACTTACTTATTGTTACGCAAACGGATTCTTTGCCGTAACGAGCGTGAAGTTCACCTCTCTTCCTTCCACTCCATGATTTCTGCACTAAACTTTTACACACAAACCGTCCGAGGACTCCTGGACAAACAAGTCCTTGCGGCGCCTCCTTGCGACAGGTCTGAAATAGCGCGTCAAACCGCTGTAGCTCGAATAGGTTATCCGTCGATTAATATTTATGTAATATTCAAAATAAATGTATTATTTAGGTATATTAATATTAATATTACCTATCATAATATTTATAGTAATAATAACATTTTAACACACGCATCAATTGGCCGACGATCTTAGGCGTATCTAGTGGTTTTACAATAATGTTTATTTTTTTTATCCCGTAAACATAATTTCTACCAAAAAACGTACTTCGATTTCAACATATAGTATCTTATTTTTTAGCAAATTGGATCAAGATGGTACTTTAAACAGGTCATTTTTCGATTTTCTCAATAATTTTTTAACTCAACGTAATAAAATAAGAAAGCAAATTTTTTTATGAAATATTTTTATTATTATTCTCTTGAATAAATAATTTGTTAATTCCTTATTCCAGTACATATATTATCATAAAACACAAGCTACTTATAGTCTAAAGAATTTATTAAAATTATTTTTTAACTATTAATATTACAGCATATTCAAAAAGATTAATAATTTGATTAATTATTATAAATTATAACTCTTTCACTTATGAGATATACAATTTTGGATTAGATAAAACTTACAAATTAAGCATTCCAAATTTAATAATTACATGGCATTGTATACCTACACTACATTACTACATACTTCCATTTTGCTGTGTGAGCTATCATTTAATATTTTACTTAGTTGGATGAGCTTGTATAAGATTAGGTATGTTATAATAATTATTAATGAAAACCTTTATTTGAACAATTTTCTATACATAAAATTGGTCGTTCATCGAAAAAATTATCAAATAATATGTTTTTTGTTATAAAATTAATAAAATTAATATATAAATATCTAATATTGTAATTGTTATTCATATTACTTTTTTTTATAAACTTTTTTTTGATGATCAAATATATATAACAAATGATTCGATTAAAATGGTTAATTAATAATTACTATACCATAATTCACGAAAAATATAAGATACTGTAGGTAACCAATATGAAGATATATACAAATAGCAAATACTGAATTCACGTTATATTATTTGCAAGTTATATCCAACTCAATAAAATTATAATTTTTTTTATACATAAAAGAGTAAACAACCAATTCAAAGAGTCAATATTTAATTGACTTTTTTCATGAACTTCCCGGTACAATCTGTACATTTAACATCTATCTTACTAATAGTAATAATAATCTCTAGTTTAATAGTAAATCGACATCAAACTCAAATATCTATTTATCAAGAGCGATCCATACATATATATCCCAGAAATCATAACATTCGTCACTTTCATCACTTTCGTCACTATCGTCACTTTCGTCACTTTCATCACTTTCATCACTTTCGTCACTTTCATCACTTTCGTCAGAATCATCAGTTGTGGAATCAGGTACAGTTGTTCTTTGAGGTTTATTTGTGATACGTATGGTGGTCGGAGATTTGGTAGAAACGTCTTTAGAACCATCGGTTGTAGAACTAGACACAGTTGTTGTTTGAGGCTTATTTTTGATACTAGTGGTAGTCGGAGATTTAGTAGAAACATCTTTAGAACCATGGGTTGTAGAAGTAGGCACAGTTGTTGTTTGAGGCTTGTTTGTGATACGTGTGGTGATCGGAGATTTGGTAGAAACGTCTTTAGAACCATGGGTTGTGGAAGCAGGTACAGTTGTTGTTTGAGGCTTATTTGTAATACGTGTGGTGGTTGGAGATTTGGTTGAAACGTCTTTAGAACCATCGGTTGTAGAAGTAGGCACAGTTGTTGTTTGAGGCTTGTTTGTGATACGTGTGGTGATCGGAGATTTGGTAGAAACGTCTTTAGAACCATGGGTTGTGGAAGCAGGTACAGTTGTTGTTTGAGGCTTATTTGTAATACGTGTGGTGGTTGGAGATTTGGTAGAAACGTCTTTAGAACCATCGGTTGTAGAAGTAGGCACAGTTGTTGTTTGAGGCTTGTTTGTGATACGTGTGGTGATCGGAGATTTGGTAGAAACGTCTTTAGAACCATGGGTTGTGGAAGCAGGTACAGTTGTTGTTTGAGGCTTATTTGTAATACGTGTGGTGGTTGGAGATTTGGTTGAAACGTCTTTAGAATCATCGGTTGTAGAAGTAGGCACAGTTGTTGTTTGAGGCTTGTTTGTGATACGTGTGGTGATCGGAGATTTGGTAGAAACGTCTTTAGAACCATGGGTTGTGGAAGCAGGTAGAGTTGTTGTTTGAGGCTTATTTGTAATACGTGTGGTGGTTGGAGATTTGGTAGAAACGTCTTTAGAACCATGGGTTGTGGAAGCAGGTACAGTTGTTGTTTGAGGCTTATTTGTAATACGTGTGGTGGTTGGAGATTTGGTTGAAACGTCTTTAGAACCATTGGTTGTAGAACTAGGCACAATTGTTGTTTGAGGCTTATTTGTGATACGTGTGGTGGTCGGAGATTTGGTAGAAACGTCTTTAGAACCATCGGTTGTAGAAGCAGGTAGAGTTGTTGTTTGAGGCTTGTTTGTGATACGTGTGGTGATCGGAGATTTGGTAGAAACGTCTTTAGAACCATGGGTTGTGGAAGCAGGTACAGTTGTTGTTTGAGGCTTATTTGTAATACGTATGGTGGTCGGAGATTTAGTAGAAACGTCTTTAGAACCATCGGTTGTAGAAGCAGGTAGAGTTGTTGTTTGAGCCTTGTTTGTGATACGTGTGGTGATCGGAGATTTGGTAGAAACGTCTTTAGAACCATCAGTTGTAGAAGCAGATACAGTTGTTGTTTGAGGCTTATTCGTAATACTTGTGGTAGTCGGAGATTTAGTAGAAACGTCTTTAGAACCATGGGTTGTGGAAGCAGGTACAGTTGTTGTTTGAGGCTTATTTGTGATACGTGTGGTGGTTGGAGATTTGGTAGAAACGTCTTTAGAACCATCGGTTGTAGAACTAGGCACAATTGTTGTTTGAGGCTTATTTGTGATACTTGTGGTAGTCGGAGATTTAGTAGAAACGTCTTTAGAACCATGGGTTGTAGAAGTAGGTATAGTTGTTGTTTGAGGCTTATTTGTGATACGTGTGGTGGTCGGAGATTTGGTAGAAACGTCTTTTGAACCATCGGTTGTAGAACTAGGCACAGTTGTTGGTTCAGTCTTACAATTGCAAGGGCCAAATAATGTAGTATATGCAACGCATATATAATAAGGAACTGTAGATGTAGGTACAGTTGTAAAAGACACATCTGTTACGCTTGGTGATTCCGTTGATAGTTTAGTTACTGATGTGAAATCATTGTTTCTTGAACGCTTAATGACATATCCTGACGTCAACGTAGTGATAGTCAATATAAATGTAACCAAATGGATAGTATTCATTTCTGTTAACAAAAATAATATTAATTTAACTACATTATAGTAACAGTTTGTTCAAAACTGATAAGTGATAAATCAAAATTTAAATTTTATTTTAAAAAATATCTTTAAATCAAGTTCCATAGGTAGTTAAAATTAATTGCTTGAATAAAATATAACGCGTTTGATCATACGTGTTTGATCATATCCCAACAAATATTAAATATTTAATAATTTTTTTAAAAAATTTTACTTACCTATTATTAAATGAAAATTGAAAAAATGTAGGTAGAAGTATTTGTTAGCTTAGATTTTTCCAACTAGTTCACGAACAGAAAAAGCACTACATCCACTACTGTAATGTACACTTCTTAAATAGCTACCAATGTTTTTTTTCCTTATCAATAGAAAATAAAATATTTTCTTAGTCAAAGTACCTGTATTGATTGTTCTTGGTATTGTTCAACGATATTTGTATAATTGTAAGTGTACAAAATAATAGGTATAAATATTGTATATAATAAATACTTTTACTATTCTAATTTAATTTGGCCTGTTGCTATAAAACTATAAACGTTATCGTAGATCTTGAATTTAATGTAATTTATGCAACTGTGTAAAATACCTATATTGCCTATACTTTATACATTAATAATGTATACTGTATAGATTTAATAACCAAACAATAGTCAATGATGCATACTTTAACACAGGCTGTACAACTTGTCATAATTGTACGAATAATTTGAATAAAAATGCCCTACAAACTTTCGTATATTTTTTAATGTCAAAAATAATAATGAAGTGTTTATCTTACTAATGGCATGGTCTCGTCGTCTCGAATATCTTAATATGTTATATAAACTATAAAGTGTATATATGTCACGTACGAAATAATCGGTTGCTAAATTCTAAATATCAGTGGTAGTCAAATTATTTTGTGGCCGATTATTTGACATACCTACCCTACATGGTACAGTTACCGATCTATATACATATATGGATATTTATAAGTAATTTAAAATATTGAAAAAAGGGGTTGAAATCTATTCCCCTCATCAACCCCACTATTTGACCACCACTGATAAGTATTATATAGTAACTAATGTGATGACTGTAACGCCAGAAATATATACATAGATAGTGTTCGTAAAATGGTAAAATGATCATTCTCTATCACCTATGTAGTAATCTTGAAACTTTTTAAAATTTTATGTATGACTAGACATATATTACATTGTTGCTGAATGCTGATACAGCCAATCATATAATATTGAAAATACTTTGATCTGTTAATAATTAATTTACACAAAAACAGTAAATTCGAATTAAAGTGTGTTTGCACATACGCTGTCCATATTTAATTTACCTACCTATAAATGAAGTATATTTAAATTAAATTAAAAAAATAATAGAATAAGAATAATATATTCATATATATAATACTTAGTGCATTAGTTAGATTATTTATTTTTTAATTATTGTGTAACTATTAGTATGGTAATATTATATACTTAATAGTAATATATAAAACATTGATTAAAATTTATAAAATTCGAGATAAAAATAAAAAACATAAATTTTTTTAAAAATATATTTAGTACTTTTACTATACGTATGCCCTTTTTAAAATAAATGAATTGTTTTCTTTATTTGATTTATATTTAGTATTTGTAATTTTCAATAAAAATGTTAATGTTATTTAACATCCAAAAAACACGTAAATATTTTATATGTTTATATATAAACGAGTATGTAAACTAATATTATCGTACATTTCTAGTTCATTATAGTAACAATAAAAATTGTATTATTATTGCGTACGTGGGAAAAAATATATATTTGCTACAACAACTCTTGAAACGTTTAACCAAACCATAATCCATCGCTAAGTGGATTGTTACAGTAAACAAAATCCGACCATAAAAAATGCTTTCATACTTCCAAATTCCAATAGTTCTCAGGCCTTATTGGGTTTAGGTCGGTCGATAATTTTTTTTATTGAAATTATCTATAACCTACCTATCATTCAAGTATTTAGTATAGTGGAATATTGAAATTTAATTATGATACATTTAAATTTGATATTCAAAAGTAATAGATAGTACATAGGTACATGCTGAACAAATTACCAATATACTGTTATACATTTTATGTGGATTTGTCTGTTTATTTTGTCTTCGCCGACTTTTTGGTACTTATAATATTTAAAAATCATGTACCATAATAAGGCTCTATTAACCGGTTGATTCCATGATATATTTTAGTTTTTTTTTAGTTTTTCTTGATTATACCTACATACAGGTTAAATTAAATTAAACACATTGTGCATATTATTTGTACATAATTATGTTATGTTCTGATTATAATTAGTTCTGACTTTGACTTAATAAGTCATACAAGTAATTAAATAGTTCGTAAAAGTGATTTAATAATTCAGTAGACAGTGTTTCTAATACACTGTGTACCTATTTGTAACATCACACAATTATTATAGTTGGTTTAAGTTTTATTTTTTGATTTCAATGATGGCAATCATGGTTGATGGTAATATAATTTATAAACCGTTGATCACATTAAGGGGAAGTCACTTTAATTATAAACAAGTAAAGCTAATATTATAGTTATGACTGCTATTCTGTGACAGGTCAAATTTTGTGCATCAACTTTTTGTAACATTGTTAGATTTAAGCTGTTAATGTATTTACCATCAAATACGTTTGGCTTATTATTTTTATATTACTAGTTTATTTTACAGCTGAAAACATAGATGAATTATATTTAAATAATTTGAAGCTCCAACTGAGAATATGGTAACTAATTAGTAATTATACTATTACCACAACTACATTTATTCCGTGCATAATCACGCGATGACCTATAATATTAATAATACAAAATATAAGTGCAAAAAATTCTTAAAAACGTCAAAGCTATAATACATATAATATTTTATATTCGTATGCTAATATTTGAATTCGCTGAATTTATTATCGTTAAAGTTAATAAATAATAGTTAATTATTCAATATGAAACCATGTTTCGTAGACTTTTGCGTATATCAGATTATCAGAAGTCAGAACTAATTACATGACGTATTATAGTTACACTATATGACGTGGTTTTTTTATATATATAGGTAATACATAAAAATACGGCTCAGCCTATTTTCATATAAGTCAAATTAAAATCTGCATGTACATGAAATAATAATTAAATGACTAAATGAGATGTCAAAAAGAAATACTAACACGAAAAAACCGGTGAACTATTGCTTTTTCTACATAGAAAGTTTTTGAGTGTACCTACCTCGTCATTGCATAAGTCAATGCAATGGAAGTAGGTAGTTAATACTATTATTTAGATTCACGGGTAAACTTAATAATATTTTTTAGTCTTAAGTCTTTTCTTTTTTACTTGAATGTAATTCGGTAGGTTTTAGAAATGTTATATAAGTAACTTTTTGTCTAATTATTCAATTTTGTCAAAATTAGAATAAAAAAAATGTTAGTTATGTATTTTCAATATCTTTAATTGTTCGTACAATAACTTAATAGCGATTTAAATAGAATATCATGCATATGTATAATATAATGTAACTTAAATAGTTTTTAATAATTTTAACAACAATTTATGTATTACATTTTCAAGCTTTTTGACCGACTGAAATTTGTTTTTATTGGTATTTATAGAAACAAAATTTAAAATTATAAATGTCTATATGAATAACTCAAAAAGATACAAAATATTTAAATATGTCTCAAATGATAATAAGTATAGATAATGCTGATATAAACATTTGTTGACATTTTTAATACAGTAAAATAAGAAAATCGTAAAACTTGTCAACATTTTATTTACAGACGCTTATAAAAATTATTTATGGAACACGGAATCACGCTCAACTTTTTTTCTAATTCCAATAATAACAATATTCTGTTTAGCTAATTTTTAACTACATAATCATTTGTATCCTGACTAAAATATCTGCCATATAATAATCCTAACAATCCTAATAATAATATAACAATCCTAACTCGTTCTTTTTTTGTATACCTACTGACATAATATTAATATAACGTAGTGAGATAGGGAAACTACACATACCCACATTTGATAGTTCACGTGAAATTTCTCGCCATGTAATAAAAAAATTAAAATGATGTGTCATTAAAACTAAACACTGCAGCTATTATTTAAACGAAAATTTAAAAAGTTGTATGACATAAAATATTAAAACCATTTCTTGTATATATTATATACAACCTTGTTATATTATATTATTAAAGTATACACATTACACCTATAGGTACACTATACTTATTATCGGATAAATAATATAATATAATATTATTAGATACTGTGACAGCAGCCGTATGTTTGAATTTATTTGAACCCAAATAAACAAAATAATATGTTCGAGTATATTAAACCGTCTGTATATAATATGTACAGGCTTACAGCCATATTGGTATAATATATTGAGTTTTTCAAGGTCTTTTGGTCGTATTCTCAAAAGTCATTTACCCGTTATCGGCATCGGCGCCATAAATAATGTATAATATATAAATGCGATTGATATTGGTGAGGCTAATACTATAGAAATTCGAGAACGCGTAACCGACACTTGGAAATAAATAACAAAACTCGGAACGATGTAAAACATAATAACGCTTCGTAGAGAAAATAAAACGAAAGAGTAAGAACACACATAAGGCACACACACACACACACACA
Organism: Metopolophium dirhodum; assembly: GCF_019925205.1. Taxonomy (NCBI): domain Eukaryota; kingdom Metazoa; phylum Arthropoda; class Insecta; order Hemiptera; family Aphididae; genus Metopolophium; species Metopolophium dirhodum. Next base: position 17,398,925 of record NC_083562.1, read on the forward strand.
CACACACACACACACACACAAATCGTATTTAATAAGAGTCGACCTGTCCGATGAGCTAATATAATATATATATATTATTATGTATAGTACCTAAATACATACGCGTGTGCGGTGTGCCCTATAATTTTCTGATCGTAAAATACGTTGCCGACCGCACGACGAGAAGGAAACGCTATAGAAACACTGCATAGTGCATAGTTTAAGTGAAGAGACAGGCGGTGACGAAGGATATGTCTGTGGAAAATGATCCCGTCTTCTCGTTTGAGCTGTCCGAATATTTTGGTTATTTCTCTTTCAAACCATATAATCGTCTCGTAAATCGTACACGTAAATACGTAATACGCGATAAGGTTATCCAACGGCAATGCACTCTCCCGACATATGATATCCTTGATCATGTTGACTTTGTATGAATTTATTACGATGGCTTTTTTGACTAATTAGTAATTTTTATCTGGGTTTCCCACATCAATACATCTAACACTTTCCCTTCATACTTGCTCATATTATGTAGTACTAATATTACTATGGAATGCACTATCAGATACTTACAACATTTTTTTCTCAAACTCTTATCTTAAATCGGCGTGGTATTATACTATCATACCTATATTATACGTAACGATCCAATACGCGACCTACACGGCATGTAACCTTAGAAATATTTACGATTTTTAGAAAAACCATTTGAATCTGAAAATTGGACAATAATTACCGTAGAACATAATATTATTATGTTTAAAATTTAGGAACATAATAATTAATAATTACATGACATAAAATATACTATAAAATATGTAGCTATTATTTATAAAAGATTTAAAATAGTCATCATAATGATAATTAGGTATACCTAAATTATAATTAAAATTGACAAATTAAAAAATAACAAAAAATAACATTTTTTTTTTTTTTATTGAGTTAACACTTAAGGAATCAACATCTTTGGTAGTTACTCGTCAGCCTGAAGGTTATTTAGTAGGTTTATTTTTTAACTGTAGGGAAAGGTACGGTTGGCTAGAACACGTATATTATAATATGTGTGGCGAGGATTTGTCACTAAAGCCTGGGTGGTCAGTGGTCACCCATCCGGGAACTAGTGACAGCGCCTGATATACTTGACTTCAGAACACGCGTGTTACTGAAGCAAACCACTGCGCGACACCAGACCACTAAAAATTACAGTAATGTGCAAGAAATCCATTATTTTTCAATTTGATCAATATTTGATATACAAGTATATGAATAATTATGACCATGGTTTAAATATTACCTATTTAAAAAAGAAAAACTCGTAATAGGTTTGATGATAATAACACCCGTCGATGTACACGCATTGGTGAGGGAAAGACTACTTTCATCCCCCACACCCACCCTACCCTCTGTAAAAATAAAAAATTTCAAATCCCCTTAGTATTTTATGTATAAATTTAATAAAAGAAATAGTATTATTATTTATTTATGATAATATTATGATAAGGGACTGAAATAACATTTTGTATTAAAACTATTATGTATGATAAATAATTATACATGAAATATAGTTTTAACACCCCCTACCTCCTATAACATGAGTCATTACCCAAAAGACAAATCTGTAAACTATCTGGGGAATTTTCCTTCCTCTACAGTCTACACGGCGTATATAGGCAAAATTGAATTAAAAATATTGCAATGTCGTATTGTCGTCTATTCATTGTTGCATGTTTGGTTGCGTCTCGTAAACTCTGAGGCACTATGCTATTCCACGAAAATAAAATTTTAGATACTTATATAATGTTATTATAACCACATCAATCAACTATATAATACTTTATAGTAAATTTAGTATGTTTTACTACGAGTATAATAATAATATACAGACTGCAACGTTATTTTTGAATTTACCCTCGTTTCATAAATTATAAGCCATTCTGAAAATATTATGTAAGTACTAAAGCTGAGTAATTTGAGTTACTTGTAGGACTTATGCACAAATTGTTGAGCGTCAGTAATATTGTTATTATATTGTATTGTAGCCTCGCTAAAACAGAAAATATTTGGACAACGTCGTTCGCAAGGTCGTCCTCTACGACGAAAGACAAATCGGTTTATAACGCCTATTCTAATTCTCTCACTATATACATTTTATATATAATATGTATATGTTTATATGATAATAATATTATGATGTATATATAAAATATGATTTACACTTGCGAGCAAATGTTTAATTATCTTCAAGAACCTAGTTTTCCCTCCCCTTCGCGGCAGAAGTGCATTTCACCAGCATGTACAATGTGTGGTTAAGTGAAAACGTTCAATAACGTACATTACAAAAACGTTCACTTTTTAAAATTATTATAACATAAAATGCGGGCAAATGAATATATGTTGGTAATTGGCCATGCTCAAGTATCACCTATACATAAATAACAGTATAATAATATTATGTCCTTCACCGATTCGATAGCATTAGCAATATTATAATATTATGGATAACATTCTACAATTCTATGAGGTGCATAACGGCTGTACCAAAGGCATCCATAATAATGTCACACGTAGTACTTACGTGGAATAACATTTCGGCGATATAATAAATAGGACGTTCCAGGCGTGGACAGCAAAACAGTATATTATCGAAAATAAAATAAATTAAATATACAATCGAGACTCCATCTTTGCCGGAATGGTGTCAGGTTTACTTAAATTTTTCTACACGCGGTGTACCTTACAAACATATTCGCTCGTCGAAAATGGCAAACGGCATATATTACATACGTCATGTATGCCTATATGATGTATTATGTATATATTTACGTTTGATATAACATTATGTAGGTACTGTTTTGAGTATAGTATGTTATTGTTACAGTGTAGTATAGTGAAATATAACGCAACTTGCGACAGACGACCAGCAGGCAGTGTATGCTGCTCGTCCGCGGCGAAAAACATGTATCTATATAGGTATATAGGCACGCATGCGAGAGATACTTATCGTAAAACAATAACGCGTAAACGCTGCACGTCCTATATAGTATTATACACATAGGTATACATATAATCATTTATGATATAAGTAGGTAGGTACGCGATATTCATATGATAATATAATAATATATTGATGCAACGATGCATAAAAAGGCCCCACGCGCCGCGACGGGCGTGTGTTTTCGATATATTTAGGGCACGATTTAAATTTTTCCGCAAGTCTGCTGCGATATGCGAACCCATCATGAAGTAAACCGAATGCTTAATATTAATATAACGTATATACGATACATATTATATATTATATACGATATAATATATCAGATACCTATATAGCTTTAGATGCCGGTGGTGGGCGTCCTAGAGTTTTGAATCGTTTTGGGGATGCATTGTTGCGGCGACTGTGTCCAGTGTGAAACAATCGCGCATTATGTTCTATATTATAATATTTACATATTGTATGCGCTTCAGCATATTGTTACCAGTGTATTGTAAACATATATATATATCGTATTGCGTGCACCTATAATTCATTACCCAAAATATAACAGTCTCGACGTTATATTCACTGCATGTTATAATATAATATTATTATAATACTTATATATTTCATACCTCTTATTTATGGGTCATTTTGGTAAATTTTCGTTTAAACCGATAATTTTCAATAAAAGCCTATTGTAACAATATCGTGCGTATACAACATGGTGGTACAGTGGAGATAAGGAAGGTTGGATGAATTGGAAAACAGAAAGAAAATGTGTTGTCTTTTTGAAGGATACGCTATAGTATGCAGCCCTATTATTTGGGGCCGAACAGTATAATAACTATAGTGCATAATAATATTTCCATAGATTTTACCATTTATGGGTAGACTTACTAATCATACCTAGGTGGCTAGGTACGTATGTCTATTATTATAAAATTATATTATACTTATATGCATATTTATAAGCTTACGGAATTGTAAATATTTGTGTGTGCCAATAATAACAAAACCAAATCGGCGGCGGCCAAACGGGCCACCGTCCAGCGGAGCGGATAAAATATTATCGGACATTTACCGTTATAATAATACCTACGCCGTCGCCGCCACCGCCGTATGTCCACCTACACGCGACCTATCGGGGGCAAAACGGGATGTGCCTGTATAGACGGCGACGATGACGAGTTCGCCTCTCGGAAATCGCGTGACACCGCACCGCCGCGGTTCGAGTCCAAATAGATATTATATATACCTAGGTATAGTGATTGGTGTACATTATATTTTTTAGTTTTCTCACTTCTCGACCGCAGCTATAGCCGAGACCATTCTTCGGTTTCATTTACACCGTTATAGGTACTTGTTTAATTTCGAATTATATTTTTTCTACACACATTTTTCCCCTCTATAATTATTACATTACCATCATTATTATATGTCCGTGGTCGTCACGTGGTCGTTGTCGTGTTTTGTTTGCAGTCCACCCAAGAGACAGACGAAATCTCAAATATTTCTCCGTTCTTATAAGCTGTATAATATATTTTATGGGCACCGTGTAATTCGGAAAACGTTATGTGTGTATATATAGTAAAAAATAAAAATGTACATTCATATACGTGTAAGTGTGTGTGTGTGTGTGTGTGTGTGTGTGTGTGTGTGTGTCGTGTGTGTGTGTTGATGTAATTGAAAAGACGTGTGCCGTCCTCCGTATAAACCGACTGTGACTAAAAAAAATGTAAAAAATAATAAAATACAAACTATCTGCTTTGAAAAATACCGTTGAAACGTTATTATTTTGACACCCAGTCGTCGTCACTCGTCGTGGTCGTTGGTGTTTTTTACTTTCGTCTGCTCGCGTATTATAGATGTAATATAAACTGTACATGTTATTATATTTTGTAAAACGGTTTGGATTTTATAATATATACAATATACATATTACTCTGCGGTGGTACCAGTATTATACAACATATAAATATTATGAATCTAAAGAACGTCCAGCAAGTTGTTTTTTATCCAACTGACTACTGAAGACATTTTTTATACTAAATGTAACACGAACAATTTTTTTTCGATTCAACGAACTCTGCTCATCTGCATACGCACTTACTGCGGTCTGATATATATAGGAAATTAACCATTCGGATTAATTACAAAAAAAAATTACTACCTATTTGGATTAATCTTGGTTACCTACCAACTTGTACCAAATTAATTTTACGTGATAATTTCCACGTTATATAATTAAACTCGTAAGCATAATATCGACAAAACAAATTAATATTAATTCACGCTGAAATGCCTTCACTGGTTGATTCTTCCTTCAAGCCAATCAATCCACCACATTATATAGAAAGAACATCTCTTATGAAAATGTATCAACTTATATCTAAAGATCATTAGGTCAAAATTAATTATTAATTGGTAAACTGTAAACGTTGCATTTAGTCATTTAGCTATTATGTTTGTATGTTCCTATTATTAATAACTTTGCCATCTACCGGATCTACTATGATTTTACTTGTTTTAAAATGTATACAACTACAGTACCGTTTTACAGTAATAAATTCAAAATAGTAATATAATTATGTGTATGTAAGTACCTATATAATGTATTAATATATTGGCGATTACCTGTATTTATGTATAATGTATGAAGTTACTGAATATATATATTAACACGAGTTTTCACGTAAATCGAACCGATAAATCTCTCTACACGGCACACGAGTCGCTGACCGACTTTTGACACTTTTTTTTCTTCTTTTGCCAGAACATTATATAATATTATATTATAGTAATGAAAAAACTGTCGGTCAAACCGAAACGGCACTGCATTATAATACATATTAGATTATGTATGTGTGTGTGTTTGTGCAACACTCGCCGAGTTTTATAATAATGGAGTGAGACAGAGATATATTATGTATAACAGTACAAAGGTATTATAGTGACAACAACGACGAAAACTACGATAATCACATTATACACGCGTATACTTACATCAAGATCTTAACATATTAAAATTCTTTGTAGATTTTGTAATAATAGTAGGTTTATGTACTGCCTGCCCACCAACCTACAACCAGTGCAACCATACCGGACCTAAAAAAAGTAAAAACAGGACAGTGTTTGTTTATTTTCGGATCATTTTTTGTATTTGCGATGTACCAAACACGACAGAATACACGACATGAGTGTTGCGACCGATGGCGAGTTGGGCAAAGTTTCTTGGTTAGCACCCACTGCTTGATCCGACATTGATCAATTTGCTGCTATTTCTACTAGAAAAAGTATCTCCAGACAAAAAATAAATAAATTAAAAAACAAAGTTTTTGATTTTAAAATTAAAAACATTAACTTATACTTATACTTTTATTATACTTAAACACTTAACTAATTAATTTGAAAAAAGTTCCATCGCCAATAATATAGACCCTACACTCTATATAATTATAGTCTTCTAAGAGCGATCGTTTATCATATTATGTGTATTATTAATCGATATCTGCAGTTTGCGATCAAAATGGATTTTGTCTTTTTTAAAACTATCTAATGTATGTATCTGAAAGTATATTAAAGTTCATTAAAATTTGTAGGCTGATTACTTTGTTAATTTTTTTCTAATAGTATACGTGTATTAACTTATACGAGTATGTTATAGGCGTTCAGCCTATATAGGATATACTTGTAGATATTGTACATTTTTAAAGCACCATCTCCGCGTATTTTGTATACATACCAATTTCTAATACTGCAACTCAACATGCTCGAAGACGGAATCATAATATATTAAGCATTCTGGTTATTATTATTTGTGTATAAACGCGTATAGTGTTCTGTATTTATATTAATTTCATACTTAAGTAAATTTAGGGTTTGGCAATCAAACTACTATATAAGTTATATTTTTTCTCCATACAAACACCACGCTGCCAAAAAGTGTGGAGGAAGAAAAAAACGACACTTAAAGCCACCGCTCGTTCACAAATGTACCTTTAGGTATTTACATTTTTTTCACATTAAGTAGGTATAATATATTTGAATACAAACATTATAATAAACACATTAAATGGACACTTTCAAGAAGAATACACGAGATTGTATATATCTACTAATAGTTTAACCTAGGACAAGGAAAATTATTTTATCAAAACGAAAACACATAATATAATAATAATATATGTATAATGGGCTTGTAGCAAATGGAATAATATGATTTTGAAAGTAGAACGTTATGATAAGGATTTAATTTTATTCATACGCGTGAACCTTATACGGCTTAACTTAATTGGTAGGTAGATTTACTGTTTTGTCATCTTCTTGTTTTTTACACGATATAATTGAATTATTGAATATACATCATTGGGTTTACACGAAAGTAACATTAACTGTAGGACATAAACTGAGAATTTTCGAAAATCCGTTAAAAATGTGTTTATCGCTCCAAGTTCTTTAATAGTAGGTATAGGCAGGTATATAAATATTTTTTTTTCTTTAACGAACAAATTATTTCTCTCAATAAGCATAAAATATATTTTAGTTATATATAATATATGTATTTTTAAAGTCTTAAATTATAATATGATTAATTTAATTGTAATATATACAATTAAATAATAATCTATTATATAATAATATATATGAAGTTTATACGCGAATTAAAACATTTTAAAATTATTAATTATTATTAAAAATAAAGCTACCTATAAAATATATTTAAACTATACCTACTGGAATTACTGTATGGTATACGCATATATATATATATATGGTTACTGATAAATTATAATAGTATCTCGGTTTACCACGCAGTCACATTTGTAATTTTTTCAGGAATTTTTACAACACGCTTAATATGTAGACACTGTAATCTATATGAAATATGAAATGTTTTCAAACCTTTGCTATAGAAAACCATACCACAATACCGACAATATAATATTACATAAATGATAAATCTATATAGTGTAATGACTGTGAATTTAATAACAAATTACAACGGGTGTATCAAAAACAAAACTTTAACATTTTTTTTTTATATAAGTCGTTGTCGTACGATTAGCGTTAAGATCGTGAAATTTTTTAAAGAGTTTGGATATTATATTATTATGCACTACAGGGTTCTTAACAATATGTATTTACTTTTTATGTTTTATCAGTTATTTTTTTTATCACACGATCTATATGATAATTATTTACAATAGTTTATTAATAATATTATTTAATAATTTAACCTATAGGTGTAATCACATATGATTCTACAACGACTGGAATATTAACTATATTTTTAGTCTCGAGTTATATCACACACTATTGTATATACATTATACTTACAAGTTGCATAATTTATAATTAAATAAATATGATGCATAATTAAGCTTGAAACCATTATGCCAAATCAGAAACGCTAATCGTCAAACATTGTTCGCGTTAATGTTAAACACTAACGCGCAATAATAAAAATATTATTGTTATTATTACTACCTATTATGATTATTGATTATCATTATATGACGGCTAAGTACTTTCTCTGTAAATCCGTATGTGAATAAATTTAAACAAAAACCATTGTTAGGTACGTTTCAAAATCCATTACTATCGATGATTGATTATCTATTATTCACTTTTTATAATTTATTTGTATATGGTATTTTCACTTTTATTGACGAACTTCGGTGCAGAATTGTTGAATCGTTTTATTTAATGTTTTTATATTCTTATATATTTTAATAACGGATAAAATTAGAAATTGTCTCGGATAATTCAAATGTGCAAAATATATATATATTATTTTTATACGACATATTATTATTATGAAAATCTTTATATATTATTCTACTGTCTTTATAAAGTCGTTAGTCGTTACTATATAAGATGAATGTGGACACGTGGTAAGATGATTAGAACCATTTCCGTAGAGAACATTATTATGTGAGAACTTGTATAATTGAAAATTATTACTGTATGATTATATATTATTATCATTATTTTTATAAGACTTGTTAGAAAATATTAAATGTTTTCTATGTCACAAAAGTCTGGTCTCACTTAATTGTACACTAACAGAAAGTAAAACACAAATAAGATTTTTTGTACAATAATTATTATTGTGACATTAAATTTCCACCCTTTTTTTCTAAACCACAGTACCTACCTATAATTATTACTATTATATATATATTTTTTTTTTCAACCGCGGTACCTATATAATAATATGGTTATTTCAAGAATTAATTTTTTTTATACTATACTAACATTGTTTTAGTCGTTTTAAAATGAAATAGAGTGAAAAAAACGTAGGATAAAAAAAATAATTGAGGATTAGATTAATGAACGACTACTATCGCACACGACCACACTAATTCGAACATTGACGGTGATTGCAGACAACACACTCGTTGGTCAACGGGAACGAAAATTTACGAAAACTCGCGTACCCTGAACGTTAATCTAATTATTATTTATCACCGTACAATATTGTGTTGACTATTATATAAATTAGATAATTTGTGCGCGTTGGTACTTACATCGCGGGGTGAAAATAAAAACGCGCGTGTCGGGCTCACGTATGACGAATATTAATATCGAGTACACGGTAAATAGTTGCGCAAACAGAAAAAATTATGAATATATCGAAATATTTGTGTGTATATTCAAAATAATATTAATACTTACACGTACCGTAAATATATTATATTATTTTATGACACTATAATGTACAATGCACGCGTGTAAACAAAAGCATATCCATGGATCGTGTATAATATTATTATTGTACTTATTACATTTTCCTGGCGCGTGCAGCAATGGGCTCAGATCGCAACTCTGTTTTCTCGGGAAATATTTCCAACATCACGCGATTGCCAGCCGCCATCGCACGTACATATTATAACGTATATAATACTGACTATTCGATAGCACGTGCAGAAGTTCACTTTTCCGTGGCGCGCGCGTCCATTGTTGTCGGAAATAGCCTGTCGCCTTTATGAATTGGCAATATCTCTGACGGTCGACGGACTACATAATATATATAGGTACGCGTATGTGTGTAGTGTATTATATTATATAGGTATTGGCGTGTATATACACTTATAATATATATACATATACATATCCATATAAATATATAGACGATCGAGCAATCGCGCATGTGAACCAAAAGATGACAACTATATATGCAGCTAATATGTATAGTATACATACCTAAGGTAATACATATTATACATGAAATATAAAGTTCCGTATATATATGCTGACGAGTGTTACCCGTGTGACTCTGAAGAAGATATCGCTACGACCTATATATATATACACGATTTTAAAATATAATATGTTGCCATTAACTAGACAGAGAAAGAGAGATTATATAATTGGATAAAAAAACAACGCGTGAAGAACGCTAGGGAATGTTGAAAATTATCGTATTTCCAGCAAACACGTACCTACCTATACCTATAACCTAGAACCTACCTACTCTAAATCTAAACTTGTTTGGAAAATATTTTTATTTACAAGATTTCGAAATCACTCTATACACTTAATATGTTTTTTGAAAAAAAACCAAATACCTATACTAACTACATAACATAAATACTTCACTAGTCTCTGCGTTTAAATGAAATTTATAATTGTTTCAATTATGTACCTACTTAAAACATTTACGGACATCGCCTGTCTCAACTTACACTTAGTACACTTTCGATGTACAATATAAAATTATATTGTATTATGTGTAAAATGAATAAGTCATTTTTTTTTCACTAGCACGTTTAATAATTATACTATATGTATATCTATTCACGAATTGTAGTACCTATGCATATTATATAATTAAAATGATCTTCCGAGTTCTGGCCATAATACTATATTGTCTATTCAATATAATATAATATTGTGACTAGGTGAAATCAAAATACTTTTCTAATAACACAGTCCTTACAAATCAAAAATATTATAAATAATAAATATGTTGAAGATTTAATCGAATCGAAGTCCGCTGCAGCTCGAAATTAACTCAGAAGTCACGACCAATTCGTTTACGCTATCTTTAATAAGGAAAACTAGTAGATTAAATTCATAAAAAAAAATGGTTATAATATCATATACACATAAATACGTAATACACCAATTACCAGCAGTGTATAACGCATATAATATCAAGAGTATTTTTTTACCAATGATGCATGGATAATATATTGTATATACCATCGCAGTTCTTTTCACGGCTAACTGTTTTAAGTATATATATATATTTTTTTTTTAATTTAATGCGAATTAGTTGCATATTTAAATATTTATTATATATATTATATTCATATGGTTTCGAAACATTAAACAACCACAAAATTGGATGAAAACTAACATGTGAAAAATATGAGTATAAAATTAAAATTAAGTACTTATAAGTTATAATAATAATAATATTAATAGTAATAATTAGGTCAGGTTATACTCATTATAGTACATTATAATATTAATTGTCCATTATAATATGGTTTAGCCCGTGCGAAATCGCCGTTAAAGGTGTTAGAAGAAGAGTTACAAATCAAAAAGATTTTAAAACGGTGCATCTAGGGTTGGCTACTGGGTACGTTTAGTACGTACACCTCCCTTCAACTGCTATTAAGTATTTTGATAAAAAGTTTTATTTGTACATTACATTATTATTAAATCTTACTTTGATCATAATATATTTATCTGGAGCCAGAGAAATTTTTATTTTGCACATATAGGTAACTATTATTTAAACCAGATAAATATAAATTTTGTGTTAACATTATATTATACTATTTGAATCAAATTAAGCGTTAAAATATATCGTCATAATATACTCAATACTCATGTCGACATAATATTATTGTATACTGAGTGGAGTATAGACTATAGAAGTATAGACTATAGGTATAGGTTTTGTATGACTCGATAACACAATTACAATTTAATGATAACTATAAAAATTATCACTCACTGCTAGTGTGTATGGTGATTTTTTTGAACCGAAACGTTTCTCTTCACACAAATTCACAATACCTGTCATGTATTATGTACGATACGTATAATACATTCGACTCTCGTAAATTCAAAATTGGTGGGACTTATGAACAATTTTGAATTTTTTTTTTTGAACTTTTGAATTACTGAGTTAAAAAAAATGTCGTACTTACGATAATAATTCGATAGTTATCAGAAATAATAAGCTAAATTATTCACAATTGTAAGGTAAATTATTTACGATAAGATTAGAAGAAATACATTTTAGTGAATATACTTTGAATTGCCGAGCGTTGAACTTCAAATTGTCGCGTGTTTTGACGGCTTGTTTTCCCTAACATTTTACTACGTATTACTATGTGGCGAGTACACTTAACTCTTAAATGCATTGTTTTTATTCGAATCACTGCGATACTTTTAAGGGAACGAGCAATGACTTCGAATTATCGAAAGTTTCAAATTATCAAAGGTTTGGATTATCGAAAGTCGACTGTATAATATAAATTATATTATTGCCGCGGTGGCGTCGGCGATGATTTTCCGCGGGCACGCGCGCGCCGCCCATCACATGGACTGCAGTACGTGTGGCCGCGTCATCGACGAAGTATCCGATTTTTGTGTCCTATTGTGTGCGTCGTGTACTACCTATATAATATAAATATAAATTAATAATAATAATAATAATAATAATAATATAATAATGAAACATTTTCTCCTACGTGGAGCTGAAAAAGAAAAATAACCGCCAAGATGGTCTCTTCATATATTAACTACGTGAACACTTGTAACTGTATAAGATTATTGTATAATTATATGCATTGTTATTGTTGTTTTTATTATTATTATTATTATTATTATTGTTATACTGACGTATAACACGCGTTATATGCATAATATAATGAACAAAATCAAATTATCGCCAATCATAAATTTTGGATACTCTGTGCAGCATATTATTATGACCGCGGGCAATGTTCAAATAATACTATACAAAGCGAAAAACACACTGGTAAGCGACTGTGCTAATATTCATAATATTATAATTTATAATATAGTACAATGAAAACTTTTAGTCAAACCCAAACATAATCGTTAATTTGTTGAAAAGGATTGGTCATAAAGTATTGGCAACGGCGAATATTATGCTTCATAATATAATATAAGTAATAAGTATATATATTGTACATAATATATTTTAAACCCGTGCAGGATATCAAGTTTTTGTTGTGAAAGATATAATTACAATATTATATCTAGGTACACATTATTATAAAATATAATATGTTCCTTTTACCTATGTATGCCTATATAGGTATAATAATTTTTTTTTGTATTACAAAAACCTCTATCCACGTTACGCAATATTTTTAAATAAATTTCCACATAAAAATCGTACACCCAGGTACACTTCACAGTATTATTACGATAATATAAACACACGTCGCATCGAGTAAACATATACTTGATAAACTGCAATTATATGTATACGATTTACGACGCATATATTATAACTCGTATATAATCAGGCTATTATAATGTTCTATATAATATATTTATAAACCCTAAAGAGGCGTTCAGTGCCAGAACACTAACTGTAGGAAAAGTTCTACTTGAAGACCAGAGAAGATTTTTATCGTGTTAAATGTTTTAGTATGAAATATAATGCAGAAAAGAAACGAAATTGTACAGTGTATTTGCGGCCATATAATATGCGAGTCGTAAAAGTGTAAAACCGACAAATTGAAGCCCTACAAGCTGTAATGTGCATTGTATTTCGCATTCCGTATTGACGTTTTCAGAATATTCGTTGTCAGACACTTTTGTATTCACAAAACTTGTCAAAGGCATATTATTATAATATTATATTCTATCTTGGTCGCGACTCGCGGAAGCACATAATCAACTGGGAATAATATAAATATAAATATATTATGAAGATAGGTATAGAAACGTAGGGTAATAAGTTTAAGATAAACATTAAATAGGTAACTATATGGAAATATATGAGTATTCTATTTTTATGCCCACATTTTTATGGACTCAAAGTTCTGTTGTATACGACGAAGTTGATATTATATTATTATTTATTGTGAAACCATTGCATACTTTCATATCTTAATGACCCCTCCTGAATGTAAAAAAATAATTTATTGTATGTAGAGTAAAGTAGAGGGCAACTATGACCATTTATAGCTATTGTAGGGATTATGGTTGGTAGGGTTGAAACGGTTAGTTAGCAATACGTGTATATGTTCAGGCAAGGTTTTTGCCACTACGAACCAAGGTGGTCACCCATCCGGGAACTATACTCTTAGATCACGTTGCGTGACTGATAGCATCCACCGCGCCATGCCAAGCCACAATATATAATATATTTTGTTCTTTCCATAATGTACCTACCATACACACATATTACATACACACCATACACACCTCACATATTTGACAATATTGAAAAACTATGTTAATTTATTTCCTGATCGTTTACTAGTAAACGCGAGCATATGAATGATCAATAACAGTGCACTGCAGGGGTTGGTCTTCATACGTACATGTTACATAACCTACCCTATGAAGAAATTGTAAAATATTATTCATTAGCGTTTTTTAATGTTTTGCTCTTAATTTTGATTTATTTTTGACCCGTTTCATTCCCCCAAAATGTCACTTTATATCATTGGTATCATAAGATCAATAAAAAAAAAGTACTGCTGCCATTTTATTATTGGTGATTTAATGATTTTCTTTGTTTTTCAATTTTGATTTTATTTCCACACCCATTAACTTAATACGAACGTTATATTGAAATATATAATACACTATATCATATAAACACAAAAACATATATCTTAATAATATATACAGTTTATTAGTATATCTATACCAGAATACCTACATGCATAGCACACGTCGAACACGATGTTCAATGCCAAATCGATTTTAATACATCCAGTCACGGTGTGCGGTTATATACACGAAGAGTGCGCCAATATTTAAATGCAAAGTAAAACTCGCGCGCGTTATATTTACGCATACACACACACACACGCATTCTGTAATACCTCATACCCCTCATAATATATGCAATGACGGTCGTCGAGTTTATAGGCATATTACAGTTAGCACGTCTGTCGTGGTTTACGCAATCGCATTGGCGAAGAGACTAAAATTATTATTATTTTACGATGAGAGAACAATACATAGCACTATAATAATTGTGAACACATTATATAATACGCATATCCAATATGTTCTTAAAAAAAATTGTATCTGCAAGAACCGTATTATGATCATTGTTTAGGAATTATATTATGTACTCACCCGTTTGAGAAATGTTTATACGTGAATCGTTATTTCAGTGTATACACGCAAATATTTTTTCGGGAATAGATTTTATTGTAAATATTTTTTGGTATGACCTTAACACATTATACATATTTGGAACTAAAATGTGTAGTGTGTGTGTGTGCTGACGTGCAAGCGTGCAGCTGCAGTAAAGAATTGAATGAAAATGCATATGTGTATCGTGTATGTACCTATACTATAATCGTGTGCACTATCATTAAGTCATCATCCTGTCCAAACCGCTTAACGATGTACATTCTTAAACATATAGCTATAATATTATAATATTACCTACCTATTTTATACATACGCGTAATATTCTTGCTCTGATTTTAAACAGAACTCGTTTTCTTTGATAAAGGACATAATGTTATTTTGTATTGATTATACACCGTAAATATATACATAACACATTTTATTATATTTTATGCAATTTTTATAATACCTATTGCCTATTCCAAACAACGGGGAGATCGCCTTAAGACCGGAAAACCTGATACCTATATCATAATAGTTATTCAGGTACCTACTCGTGACTCGTCTATAAACGTTTAAAATTCGTCAACGTGTACCTATATAATAATTGCATCGAGGGCCAGTCATATTGTTACTATAGGTACATCGTATGTTAAACAATCATTGACAATAGCAGACAGAAATGAATTACAATGTCGGTAATATATACAAATCGTATACGGCACATAACTTAATCCATTACAATTTACAATTAAGATCTGATGAGACACAAACTAGGATTCTCGGATCGAATAGCAAATTATTAATGTTTGTAGGTAGTCATAGTCTGTCCATACGCGTTTAAGTTCACATTATTATACAGGATATTAGGATAATTTGCTAAGCCCCAATTTTCACTTTAACAATGAAATTGTTCAAATTCTGATTTTGTATAGGTACCATTATTAATGAGTGTCCTGTGGTGATACAAATTTCTTTGATTAAAGATAAAAACCAACTATTTTTACTGTTAATTATTGATTCTTGGTAAAGCTTCAAAAAATAGGTTATAACTTATTATAGCTTACAAAAATATTAAATACTAATACTACATATGAATAAATACATTGATTTTCCTAGATTGAGTTATACATATTAATATATTTGAGAAATAAGATGATTTTATTGATGTTGTCTTCAATCAATTATTAAGCTCAGAGCTTCAAAAATGTCTGGAATTCCTAGGTTACTTCTAATTTCCGTGTGTAATTCTGATAATACGCAAAGATATTAAATAAATAAAAAACTACTAGTTCAAAGTTCGATTTAGATGGGTACAACAACGATGAACATTTTCAAAACAATCATCTGATTCTGATTAATAATTAATTTACAAGAAAAAAGGGAGATTCTCATTTGATAAAACGAAATTAGTGTCGCCTCTTTCCCAGTGTTAGATTTAACAGTTATTTTATCAGAAAATGCCAACGGGACTCCCACATATTATAGTGTGGTTCTGTCGTTTCTGGTTTTGGTTCTGGGGCCCTCCTAAATTACAGTGAAAAGATTATATAAAAGGTGTATGTCACGACTCACTGATAAATTTTGCACGAAGCCCCTCTTTTCCGACGCTAATATCTATCTTAAGATCCTCTTAAGCGCACTGTTTATTTTCTCTCTCTGGCTCACGTGCATTGCGTTTTATCTATATTGTGCGTGGGTTTAAGAGAGAAAATAAATATTATTGCACTGATATCTTCTTAAATGATCATCTGCACTAGCCACTCCTTAAATGGTATAACCAATTTAAGCATTTGAATATACGATCCTTAAATATAGTTACCTGAAAATTCCAAAAATTAGAATTTGAATGTTTTTATTATTTAAGGAAAAATATTGGAGTGAGCACGTTTGGTAAATCTTTGTACATTATTACACGTTTGGTTGACTTGAAACTCGAAATGAGTGGTAAGCGTTATTAGCGTTATTAGCATTGGTAAATTTCAGTGGACGATTTCATTTCGTAGTGCACGCTATTTCACAGATTAGGTATACGAAGTAATAATAGTAATATTACTGTGTTCACTGTGGAAACCCACTGATCTCAGATTACTATATTATATATATTATATCGACGGTGTAATAATCGTTCCCTCAGGTGCATTATGTATCACACACACAAACTATTGCATGTATTATGTATAATTATTTATTATAATGTTACGCTTGACTTTCGGAATAGTATGACGAACGGATGAGGCGATAGCTGACTACCTCGCGCCATAGGATCTCGAGTCTCGACCACACCACAATACAGCGTCACAGCCTGCAATGTCGCGTTATAAGTAGTGTATAAAATAATAATAATAAAGTTGTAGGTAGTATAACAAAGACGTGACGTAAAACCGGTAACAAATAATAATAATAGTAATAATAATATTTAATATTTATAGCGTCCATAGTAATTTATCATTCCGTCGGACTCAACAGAGCTGCAGTGCACGCGGCGAGATTAGACTACAATACTCGATACGCAATCACAAAAATTAGGAATCATTTATGTATCGGTTATTCGAGTATGTGATACGGTTTATTCGTTTATGCCGCCGCCGTATATGTGCTGATGTTATGTGACATTATGTATTCACGAGCGATTACAGTATAGTATATAACACTATAACATTAGGTTTTTGTAGGTATACCTAGGTATTATACGAACACAAACTCACATATTTATTAATATATGCCGAAGGCAACAGGCGTTTTTAAACAGTTCTTTGCACGTCCCTTCTCTACCACGCCGTCAATATATATAAATATGGTATTTTGAGTGCTATATATTAAATAACGCGATATACAGTGTGGTTCATAAAACACGCTCACTTCCATATTTTCCTTTAATAATGACTTTATTCAAATTTTAATTATATTCAAAGACCTGGTTTTAAAATTCTTGAATCTTTTTGTACTAAGGAGTGTTATGTGGCGTTGCAAGCTTCTGTTTTTAAAATAAGAATCCCCTCTACCCCATTTTGTACTTTAAATTATTTAGTCGATAATTTTTTTGAAGATTTTAGTATACCTAATTCAAAATTCGAACGAGTAGTTGCTCAGTTTAAATGTTTATACTAAATATAATAGTCCTTACAAACGTTTTAAAAGTGCGTGTTTTAAAACTTAAATCAAGTGTTCTGTGATGGCGTAGCTCCTATGTAATATATTTATAAAATAGTATTATAAAATGTCTATCTACGAGACAAGTATCAAATATTGTATATTATTGTAGGTATTCGTAATTTACTAATGTATGCGGCTGTTCAACGATATATTATTGAAAAATCAACAACACTAAATGTAGAGGTAGGACCCGATATATACAATCATTTTTTTTTCTGTAGGTATAGTAAATAGGTCCATTTTCTCGAAGCAAACTACATGGGTATAATTCAGTTTAGTGGTGCACTGATGCTCAAACGCTGTATATAATGCACGCATATTCGTGATGTCGTTGAATATAGGTGTTGGGTGCTCGCAGGGAAGGGAAAAATCCTTTAAACAAAATATTATAAAACTCGACGGACCGTTGTTGGACAACGTTACAGAAATTAGCATAATTAATCGAATATGTCATAAAAATCATACGACCCGTTGGCGGCCACTGCACAGTGCACACCGGTGTTTAATATTATTACTTTCGCGTATCAAATTCGTTATTATATTATTTTTATATTTTTTCTAAACTCATTTTTATAGAACTGGAAACTACTAGTCTTAACTCTTAAGTCAAGGTCAGGTTTTTTCCAAAACTAGAATTTTGTATATATATATACAATATCTTAAATATATTCGATACAGTGCACCACAGGCTGATGTCGTGCATGCATGTCGTGGTACACGTAGAAGCATAGAAACAAACGACAGGTTTCGTATAAATTAGGCACTATAATTATAATATACTGATTGAAATGTCGTGAATATAATATTATAATATTAGTGTATTAAGTACCAAATGTATTTCCTTCATTTTTCTATAACCCATTACCAAAATGTTAGGATATTTTTTTTTATAGTTATATCATATCAACTTGAGTTTACTGTGACCAGTCATTGATAAAAACTAAAACCGTATTCGAAAAAAAAAATCTGCATACGTTTTATTACATAATATAATATGCTTCTCATATATGTTATATTATGTAGGTATATTATAAAATCTTTCGGTCAAGAGAACTTACGATGGCGACGACCATGTCATTGTGTATACACTGCTGCAGAACGATATAA
The DNA here is from genome assembly GCF_019925205.1 of Metopolophium dirhodum. Taxonomy (NCBI): domain Eukaryota; kingdom Metazoa; phylum Arthropoda; class Insecta; order Hemiptera; family Aphididae; genus Metopolophium; species Metopolophium dirhodum. Next base: position 17,418,459 of record NC_083562.1, read on the forward strand.
AGACCATATATTATTGCGTATACACTATACGGATATTCATCTATATATGCATTTTATTTAACCATGGTTTTATTATAAATTAAAATATATTTTATTCTTTTGCCCTTCAAACCATCTCCTATGAGCATTTTAAATGTTTTATGGGTAACAATTTAAGCATATAATATAGTATCAAGTTCAGATTTTGAATATGTTTACATATTTTGTAAAATAGAAGCAATAATTAAAAAATCTGATATATTTTTTAGAGTTAATTTAGAGAAATCAGTATGCACTCAAAGTAAAACACCCCAAGCGCAGTATCTCAATAAATAATTTCAAAAACATTTCCATATTTTTTTCCTGTAAAAAAGTTTAGTTATTGACGACTGCAGACGTGGAAAAATAGTATGGGACACCCTGTACATATAAATATAAAATAATAAACGTACCACAGTGTATATTATGTATGTATGTGTATATATATTATATATATGTTACCGGAGCAGAAAACGAGGCTCATTATTACCAGAAAGGTAATAGGAAAAAAAACGAAAATAATAATATATAACAACATGGCCTGCGCTGGAGTGGGTGGATTTGAGCCTACTAAATTACGGGTTACCGCCGAGTAGGAATGTCTCGCGTGTTCCTCCACGACGTGTACATATATATATATATAAAATATATATTAATATATAGGCGTACAGTACTCTACAGTATACACGCGCGCGCGTAAACCAGCAGGAAGATATATAATAAAGTATACTTATAATATGTTATGTCGCTGTTGTTGAAGTCACCGTCGTTGTGGATATTGTACTTACGTATTATACAGAGACATTTCGAAAATTCGTGTACATTCGGTGCTGTATACCTAAATAGTGTAGTACACAATGTATATAAGTATGCAGTTATGTTTTTATACTTGTATGATTGTTGTAATTAAGCCTTGTGTTGAGCAGCCCTGCACACAGCAGCCGGGCAGTGTCTATAGAGAGAGAGTAATTTTTTTAGTAATCTTTTAGTGTATTATAATAGTAAAAAATATATTAAAATATAATAATATACTCTTTGAATAACATGAAAAATGTAATACAGTCACCGATGACCGATGTTCGATAACGACACATGAAGCCGCGGGCTGCGCGCCGTGATGTCTGTGAAAATGTATATTTTCGTTTTTTAACTTTTTTTTATATCATATAATACGCCACCGAAGTTTTTAAAAAAATATAGGTAATTATACTATATTTTCTTAGACATAAAGTAATTTTAATTGTGTAAGAATTTCTAGTTAAACAAAAACATAATATTCGACCGATGATTTAACAGAAATCGAAAGTTATAAACGTACATAATAATATAATATTTCGGAAACACGAAGAATTCTTAAACTCTGAAAACTAACGGGAGACTGATATTAAAGAGTAAAGATGAATGATGATGCATTGATGTGGCTTATAATATTTTAATAATCCATTACAAGCGTAGTCTGCAGTATAAATAGAATCGAATCTATTACCGCTGTAGGTAGGTATATTGTATTATTATATATTTATATGTAGGTATATGTATATGCATTGTATGTATAAAAGGAAAACAAGTAAATCAATTTGAAACGAAGTTATTATACCTACGTTCCCAACAAAAACTGTAATTTATTGTTGGTTGGTCATATTTTCCGTTTTTTAAAAGTCAAAACACACCAAGAAATGAAAAAAAAACATATTTCCATATTGTTAGAATGTGTTTTACTTTATTATTTTATACAGAAAAATTTTGTGATCAAAAATCAATTCAAATGATTTACCAGTATGGTTTTCAAAACTGATTTTATATAAAGTGAATACTTTTAACATTATTACATCGAGCATCTAAAATCTGGATTTAAAATAATAATAAAAAAACTTAATTATTGTGACAAATTTACAAATTACTAATAACTATATTGTAAATATACAACAGCGCATATTAAATGAACGTTTCCGCAGTCTTATCGTCGCTATATCGAAGCACAAGAATTAGACAAGTTGTTTACGTGTATAATTGTATTTATATTTTATTGTACTATACAATTTATATATATGTATTTGCAAAAAAGACGCGAATAATTTCGTAACACTCAACCGGTTTCGGCCAATGGTTTGGGCGGGTGGACAGGGAAAAGGGAAGAGAATTAAAAAAAATAAATAAAAGAAGAATAAACCACATTCCAACCGGTCACTTTGGATACTTCAGATCGTTAGTCAAACATTTTTTTTAATTTTTTTTTTTTAAGGGAGGGATATATTATGATAAATGTTAAATGAATTATTAAGCCCCGGGTAGAAGTTATAATATTATATACTTATATAATATGTACTTTATATTATTTAGGTAGAATATATATTGTTTGGTCACGATTAAAAAGTTATTAAAAACTACCTAAGACAATTCCAATTAATACTTTAAGTAACTGTAACTATTATACCTATATATTTAGCTAACCCCGTTGCGAGGATAATAATACTGAACATTTTAGTTCAGGTGATATAAACGCCGTACTATGTTGAGATTGGGGAGCTAGGCACGTGGATAATGTAATATAGGCGAAACTATAGGTGTAATAATAATAATCCTTATACTTTTGCCTACTGAAACGATGATGATAATAATATATACGCGTTATACAGTTTATAAAACGTTATACCTCAGGGCTCACACTTAACATTGTTACACAATTATGGATTATGAACACTGTTTTTCCTGTTTTCGATTAATTACCACGTACCTAACTAATATGACATGCAACAACATTTTGCGCGATTCCTTCAAGTAAAATGTGACATATATACAATTTGTTTAGTCGACTACTATAATAAATGTTACGAGTAGATTTGGGATGCAACATGTACCTACATCATAAACATAATGTACATTTATACCTATATGACTAAAAATATATGTTATATTATATTAAAATATATTAGCATCCTTTCCTATAGGTAAATGCGTGCAGGTCTGTACCAGGGTAACGGAATGCTGCGTATTGGCATAAGCGATTTTTAATTGTCCACCACCGTCGTCCACAAAGTCATAAGTAGTAATAATCATAATAGTATATATATATATATAAACACCAATACCTCGCCCATGTGATGCAGACCCATTGGAATGTCCCACGACGAGTGTTGAGTGTGAGTAGTATAAGTAGTATATATTATTATGGTGTATACAGACAGCCGCCACTGCAGCGGCCGCTCGGTGGTGAGTCATAACATAAGATATGTCGGCGGCAGCATCGGTGTACATTATATACAACTCGACTCGAAAGTAGGATGGTAAAGTGATGCAGTCGAAGAGGAGAGTATAATATTATAGAGGTAGTCAAAATTCTAAAAACCCAAACAATGGTTTCAAAACACTAAACTTGTATATTGTATACATAGCCATTAATTACGACGAGTTATAGAACTATACAGTTTACGTGGAAGACCCTCAAATGTACAAAATGGCTTATAGTGGTTTTTCCAAAAGTTTAGTTATGAGAAGAATTCTATCAGAGCGGAATAATAAATAACTGTGAGGCAGCCATGGTTGAAATATACAGGTTATTGCATATCGACTCGGATTGTTATCATCAGAAACAAAATGGCTGCGTAAAGGGATATCACAGTTATACATTTTTCGTATCATCAAAAATACGCTGACAATAGCTAACAAATTTAAAACCCCGCGCATATATTCTTGATCATTATTGGCTCCTTTTACGCTGCCATTTTTATTTTTATCATCAAATATTTGATTGAAAAGGGGTATATATGCGATAACCTTGCATATTTCAACCATGGAGGCAGCCACCATCATGAAAAGATTTGGTTGATTTGAATAAAAAAACCCTATACTTTAATTGCTTTTAGGCAGACCAACTCTATGTGAGTGGAGAAAAGAAGATTTGGATGGAAGGTTGTTACACCAAGGTCACGTATAATATCGAACTCAGATAAATATGTATCGTCGATGGAGTCATCAAAATGTTCTGTAAAACTAATCCTGTTAAAATGTTGAGACATTCCTACTAGGCTCTTAAAAGTAAATCATAATCATATTAACAATCTATTCAAATCTTCTTGTAATACAGTTATTTACGCTTGGAATTGAATAATAGTGTTTAAGATCATCAGCAAAGAGTTAAAAAGTACAACAATTAAAACAACTATCGATTATTGATATCAATTAAAAATAATAATTATATTTGCTGTAATAATGCTGTGGAAAGAACAGTGGTGTCACAATATTGTTGTCATATCTTCTCTTATCTGAAGAAAAAGATCCTGCATTCGCCACTGACCTACGCAAAATGCGCACACTGATTTTGTACAATAAAAAAAGACAATGAAAAAAGTAGTAATAATATAGCTGTATAATTGCAGCGCACGTCGTTTCCACTGGGAAACGTGTGTCAGTCGACCGAGAGAGAGTCATTAATAATAGAGCTCTAAACGTGTAATTCTGGTGCCGTGTATTATACATGTATATAATATAAAATAAATGGTATACGTCTTAATTAAATGTCAACGTTGGAAATAGGTTTACTTGGACCTCTTTTTAATCGGTTTCCACGACGCGTCGTTCCATATCGAGATATAATATTATTATTTTGCCTCATATTGAATATTCCCAGATATATTATTATAATATAACGCGGCATATTTTTAGAAACAGGGCTTTGTTCGACCCGAACGGTCGTTGAATATCTCACAGGACTACCAGTGTTTACCTAACGATGTAGCTACTCGTATATCTGGTGTGCATTGTCGCTTATATATATATATAAGTGTGCAGCAGCGTTGTTATAATGTTACGTGCTGCACCATCACTAGTGGCGGCAGAGACAATTAAAACGATCAAAAAACCGTTTCACCCCCCCCCCCCCCCCACGCCAACGCCTGGGCTAACCCATAGCCTATTACACTTAAGGATAGCCGTATAGGTTAGGTACAGCTGTATGTAGGTATTCGGTAGTAAATACGATTTTGGTTTGGTTTTATTATTATTATTTTATTTTTTAATTTACTCCCGAGAAACCGGTTGTTTATGCGGTGTATACGCGTATATACGTATATCCGACGGGGTTGTGCCGCGGATAACGACGACGTCGGCGATAATAAAATATTAGAATTATTATTAAACCCTCGTCGGGCGTCTTCCACCTGCAGAGGAGGAGATGTGACGCTCGGGCCGAGACAGGTGCTCCGTAGTAAATAGGTACATAATAATATTATTATGTATACATGTATATACGTAAATATATATATATACATAGAGAGAGTTCTTCTCCGGGACCACCACCAAACACGTGCCACCGCCCCCCTCACCATCACAACCCCGCACAGCGAACAGCCCAATCGACGGATCCTTCTCTGCGTGCCGCGGCTTCGTTTTACTGAACCGTATTAATTTATCCGTATATCTTAAGACACAGGCAAAGGTATACAGACAATAATACAGAAAAAAAAATATATATATACGTATAATAGTATATAATATTATGAATTATTATCGTGTAATATTTTACCCTTATTGTAGCCGGAGCGAATTCAGAATTTTACTGCAGACAACGAAACGCGTACAGATATAATATTATATGTTATAACTTATAACTTGTAATCAATAACACTATCAGACATTTATACATGCATACCTGTTATAACATAATATTATACATTATATTGGGTGTAATAATTGGAAGAATAATAATTGTTGTACGTTAATCTATTGAATACAGCATTACCTGAGGCGGCCATATTGCGGCGTGAACAGAAAAATGACGCGCTTCGGCGGTGGTGAAGAGGGAGTAGGTACATCGAATCATCGAATAATATTATTATATTATATTATTTATATAATATAATATATAATACAGTGTTAGCCACCGTGTTTATCCAGTTTTCTTGTGATGGCTTTATCGGAAAATACAGTGGATTTCCTTGTATGGTAATCAAATACCTAGCATAGTGTGCATGGCCCGTCATATTATTATAACCGCGTATTCGCGCGTGTAGATATACTATAATGATTGGTCACCCAACAAAAAACTGTTGGTAAATCGCCAAAGAATCCGCGAAACTTATAATGATTGCGAATTGGCAATGTGATCTGATGTTTATTATACGACGGCTATAATTGTACGCAGAACAGCTTAATTTGCATGAAGTGTTACGATCGTTTTTAAAGAAAAAAATACATATTTTAGGTTCTCCATAATGACGCATGTAATTTTATGATTAATTTATGGCAACATAATATAATGCAAATAATTTATAATTATATTTTATTATGACACGACTGATTATCCTGCTGCAGTTGGTGCAAATTTGCCGAGAGATAACTGTAATGGAAGCTCACATTCTATAGGTACGAATTGCATGAGAAACAAACGATCAAAAATATAAAAGGTTAATAATTAATACATTATACATTAGTATATAATATTATATTTTATAAATCAGCTAATTAAAAATACGTTATCGCGTGATGTACGAAGTACAGACAAGTATTATTATAATTATAAGTATAGACTATAGAGAAAAGGGTTTCTGCGGAATATGTAGGCAGGTAATAACCAATAAATACCTATACTACATAATGTTAACTATATTATTATAAGCTTGTGGTGTTGGTGGAAAACGTTAAAATTATTAGTTCTTAACCCCACAATAATGAACTGGCGTATTTATTAGATTTTGTTTTTGTAATCAAGTAAAAATCATAGTCATGTACACAGTTATTATAGATAAATCAAAATACATTTATTAATATAATAACATATTTATGAAAATTATGTATTTTTACGTCCATTATTGATTATTAAGCTGATAATATCACGAAAATCATACATTAAAAACTCCGTTGCTAACTCCTTGTTAATTGTTATATTATATTATATCTTACTAGTTATTTTATCCCACTTTAGTTATACTATTGTTTGCTATTCATAATTCATACGAACAGCCAATTATATACCTACTATAAGAAATGTTTACGTGTCATAATTCTAAATAAATATCTAATCACCATAATCGCATACTAAGATATTATAATGCTTCATGTCTCATGCGGTATTATGATATATTGATAAACGATATTACTAAACCTGCCTAAATATAATAAAAATTATAAAATTATTTAAGGTAAATCAATTTTGTCCAATCCGTATATGTGTTCAAAATAGAAATAATTCATACGTATTGTAAGACGTTATCAAATTATAAGCTTCAGCTTACAAGGCATAAAGTAGAATTATGAATCTGTATCATTATAATATTATACACAATACATAATATACGACATACTACATAGAACGTTATTTCATTGTGTTTAATAATAAAACTTATAAGTTCGACTCGTGCACTGAAAATGAACGAATTAAATAATAATAAATATCAGGATAACTGTACAATATATACACTGCGCATTATATAATAAACATACATTTCAAAAGGAGGATAGTCAAAAAAAAAAATAATAAAAAAATAATAAAAGATAAAAAGGAACATTTACTTGAGAGGTATACTTTATAGAAAAAAAAAAAAGAAGACATAATAATATATTCATGCATACAGCTTAACATTGAACTATTTTGTTCGTATATTAAAAACGAATTCGATGTGAACACTTCAAGGACCTGGAAGTGTTGCGACGACGACCGTGACCAAATAGAACCGACCTTTTGGACTTTGTTGGTGGTAATAATCCTCCTTTGTTGGTACTGTGGCACCGTGCGGTCGTTAGATTTGTACCGTTAACCCGTGTTGTGTGTACCTCTATCCCCCCTCCAAACCCCCAACCACTGTGTACTTGCGAGTCCCCTTTTTAGCGATTATTTTATTATACATATATATTTATGCCACCACGGCAGAACATTACGCCACATTAAATATTCGCCTGTTATGAACAGCCTCGGGGCCTGTAATGATCTCCTCTTCTTCTACATACAAGTTACAACGGTGGCGAGACAACGAAGCTAAGAAAGAAATAATACGAGCGAGAGAGAAAAATCGACCAGTATATATATAGTATAATATGTACAATGTCTCGGGGAAAGTCGTGCTGGCGCGTCAGCGTGTTTAAATAGGTGAATACACATATATATACATACAGTCATAGCTGGAAGCCGAACCGCCGCTGCAGTTGTCAATACATATTTTATGTGTACATATGTATAATATGTCCTATAATATCTCTATGATTTCACCGAGCGAATCGAAAATAAAAACAGGCTTTTTAAACTGTACATGACCTCGGCCGGAGCGCTAATTACCACCACCCTCCCCTGTGATAGTATATATGCTTAACCTATATTCCTATAGGGTATATTTAACACTATGTCTACAGTCGTGTATATGAGGACCCTGCGCAGTATTGTGGTGTCCGATTCCCACGAGACAACAAAACCCTTTTCGACCAATGTGCATTTTTTATTTTACTTCTCGCCTTCGACGGTTGACAGGTGTACGCACATCTATTCTCGTCAGTTTGCAGTAGGTACACGACAAGGAGCATCTGTCGCGCATGTGTCCGCGGACAGCAACCACCCGGGGATATTGTTCAATATTTTTTTTTTTTAAACCCGTAATCGTATCCGACGGAATAGCGTTGTTTACAACATAATAGTATTAATATATAATATAATCTTATCGTGTAATACTGTAACCTCTTGTAACAGTGTTGCGTTACGCACGTATACCCTTGCCTGGAAATGCGTTCGTCTTAGGGATGACTATGCTGCATCGTAATTTACACTTAATAACTTTATATGTTTTGTCACCACCCGTAATAACATATCTTTCTAATGCCAACATTGCATCGATCCTGCAGAGGACGCCTTAGACAACAGTAGATTATTATTCGGTATATAGGATCTATGTAATAATATTGTCGGGTACACGGCTTAGATCTACAGCCGTGGTCGGGAATAACGGAATACAAATAGTATATTCAACTATATATGACTGATGAATGATGGCGGTTGCGGCGGGGTAATGTGTAGTCGCATCGTTGAATCTGAAGAATCTGTTAAAAGCGATTAAAAGGGTATGGGCATATTTTACTAAGTGTATGTTAATTATATGATATTATTGTATGTATAATGTATGGCGTATAGGTAAGCTTAAATATTAGTTACATCGTTGGTGTGTAGTAGTTTTTATAGTAGTCCTATACGCGCGATTACCCGTAGTATAATGTCATTGAGTAAAGCACTAAAGCGTGCAGCGTATTAATATATTATATTGTATGCAGTCGGTATAATATACATTATGCAGACATGCAGTGTATAATGCACTTCCGATGGAAAGTCAACCAATTCACTCTTGCGGAACACAACCACCTTGGGCGTGTCGCGCGCGTTCTTGTAAATTTCTTCTCGTTCCAAACATATATTATAATATCAAAACGAATTAATTAGGAAACATTATCCACACGACAAGAGTTATGCAATTTTTCGCGAAAACAATCAGCACGACACGTATATAATATATTATGCATGGTAGGTTAATACATGCCAGAGTCAATAAATTTAAATCATTATAGATACGGACGATATAGTACCTATATAAGATTATAATATATAGATTATAAGTAGGTATTAAGTTTATGTTTATATATTATTTTATAGTATTACTATATCTATATTATTACATTGACAGCAGATCAATATGATATTTTTCCCCGATAGTCAATAGATAATGATAATTTGACAGCTTGATGATTTATTATTGTGACTATTATGTATATTGTATACATATTTATATCTAATTATATATAATATTATGTACAATAGTGAAGTAGTGGATGTCCACATTGCTATCGACGAACAACAGATTTATTATTCATTTGAAAAAATTAAAAATCTTCAAGGTTTTTAATTATATATTCAATATCTGATTAAAAACTTAAGTATAAGAAATGAATACATTTCAAATTTAATAGTTAATACACAAGGAAATAATAATAACAAAAATTTATTATAATATTTAACATTAATTATACAGAAATCTTTGTAAATATAATCCGTTTATAAAACGATACACGTGTGCAAGCGCTAATAGGATTGTTTTCAATGCATTATAAATACATTTTAATAAAATATGATATCTTTCATGATAGCTTCATCCTAAAATCTAATATTACAAACACTAAAATATGTAATGAATAATGAATGGTCTAAAAAATGAGCTTCCATTATGAATGAGTTCCCTAAAGTTGGCGGACAAATAATTTATGTATTTATCAACGAGGTATCGAATTTTTCATAATTAGTGATACTGGTGAAACTTAAGCCTGTTATAGGACTATTTTGTGTATAATTAGCATAGTAAAGTAGGTACCTAAGCCAAGTACTTAATCCCATTTGGCTTTTTATTCGTAGAACACTAATTGAAAAACTTGTACAGTTGAAAATCAATTATTTAGAACTATAGGACATATAGGTATTGGTAGTTATTATAATATATAGTGGAAATTAAATTGCTCGAAATTTCTCCGATCATTTTGCGGACCTAATTGAATCCCAGTATGATATAATATTATAATACATGAAATGTAGGTCTTATTAAAACAACGCCCTCATGGCCTCGTTTATAATTTGTCATCATGATCATGTCGATAGTGGTTCATTTAAATTATTCTTTATCGGCACGTATAGTGTACCACGTCAGGAAGATTGTGTCTCATGTAGTCATGATCATACATATTTTCCACGTGGTAGTTTTGCATGGTCATCACAATAATATAGTAATGTACCACACTACAACCTATACCCATGTACAATATTATGATACATTCTACATTTCTACAACTATTCAAGACGGCAGCGGCAAGAGGTCCGTTTAACGACCGCAATCGAGATAAAACGGTTGCAAACCATCTTAATGGGCTTTTAGTTTGTAGTAGGTTTTAATTGAATCGCGGTTGGTTAATGAACCCATTATAATGTATATTGAAATATAGTTATAGGTAACTAGGCATGCAGCCTGTTCACCGCGGAAGGTAACAGGCACCACATAACAATAAATGTGTTAATAATTGTAATAATGGTGTTCCGGCCACAATTGTCGTATAATTATATAAAAAAAAATGAAGAAACGAAGCGATCGAATAGAAGTACTTAATTATTTCAGTTTTGCGTCTTGGAAAATTTGCCAATTCGACCAATTACTGTGATGATATATATCATGGTGATACACTAATACTGATTACTGATATATGCATAATATAATAAATTAATATGCAATATAAGATATTAATATAAATGCCATATAATTTATATTATAGTTCTTGTATAGTCATATAGAGCTAACCTACACGGATATATACGCGCGACGAAGGTAGGTAGGTACTCGTGAGTCGTGGTACAGTTTCGTTTGCGCGTGATAATAATGAGTTGTCCGGCTTTACCCGAATCAATGATTTTTTACATCTCGGAAATTTGATCAAACCGCAACATAACCGATGTTGAAAGAAATTAAATTTTTTTTTAAGAATGTCATTGACCTGCCGCCGCCGACGTGCGTATACATCATATTATAGTATTGTGTGCAATGTGTGCGTACAATGCATGCGGGGAGAGAATAGTATTTAGGTACCAAACTACCAAATATACACACTGCTGCTGTAAAAACGTGCGCGAATTTTAAACCCGGGCTTAAAATAAATAAATATGTTCATCGTCTGACGACTGACGGCGACAAGTACCTACTCGCGAACTTGAGCACGCGATATATAAAATCACATTTATAAAAACGTGTTTATTATACCCGTTGTCCGGTCCCGGTGTGGTTATCGCCTCAAGGCATACAAATATATTATAATTATTATCTATACGATATATTATACGCACATACTCTATAACATAATAATATGAAAAAAAATCATATACGCAGCAATATCTCCCGAGTCCGTTTTGTGATGGTGGTTGTGGAGGGGAGGGCAAACGTTACCCGGGGCGACCTTGGGGAGGTGCGTGGTCCAGGGCCAAAGGGGTTGATCGGCGGCTGCTGCAGTGACGGAGAAGCTCATCGGAAAATTCCCGGGCGCCGGTGAACCGTGTGCGTGCCTCCTATAATATATTATAGTGACGGTCGGTGCAGCGGTGATGGTGGGGACGGCGGTGTCGGAGAGGGGAGGGCCGCCGCCGCCGCCGCCGCCGTAAATTGACGGGGCGGGCCGGAGCGGGTGAGAGGCACGCACAAACACGCAAATACACAGACAAACACACACACGCACACACATAATATATACATACATAGTACATACATATGAACGCAGCCGTCGGCACGGCGCGACGAGCAGCTACGCGGCTTCGGGATTTTTAATGGTTTGTCTGGGCAGCCGGATCAGTGTGTTGCCGCGAACTGGTTGCGTGAGGACGTTCGTTGTCGCCGGTCGTTCCGATTTTATATTTATTATTTTCGTCGAGTTTCCGCTGCCAACTTATTATAATATTATTTTTTTCTCGCCCATTGTGTGTGTGGTTCGCGCGCGTCCGCCGTCTCTCCGAGCCCGTTTTTCACGTGGTATTAAACATATATATTTTTTATTCGTACCGCCACAATACGTGCTGGGTGTTGTGGATTTTCGATCTTATTGTGCCGTGTGCGTGCGTACCTATGTGTTAGTGCGTTTAACACAAACTTCGCGAATATATTTCATAGGTATTGTGTAACCGACCCTGCGGTGTGCGATGCGCGTGTGCGTACGATAGACGTCCGTACTTGCGCTTATACAATCGTTGCTTTTTCGGGACCGGGTTTGATGTGCCGTGCCTCCAGCAATGTTCGGTTCCATCATCAATCGCTTTCAGACGTTCTCGCCGACCACGTCGCCGGTGACCTCGCCGAAGATGTCCCGACGCAAGTACAAGAGCCCAGCGCACCGGCGCAGTCTCAAGGACGAGTACAGGGACGTGCAGTCCGAGCCCGAGGACGCTTGTTGCGCAGGGACATCGTCAGCTACCGTCGGCTATCGCCGTGGCCTGATACTGCAACACAAATTATTACAGCAGGACGCCGGAAGTCCGTCGCCGTCGTCGTCGTCGTCATCGGCGAAAAAGAACCGCAGCAGGAAACAGTTGCTGTTGATAAAATCAAAGTCCACGGCCCGGTTGGACATATCCGCCCCAACGGCCGCTCCCATGCTCGGCAACTATCACCAAGGGTCAAAGTCCATGGGAAGGCTGGATGGTCTAAGACAGGTTCGTTTGTTCATGATTTCTATTCAATAGGTTTCGTTTTTATAACATATTTACGTACATTTTTTTTCATTATAAAAGAATATATTTACTATTTGTATAGGGTATAATATAAGTAACTTATATACAATAAGTAAAAGTTTTGTTAGAATAAGCAGATGTGTTATGCTTGAGCAAGAGGAATGTTCAGTAGGTAACAAATCTTTTTCAAAAAATTGTTCGTCATCGCCTACCTTTGGCAATACTTCAGGTGAAAACCGAAAACAACCCTTTATTGCACACATAATATCCAGCCTTTATTTCCGGTGTTTAATATAATATAACACTATGTATTATAATATAGTATATTATAGATACAGACAATGAGATAGTCAATTTCGATTCATCTATTTATCACGCGCGGTGCATTACGTAAGGCGGGCATATTATCAATTTGTTAGAGTCGCCGTCGTCATCGTTCCACGTGCGGTTTTCAATAATTGCGTCTTATGGGAGGTAGGAATACTTAGGTAGGAGAACGCGCGGTGCGTTGTTTACAGACTACCACTGTACCACTATAACTACTATAGTACTATATACGTAACATAAATGCCTACTGGGCACTGGCAAACGAAACGAAAGCTATAATTGACTTAAACGCGCGCGCAGCAGAGATTCAGCGATACAGATAATATTATTATGCGGATAATAGTTTTTATACATTTTGTCCAAACAACCGCCGCTGCGGCGTATCTATATTTTGAAAGTGTAACGAATATACCCGTTTTTGTATAATATGTGCGTGTTTATAACGCGGATTCGATCGACAATAACAATGACTATTGACACGAAAATTGGACGACAACCACGGTGGAGGCGCGTTACGCAATGGCAACGACTCGTCGCTCGACTCCAATCGTATAAATCATCTAGTTTTTGTACATTATAGTTGATATTAGGTATTAGATACAAGACCTTCTACGAATCGACTTTCGGTCGATGTCCAGTCTGCTGCAGTGTCTTCTGTCCAGCAGCTGCAGTTGTACTTATGTATCATAATATTATTTTTTATTTGCATATATTGACGAGATGTATATATTATAATAATTAATAAGTATACAGTTGTGATGACGTAAAATTATTATGTGCATTGTGCACGTTGTTGCTTTCGTGAACATTTTCCAGTGCCGTGTGCGAGGAGACCCTTCGTCGGAAACGGCCATGGTATTATATATAAATATTGTATAGTCACTACACCACATCGCTCGTTAGTCGTTAGGATATCGTTTGTTCTTCCAGTTACCGGTAATACACATATTACTATGTACGTGCGATCGGTGGGAATGGATTTTTTGTTATTATTATTATTACCACCATCGTTTTACTCGCGGGAAACAAAAGGTACCCCGAACGACCGCGACCGTCGCGGACCAGGGAAACATAATATTGTATATGTGCTCGCGCGTCAGGTAGAGAGAAGTTGGTTTTTTTTTTATTAATTTTTTACGTGAAGCAGTAAGAAAAAACACACGCATACACACACACGTACAACTTGTATTTTATATAGACGAAGACGTAATTTGTCTGCCGCGCGTTGTTTCTGTATAGTCAATCGACGTCGTCGTCGTCTGGTGCTGCTGCATCTTGGGTTGTCGTGTTGCTCTATACAGTGTATACAGTGAATACACACACACACACACACACACACACACACGTGACACGAGTGTGTTTTGAAACGGTGAAAAAAAATAATATGACATTCCATCTATACCCGATACCGCGCCCGAGGTAATTGGTCGGGTGTTAAAAATATTATTGTATACCTATAATATATATAATATACTTACGCCAGATTGTCGTGTATATCATTGACGAAAGAAAAAATTATAAAAAAAAACGAGTAAAATACCGTTTGATGATAACACGCGTCTCAAACTTACGTATTTCGCGCGTTATCGTCTGAGAAAGGTCGTCGAACGCCACCATAAAAATAAATATAATATGTATAGGTACACCTACAACTCTAGTAAGTTGCCGCAACAGTTTGTTGGCAACGACTACGTCATGTTCATTGCTGCACTATCGCCGTTGAAAGATGTATTCCCGCAGTATACAATGTACATGCACAAACGACCCACGTCGCCGTACCCTTAAATCAGTGGCGATAGCGAATTTTATTGCTACCACGCCGTCGTAAATATGTTATATTGCTCAATAAGGTAACCCCCCCCCCCCCCAGTCAACCGATCGTTAATTGTACCGAGACCGCATTCAGAGCAATAATAAACCTGCAAGTGCCCGTAATAACGTTGTACAGTGCTACTCTCGAAATTTAACGTATATACCGAAAAATGACATCAAACGTAAACGACCAGCAGTAACTTGAATATAAAACGGATGATCGAAAATCGAGAATCTGGACTTATCGACCAGAGTAGCTAGATATCACGAGCACGTTTTAATAACAACGACGATATATTATACTGTGAATGCATACCTAATGAGTTATGAGTATAGCAAAATCGAAGTTTATTACATGTGTAATAAATATATAAATACGCGCCTCGAGAGGACGACACGCGAGATGTTATTATCTCCGTCTCTCACTCGCATACGTGGAACGTCATAGTAAAAACGAGTTCACCGAGATCTGTCGTAAATGATTGGAAAGTGATTTTGTAGATAAAACACATATTATAAAAATGAACAAAAATTGTATTTTTGAGGGTGTTCATATTATTTCTTGAAATTTCTATTAGTTGATAGCAGCACTTATAATGTATCTCAGCTTAAAACTATAAGAACAATATTTAATAGGCACTAATAAATAAAACTTGAAGGTATATACTATATACTATTAACAAAGTAATATAATATATTGATTGTGGTTTTTAGCTACTATATACTGTATACTATTAACTCGGTAATATAATATATTGATTGTGGTTTTTAGCTCTATATAATACATTTTTAATAATTAACGACATTGTACATCTTGTAATGTGTTCTGGTATAAAAGTTATTTTTCAACAATTCGCATAAAATAAAACCATTGCAACGACATTTCTTTTAATTACCCATCGATATTTTAATCGTACCGCGAAAAGATTAAAATAAATTATTATTTCGTGTTTACGACCAATTGTTTGGTTTAAGTTATATCTACATGAAACATTTAGAGAATATCATTAATTTTCATACGCGTTGCATCTTTGACGTCGTGGTATTGTGAAAAAAGCGAAAACTTATATGAGGGAAATTTAAAAACAAATTTTAGAATCAACGATGACGATATAACCGCGATGGCCGGCGGAGAAAAAATCGGAAATTCCGGTTTTCGAAACTTCCCGCTGCTGGTGCGTCCGTCCTGGTTTTACGCGTGCATGTAACTCGACCGCGAATGAACGCGTGTTAATTAAGAGTTTGTTTTTTTTCTACTAATGCCAGACTATAATATCATGCTATTACCTGCCACCATACAATTTTCCTCATATTATAATGATATTATTATTATGAATAATATTATTATGTTTATGCGTTTTCGATAATTTCATATTTTGGCAAAAAAAAAAGTGAAACCTTAATAAAAAAAAATTTAAAACAATATAGCATGTCGCCGCCTAGACATTCTTTGACGCACGATGCGATAAATACGCATGTTTTACAGAAACAAAAGACCGCTTTCTGCTTATACCTATGTATAATAACTAATAAGTAAATACCTGTATAATATAATATTATAATGTTATAATGTACTATATTTGATACCTACTGCAGCGTTTCGTTTTCACGGATCACTTACCTATCTTTCTCCGTCAGTGTGATACGTTCGCGAACGAGCATAATATAACTTTTAAAGTTTTCGTATTACGTAGCTTCAGCTTAAGTGCGTATTGTAACAATTGGACACGGGTATGGTAATTCGAGCCGTGAAAGTATGACAATAATACTATACACGCTCTTCCTCAAACTGCGTATTGTATATTATTTCTCGGATACTGGGAAGTCTAAAACGATAGGTGCGCAAAATATTAATGTTGTTGCTTCGTCTGCGTCACTCGATAGTATTCGATGATTCTATTATAATAGGATGTAAGACACAATTTTTTTATATTATTTTTTCGAAATTCGATGAACCGACGATAATAATATTATCTAATATATTTATTTAGCTGCACAAAGTCAGTTTCAAAGAAATGTCGATTTTTATCCAAACCACAACTGCATGTGTTTGAAATTACTTTTTATTTAAAAAAAAAAAAAAACAATAATGCGTGTGAGTATACTTTGCAGGTGGTGACGTATATACTATTTATATATGTTTTTACGCGGATAAAAGATGAAAAATAAAAAAATATACAAACGATATCATCTTATCTGTACACATCGGCGGCGGCACGTGTAATTTTTATGTTCACGACGCGCCTCCATCGTCGTCGGAATTCGCCTATCTGCAGGATTTATACATGCGTGTGTAGTGTGGCCACATAATACATATATACATTTATATATATACATATATATGTGTGTCACACGACATTATAAAAACTGTAACGACTCGACTTTTGCGACTTAACCCGTTCGCGACACCCACACGCGTCACACGTTAAATTCTGGTCCGCAAGCGGGTCAATCGGGCACGGACTATACGCGATTCGCTATTCACCGTGTATACAATAATATAATATGCGAGGACCGAACGTCGCCCCGGTCCTAAAATTTTTATATTACACTCCACATATTATATACCTACGTGTATGAAGTCGTAATATAATAACGCTCGGCATAATATGTATTATAATGTGCTGTGCCGTCTATTCCTGAGCAATAATAATAGTAATAATAATAATGTAACGGCGAAAAAGCCACTCCGAGCACGCGGACTAGGTGCGGCCCGACAAAAAAAAAAAAAAACGCACACAATATAATAATACAATAATATATAAATATCGTTTCCGTCGCGCATTATTTTAAGGACCAGGCCAGGACGACGGCCATCCCGTCATTGTGTTTCACGTGTGTCATCGTGTTGTCGTCGTGTGTACAATATTAATATTATGTACGCGCACATAACACGTATATAATAATATAATATAGGCGTGTGTGTGTGCGTATATTTGCAAATACCGTAGTTTTATAGGACTTGCCGTCGCTGTAAACATATCTGCAGTGCGTGTGCGTACCACATATCATAATACTGTATGCTGTTATGCTTTGTACTTTTGTGTAGGTATCTGGTATGTAATATACTATATAGGTACTATACCACTGTTATTGGGTCGTGTCCGACGAGCGCGCGTGCTCTGGGCGCCGCCGCGCGTTTTGTGAAGAATATTGCGCACGTGACCTGCGAACACTACCGAAACGCGCGTGTTCCGATAATAATATTAACATTATGTAGGTTAACACCGCTGTCGAAGAATCCGAAATAAACGCAAATAAAATAATATATTACGCGTGGGCATTGTCACTCGTTCCTGTGCGTGTAGTTAACGAAAAGTACTTAAAATAATATTATTACCCTATACGTATAAGTATAATATTATGATGATATGCGTAATATGAATATCTCGAGTAACAGCACAACGCGTGCGCGATATCGTTGAAATATCTATTCTATGTGCGATCGAATATTGCGTGTTGTGATCTAACCGGTGGCGATTTCGTGTCCGTTTCGTCGCTGAGTCGTGGTCGTCGGTCGCCGTCAGTAGCGGTCAATAAAACGTGCCTAGATCGTCGTCATCGCTGGTCCCGCAACGGCATAGCATACCGACGTGGCGCTGTTGTGTCGGACTGCTGTCAGGCACCGGTCCGACGACGATATTTATAAGGCTGCCATGATCATGCGGCGCCGTACGCGACTTGTACGTTTCGCGGTAGCTATGCTCGGCGACACGCCGCCACGCCATCAGGAACGCGACGACCAATCCACGTCGTGCCTGAGGCCTGACCAATGCCACGGCCACCCGGTCCGAGTGCAACAGTTGTGCGGGGTTCCTAGTTGTGTACGTCAGGCCACCGCGTCCCGGGAGTTGATACATGATCCAACAGCGATGGCCAGACGACAGTGTGCGGTGCCGTTCCGATGTTGCGGCACCACCCGTTGACGTTCCGCAGGTACTCTGAGCCCGCGTCCCTTACAAAAAACCTTTTTTTTGAGTAATGACTAATGAAGTACATCATGTAAATGAGAACGCGTATGCATCAGTTTCGCAATTAGAAATTTAACGTACCTCATGTACCCTAACGTTTATACGGCTCGCTTTGTATATGACTTAATGTTGTGCGACTGTACGAGTATTGTCTGAGTATCAAAATATACTTTAACATATTTACAAAAACTTGGATCCGTTCATTTTTTACGAAGTGCTATGGGTAAAGATTAATGAGAATCTGACTATAAGTCATAAAGATATTTACTATATTACTCGATCAAAATGATCTGTAAATTAAATCGTTATTATACGTTTCCTGCGTTGCAAAGTATAGCCGTATAGGTATAATATATCGTATTTTTCGTAAAACTTACACGAATTAAGGTGGGCCCAGTTATTCATAACCGATTCGGTAGATCACACTCTATAACGAAAGTTGGTATAATGTGCTGTATACTGTATAGGCTTTAGGTAACATCTGTGCTCATCTCGCTGCTGTTGTGTATCCGTTCGTGATGGTCGCAAACCGAATGTACAATACGCGCGCACATTGTCGTGAATGAATACAGTTTCGTAATTCGATATTTCGTCATATATTATCATCATTGTATTAAAAATACAATAAATTATGCACTATTATGTGTGTCGTTTACTTTATGCATGCACATGTATATATATAGTATACGATCTGTATAGAAATCGTTTTTTAATACGCACACACTGTATTGTATACATAAAACACTTGGCCGACACGAGCAAGGAACATTATCGTCAGCCCAAACCGAAATTCAACGACGGAATAAGTCTTATAAATATTATTTTATATTATAATAGGTGATCGTTTGAAGCGCACCCAGCGCGACCATTTAAATATATATGCACGGCGTTCTAATCGGCGTGAGAACCTGCACGAGTGTAATATACATAATAATATTATATTATTCTACTGTATATCATACTCTGGCACAGATCATGGGAAAACGTTAATTATTTTCGTTGTGTATTATTCAAAGCTGCACAAGTGTTATTGTTACCATAGAATCCGGTGCGTCAGGATTCGCGCCCCCATGATCGATGGGCTAAGGTTGCGCAGAAAGACAAATAATGACAAAACATATTATTTCGATGTTCTCATGTGATTTTTCTGTCATATATGCGCACAGACGGGTTGTCGATAGGGACAGCCGGGTGTACCTACAATAAAATAAAAAAATTAAAGTCTTTTGTGTATTATTTCTTTTAATGTCTGTTTATTTTTCCATTACTGGTGGTATTTATTTATTTTTTTTACCTCGTTTCGCATTATAAGAACGTCTTGTGGTGTAATGTAATATACTTACATTATAATATTATATGAGTAAATACCTACATAAACGTAGGAAAACGAGTTTCGAGTGCTTCCCCTCTGTAAGGGATGATAGAGTTCAACAGTTGTATTATTTATGTGTATAATATATATTATGCACGTATGGGACACGGGCGAGGTGTGGCGATGGTGATGATGCGTATAATTAATACTACGTGAAATACGCTCCGAAAAAATCCACCTTGGTCGTCGTAATATTATGCTGTAGTGTTCTTCATACACGCACTTACTGCTAAGCTGCAGTAGGCCGTATATGTATAATATACTGTCTACCTACTACTATAAAAAAAAATATAGCTGTTCGTTTATATTATAAAAATAATATTATTTTACACACATGCGCGTGTAGGAATCAGTGCCCCGGGCTCGTGTGTGTAATATATTACGTTCTATTGTAATTATTATTATACGTCTCTCTCTGGATTGATATCGCGGTCGGAAAGTGTTAGGACGAGATGAGATGCATCTAGCTTACGGGCGAGGGAGAAACATAACTCGAACAAACGAAACCCTTATCCTGAAAAAAACGAATCACGATCGATATTATTATTACACGGTCGTCGCTGATTTATGGGCGGAATTTCGAAATTGATAAACGCCGCGCCAGTGTACCTATAGATATTATACTATATTGTATATCACATCATCGGCTAAAATATTGTACCTATATTAATACCTTTTCTATATATTATTATAATTTATAACTCGGGACGTTACCGCATAAATATAACACGCAACGGCTAATGAGAAGGCCAAGTTTTTTTTTTAATTTTTGCTTGACAAAATAAATCGTGGGAAACACCTTATTCCTTATCTACATAACCATTGCTGTTTCTTATAACAAATTTATGTGTGATACAACGAAGGTACTTAAATATTATTTTTATATATTATACTGCTAACCGACGTATTGCGCTTGGCTGCTATATATACATTGCAGGTGACGGCCGCGGTTTCCAATTAAACGATTATCGTATACGGGAAAAAAAAGTTAAGTATTACTTGGGAACTGATTTTCATGTATATATTTAATTTGGTCGTCGATTACAAGTGCAGCGCGCACAACAGGTTTTTCGAAACCGATGTCGCCGGCCGCGTTGGAAGTGTGACGTGTTAGGCGGCCGTTTCTTCAATATAATAATAATCGTCTGTCCGAGTGGTTTTTATTTCACCGAACCGGAAACGAAAGGAAACGCTCTCAGAATAAGTGTGTGCAGTATATAATATGTATATTTACTATGTTGTCTGGAAATCTTAGTACTCGTATAAAAAAAAACGCTCTAGTCCAGCATGTGTTATCGAAACGCACATTGTACGGGCGGCGGTTATATCTTATTATTCCGTCCACAAGCACGTTATTTTTTTCGTGCTAACGGGGACGGTTTTAAACGGACGATTCAGAGAACATGACATATTTAGTGTACCTTTTAAAGTGCGCAGAACAACGCTCGTAAACCGTTCTGGTAATAAAGTTAATTAAGAAAAAATATCTCGTTACCATTATGATAACAATATATTATACATTTATGCTGTATAATCTTATATTGTGTACTTATATTCACATTATATTAAAATAATGATTTTACTGCAGCAGTGTCCCAATCGGTTATCGTAAATTGATATATTATAATATGTATACAGTGTATAATATCATGTTCTAAACTACCCACCATGACCGGAACACGTGTACTTAAATACTCTTGCACATGCGTATATCGTTGTCGTATATAAACATCATTTAGTGTATATGTATAAATGTATAATATAACATACTAGGTATAATATTGTGTGCGTCTTACTTTCGATTTCCAGCAAACATCTGGTATGCCGATGCCACAGCCGCCGCCGCCGACATCGGACTCGTATAAAACACAATTATAGTTTCGACCCGAGCCCCGCTTCCTCTCTCAGTCACGACCAATATAATACGTATGTGTATATATATTTCACGTGGACGACGTATCTTGCCCGACAATTGAAATTTGCCCTTGACTGAGGTCTGAGCTCGGTCCGAGCAACGTTTATTGTACATACCTATATATACATATTAATATATGCGCGCGCGTGCGGTTTCGCGTGCCGCAAATATAATAATATTATGTTTTCTCGTACTTGACAAATGATTTTGTCACAAATCTGTATAATACAGTATTAATAATATATTCGGAGAATAATTAGCACTGCGCGTATACAAGACAGACGGGACAGTATGTGGTATAGTAGGAGGTAACCTATACCTAAATTAACAACGCCGTATATAAATGTATAATTACAATAATAATTTGCACGGCTCATTTACATCATATATTTTTAAATCCGAGAGGAGCACTTCACGCGTCCCTTCCCCCGTCACAAGCGATAAACAAAATCCGTGTCTGCAGCATGAGCAACAGTAAAAAAAATTACTTTAACAAATTCTTTATCCCTTTCTGGAATCGCCGCGTATTACACTGTATAATATGTACTGTGTGCAGGTACATAATATAATATATTGCACTCACTTGTCGTGATGGTCTTGGGCGCTTGTAAGACGAGAAGCAGAACGACTGCAATGCGGTTTTATCAGATTTCATTATATGCACGCCAATATTGATAACGGAGGTGATTTTACATAACACAACTCTTTGGAAATCGTGTGTGCACATGTAGTAGTATAATATATATTATGCTGTATCGGAAGAAGAGAAAAAACCGTTTATCGGCTGGACAAATCAAGCGAGTTAGAGAGCGGCTGTGGCTGCGAAATTTTAAGGCCTTTTTTTTAATCTCCTTCCCTCTCTCACTCACTCGCTCTCCGTCTCTCATTTCCACGTTTAGCCGGCGGCCGGGGAAGAGCGCATGGACGGTATCGGTCCAGTGAAAGTGTGGATGCAGCGCACACGTGTACGGACGCATCGTCGCCTTTTTCGTCATTCGAGTGCTGCAGGTGGGAAAATTGGATAGCGCCTTACGTCACCCGCACAAAGGACTTGGATATAAAAAAAAAGAAACCAATAATTTACTGCAGTGGAACGTGTATAAATTATAATTGTGATCGATATTATAGTTAATAATAACGTTATTAATTTACCCGTCGACGACAATGCGATGAACACGCGAGCTCAAGGTCAGCATCAGTATATTCTTTCATTATTGTTGCACACACATCACACGTCATATAATACGCATTACGCGGTGGCTACGTGGTGTTTTCCTATGATTGACGGGTATATAAATTTATTTTTCGTCGATTTTTTTTTTTAAAAATATTTTCCTCTGTCTCGGACCGGTCGATCTTCGGTGTTCGGAGACGTCGAGAGAGGTGACCTATGTGTACAACAATGCCTATAATAATCAGAAATCTAATTAATCGCGATGTATAGGTTAGTATATGGTATATGTATGTGGTATACTATACATATACGGTCAATATTACTATCGATATTCGTTGTTAGTTGTTATATAATACGCACCGAAAAACGATGGAGACTACCCATAGAGAAATATACGTTGCGCCCGCAACCGACCGGTATTTAATTATACGTCGTGTTTCAATAAAATAACACTGTTTTCACTTGCCGTCAACACGACGGAAGCCAATCGTATTATTTGCGCGATATTTGACTATACAATATAACGTTACAGTAATATTATTATTTATTAGTACACTCGCTGATATATTTCTCCGATAATTTAACATTGTATTTTACGGATTCTCCTCTCATCGTGTCTGCTTTTTAATAACGTATATTACATAATTTGTAAATATGAAAATATCATATAGACGACGAGTGTATAGTGTATACTGAATAAGAGAAAATTTATTATACGAACCAACTACGGCGCACAAGGTATACTTAACGTGTATTATTGCCGTCATATTGTCTATGTCTACTTTAGTGATGCTTATTAGTTATTCTTATTACTTATTAGTTATTACATATCTACGTTTGTATAATACCCCTGTGGCCCTGTGAATTTATAATATTGATTCTATAATTAATTTTGAGAACTTGAAGTTGACGTGTATCCACATTGAAAATCGTGTAATTGCAGTGTAGTCATTAAGTAAAAATTCAAATTTTATATTCCTATAATATTAAATATTACAGGTAAATAACTATATAATATTAGTTTATTATTGACGATTTGAATTATTTTATTTTCCAGTATCCAACAATGCTGAGTTATCTAGAATCTAGATTCGAGTAATCGAAAGTGTATATTGTATTACTGAGTACACATAATAATATAATTAAACATTCATACGTCGAAATATACTTCCTGGAATTTTTTATATTTTTATTTCAGATAACTTGAAATCCGATAATACCTACTTAATATTCCAAGAAATATTTACATTATATTATGTGGAATTAAATTAAAATATGTATTTCAACAACGATCAAGAGAAATTCGATAACATGTATTGAAGAATACCTGCAACGCCCTCGTCGACTAGCGTATTTCATATATAGAATATAGATGGCTTAGATTTTTTCCTATACGTTTTTCCTATATAATTATATATTATACACATGATGCGGTCTGCACGTATATAATACGATGTTTGCGGTGATCTGTGTAAAGCCTGTAATTTACACGTGTGTGTGTCGTGTGTGAGTATACTTGTCATTCGACTATTCGAGTCGTCGTCGTAAACCGCTCCGGACGACATGTGCAATAAAGGAAAACGCGGGCAAGTCGTCTGAAAGTCTACTGATCTCTGCTGTTGCCACCGTACACTGTCCGCGCGCATTTCTCGAAACTCTTCGAAAAAGGACTTGCCTGCGTCTTTACTCTATACATTATATATATATATATGTATATGTATATATATAATTATTGCATTAAATGTCACTTTCTCTCCACGGCAGTCTGTCCGTGTCAAAAGAGCAGTTGTAGTACATAAGTAGGTACATAATATATATATTATACGATACATCGCTGCATCACTGACCACAATATCATTTTTTTTAGCCGTATCACGTGTAGGACGTAGGTATTATACTTAAATATAATAATAATAGTGTCATGTATACAATGCACACGCGTTATACACACCTCGCGTAAACACGCTACCTCTCTTCCACCGTCACCGTTAACAATAAATACACACACGAACAAGATATTCGGGTCACTACTCACTAGCCTCATTCAGACCCCTTTACCCTCCCTCTAACCACCCACCCCTGACCTTATTGAACCACCCCACAATGTCTGCCATGTGTTTCGTCTTGTTAATCGTGCCGCACATACACATCATTGATGTACCTATAATCTATATCAATATAATACGCATGTGCGTGGTTCGGTTAATTAAGTAATTTGTACGGAAAAAACCGTCGGCGGTAACGCGCGCGTGAAAGTCCTCGTCGCGCGATATTCCAAAACGCCGCCACCGAGTGAGAGTATAAAATATTATTATTATAGTAGCAGCGCTCGTATTATGGTTTGCCGGTATCTATCGGCGTATTTTATATTATACAGCTATATAGTATATTATGGCGGTTTCAAATACGTGTAATATATATTACAAACACACGCACGCATATAAACTTATAACATATCCGATAAAACTCGTTTTAGCCGTAGCAACCGTCTCTTTTCTGTACCTTTATAATATGTGTATAGTGACAGTGATAGTGGTGTCGCAGTGGTGGTCGCGTTCAGTAAGTGGTGATGGCGGTGGGGATGAGAATTATTGATATTATTATACTATAAATGTATAATATCATATGCATAGTTTTGTACATAACATGAAACTGCTTTAATACGAATATAATAATATAGTGCAACTGTGTACCGAGATTTAAAGATGAACACACGATTTCCAGTTGTATAGATAATAACTAAAAAGTTATAAGTTTTATGATATTGCATGCGATCTATATTGTTTTTTACGCTGCTCAGGACGTTGAGAAAATTAGGCAAAGTAATGTTAAGGAGTACTAATTATAAATGTTTTTTTAAAACACTATATTCATCCATTTTCGCAATTTTATAAGATTTGAAAATTAAAATTTATATTTTAATTGCAATACTTTTCCACTAATCTACTACCCGATACCCGATCTTTTGTCTGAAAAAAGAAGTCATTCTATAGTCTGCATCGAACTCCGATTTTTCATTTTATTTCAAATAGTGGTACCTATAATCTAATTTTAAAAAAACACTTCAAAATTGTATTATTTCTGAAGAAATACTATAAAGCTTGAGATTAAAATATTGAAAAACTGAGTTCGGTAAAGAATATTACCCTTTATTAGTTAAAGAAAAAATTATCAAATTTGGTTGATTCTATAGAACAGGATCATTATTACTGTAGAGCGTATTTTTGTGTACAAAATTACATTGGCACCGAGTCCCTTTAAGGAAAAATAGGGGTAAGCATGTTTGGCGAATCACCTTATATTATAACTTATCATTTATTTATCAAAGAGCTGCTAGACAATCACACTTATTTAGTGAAAATTCAAAATTATAGATCGACCCTTCCCACGAGAGTTCGGATTGCCATACGTCTATTCCAGTTCGCGGCTATAAACAAAAATAATATCCCAGAGCATAATAATCATACGTAGAATAAAATTTAAACCATCGATAATCGTGTCAAGTTTAACGACAATTCACTTGTATGATGCAGTGACCAACAATATTGTACAATATGTAAAATCTCCCATACGATTGGCGTGAGAGGTCATCGTGGTTTCTTATCTTAGTGCTCACGTAATAGTGTAATACACTGCATAAAAAGTCTTACACAAATCAATCATAATTTATAAGTTATTGGAGAGTGATTTGAGTACGACCTAATAAAACAGCCAAACAGGACAATATTTTCGAAGGTTTCTTGTCAATAAATAAGATATTTCTTATATAATATATTACCCAGGTATATATTTTCTATTATTATAGAATCATATGTCTTGTCCTTTTAGTCAAGTTGAAGTCAATTTTTAAATTGTTTGAAAAAAGCTACTTAACAAACAACCACCTGTTGAAATATCGTTTTATTTCATTTATATTATGAATATATTATAATAAAGTTGTTTTAATTGTAATAAAGATCGATTTCCACCCCTTTCCTCACCACGACTTGTTGCTGATCAACAGCACTCGCGTGAAAATACAAAAATCACGTGGGCGTCGGGTATCCGGTAAGGGGTATCGCTTGATATACCATTATCGAAACTTCGTCGTCGTCGTTGGCGGCGCGGTGATTACGAGGCGGTTGTCTATCACCGCGACGTGACTTATCGTACACGAGTCGTTGTGAATTGTACGGAGAATGTGCTCACTGATCAGTGCCTCAATATACATAGGTGGACTGTTACTTACCTACCTATATAGTATACATAATATATTTGAGTACACATATATACGACTTATATATTATATTATTATTGTTACCCATTATCATATCTGCAGCTATCCATCTGCATAGTATATAATATAATAATATGCCGCAGCAGCCACGCATGTCATTTATTACGATTGTTGTACGTTATTAATGAACGGCTACGATCGTAGACAATTATATTGTCCGCGTACCCCCTCCCCCCCCCCCTCCCGCCCAAAGCAATGACCAGAGGGAAGTGGAGCGGAGACGGATTAGACTTGAAAAAAAATCGTGCTCGCCGCGCTTTACCACACCAGAGTCCTTAGTACCTAGTCTTATATGCGCGTAAACGATCCGATACAAATACCTCGCCCACACGATTTATTGTCAATGGCGGCACAGAGGTACGCGTGCGTATTCCTGTATAATATAATAATAATAATAATAATCATAATATATACACGTATACACAATAATATTATAATATTATATGGATTGTACCTACCCGTGTATAGTATATTATATTGTGTATTGTAAGTATATTATAACAGGATAAACGGCCGACGACCGCAAACAATATCGATCGCTGCGTATCGTCATTGTTGATAAATATATTACAATAATAACGATTATTACGATTATATTATTCTAATGTATTGTAGGTATATCCGTATAGGTATATTGCCGTTGCCGTTTAGTATGAGACTGCCTTACGTACAGCGTTGTGATGATAGTATACAAATTATAATATACAATATAGGTACAGTTAAACCTCTAAATATTGGACATTCTCGGTTACAGAAATTTGTCTGTGACCTTTCAAACTATCCAGTTTGTTGAAAGTGTATAGTTTATTCCCCAAAAAAGTCCGCTATTTAGAGGCGTCCGTTAGGGGAGGTTTAACTGTGTATTACTATACCTATATTCTGCTACTGTCTATAATATGTATATAATATTATGAACACATTATAATATTTATATATTATATTGTAACCGTGTTGTTTATACTAATCGTGTGCGTTATTTTTATGGCTTCTGTGCTCGCCAATAACGTGGGTAATATCGATAATATATTAATATAATAATATCATGCACTGTGTACGGAAAACTTTATAAAAATTTAAAAAAATATTATCCTTGGCATGGATATACTATACCCGCGGTCGACCTCGACATTTAAATGCAATAATAAATACTATATTATAAAGTTGCTGCAGTGTTCTCGGAATATTATCGTTTTATCCAATTATAATATAATTGTTATTATTTCATTTTTCCCAATTATTATATCGTGCGCTGTTCTCCACTTTCTGCTGTAGTGTTGTTGTTGTGTTGCCTTGCATTCGACATATAGTATACTTATTTTATAAACTATGCGCCAAGCGATAGGTGGCCGTAATATTTTTCTTTTTATTATCATTAATATTTTCATTTATATTTTTTTTACATCAAATTAGCGAAAAGATAATTTGAATGTTTGGCATTGGGGCCCGCGCGAAACAATGCCGCAAAATAATATAGAACGTTATATGTAATACGCTCGTAAACCGGTTTTTAATTCATAGATTCGTATTAAATTATAAGAAAGTGCTCGTGTGTGTGTGTTTTTTTTAAGGACAACATATTTTACAACCTTATTAACGAGTATTAAAAAAATAATAGCTAATTTGTTAGTAATTTATCCTTGTCTGGGGCGTATTGTTTAAAAAACAGTTTGCAAACCACGAACGCGAATCTGAATCATTTGAACACTTTTATAGTGATACCTATAGGTAGCTATTTTATGTTATTATTGTTCCGATTACGCGAAGCGCAAATACCATGTTTGACGCTTATAAGTTACGGGTAGTAGGTATCTACTAATAAACTATAAAAGTATGTAGTGCGTTTAAATGTAAACGAGTGGATGTAACTTTATATTTTCGTATACGATTTTTGGAGAATTATTTCAACGAAACCAATAATATAAATCTAGGTATATATTATATTATTATATACTTTAGTAAGTTGGTACCACTCGCCCCGTTCGCAAATCTACTATAAACATGAAGCGATACCGGCGTGCTGAAAAAAACAAGCGGTATAATAATATTATTATCACATTACGCCATTATGCACACATATTACGTGTAAATAAAATATATTTTTAAATAACGCAGGCAGGCACTAGGCGTGTGATTGCAGTGAGCACGACTGACTAGGTCGGACCTCCAACAGGAGTGTGCAACAATTGGCATGAACTTCGTTCCTTCCCACTCGCGGGGGTACGATCGAATTTTACCGAGATAGGTTTGAACACTCAGCCGTTCGGACTTTAAATGTCTCCTAAGGACTTCTACCGTCATCGTATATATCTAACGGACAATTACCCAACGCAAAATCAAAATCGTAGAGTATCTCGAATCTTGATTAGTTGCCAAATTTTAAGGGGGGAATAATTTAATTATTTTTTAAAAATATTGTCTAAGGAATAAATGATAATGTATAGTATAAATTATAAGTAGGTAATATATTATAAATTATTTTATAACAGTATATTAAAACGTAAGACACTGTATAAGTGGTATAACTTCTTCGTTGACACGAAAATATTGTCCTGTTGGAATTTGTTTATAATATCATGTGTTTAAACAATAATAATAACTTCGACGCCAACATTTTGATTTGTATGGGATGGAAGTTCGCTGTATTAGAGAAACGAAGACAACGTTCGTCCTCTTAACGCGATTCGAACGAGTTCGCTTCTTCTCCGACCGCAGTCCGACCGATGGGAGCGATTGCGGCGGCGTCGATTGCCGATGAACAAAAATACTCGTAATATGCATACGAACATCGACATCGTCGATCAGCATCAGCGATATTATATTATTCAAATATAAGATAGGTATTATATTACATTATACCCACGGACCAGTACCCTATGGAATGAGTTTTCGTAAGTTGACGAGTTATTTTTTATCGAGCATGTTTACATCAAAACGCAATTGGAATTCATTTCAATGCCTATATTACAATAATATAATGTGAGATGCTGAGGACCTGAGGTATTTATAGTTCGTCTATATTATACATAGTATAGGTGTATTATAATATATGTTATAGTAATATACCTAGTACACACATTATATACCTATAACGACCCATATTATATTTTTTTACTTCACGAAAACATACACAAACGTTATTACCTATACTATTATTTTATACATATTATAATATTATATTGTGTATAATATTATAAATATACGCGCGACACGCGGCGATTGAAGGTGTATATGTGTGTGTGAAATAGCGGCGGCCGACCGGTTTCGCTGGTTCGGGACAAACATTTTTTAACATAACCTACATACCGGGTGCAGGAGGCTGGGGCGGTGGACTCGCGCCAGGCGGCCTTGCGCGTTTTTCTTTCCTCGTCGTCGTCGTCGTGTATTTAGCATAATCGCGACCGGCCCCGAAACTGCGGGGTTATCCTGCGCGGCCCCAGTGATCCGCCTCCTCCCCGAGTGTATTCGCACTGGATTATCGTATATAATAATGTTATGTTCCAATAAGGTATAAGAATAATATTATATAGGTGTGCGCACGTCGATTTTTGCTATTTATACATTACATTAAAATACGATCACCTCGGTGACATTTGACCCAAACGCTGCGGCGGCGGCGGCGGCCCAGATTTTCTCGTATACAATATATTAGTATCATTTTTTTTCGTTACTTTTTATATTTGATATTATTATATACGTCAGAACGCTTTACAATTCGGTCGCTTATAATGTACGTACTGCACGCGCGCACAACAAAATTTGACCTAGAAAATTCGGTATTGTTGTGTGTGTACAATGAGGTTTTTTTATTATTTTAATTAACGCGCTCTTCTTTGCGGTACGACTTCTTATGCGTTATCATAATTAATAATAATAATAATAACAGCCCGCTGAGCGGCGGCAGTTTTCACTTTATACATTATACACACATACACCGCCTCAGAGCACATTATAATATTATACGAGCGTGCGCGCGCGCGATCCGGCGTCAACGAGCAATTATGCCGCCGACGCGGTCTCGCGCACCATCGCATCGTTTTATTATTGTTATATTATTATACTTTACTGACGAGAAGACGGTTTGCAGCTATGTAGGTACTGTATTGGTTCGATTTTGGCTAAGCAATATACTCGTTTATATTATATTAACTATTTACTTGTAAATTTCTTTCTATCTACCTGCAGTGGCCGAAGTGGCTTAGAATAAGTTGAGATGAACATTTGTGCTCCAATACCTAATATTAAAGTACCAACAATTTTGCTTGGTCTCAATTACAATGTAACTACATAAATGTACTTCTATTGAAATTATAAAAAATAAATTATTTACAAGGAAAAAATAATTTTTGTTCTATTCTTCTAAGTTTGAAGTATAAAAATCAGTATGATTAGAATATACATTTAATATAAGGGGGGATATTGTTATTTTAGAAATATTTTGATGAATATGAAATTGGTAAAGAAAAAGGAGTATAACATCTCTGTCTACCAAGGGTGAATCCAGGGGAGAGCACCGGGGGGAAAGTCTCCGCCTCCCAGTTTACAAAAAATATATTATACATTTTTATTAATTATTAAAAACCAGCATCGTAAAAATGTTTTTAATTTAAGTGCCCCTTCTGTTCAGAGATTCTGGATCAACCCTTGCCGTCTACGACTATATTATAACTGCCTACTTGCCGTATTAATATTGAAATATCTGCAGTACCTACAGAAATATTGTACTACTTAATACACTTAGTACTCACCAAACAACGTGTGACTGTGCGAGTGTTAATAATTAATAGTTAACCTTAATTTTAATTCATTAATAACTATAGCAAAACCAACGCTAGAAAGTATACCAAAAATAATAACATACATATTAATATAAACCACTGCTGCGAAAATTACGGTCCAGTTCTGACTTCTAATATTATAATATGTATTATACTATTACACATATTTTATGAATATATTTTAACTTTTAAACAATAATAAATTATTATTATCAAAATTGTTATTATTATTGGTGGGATACGTGACATATAATGCCAGTTAATTTTTTTTTATAAATGGTATTGTAATAATTGTTATATTATATTGTTCGCGATAAACGTAATCGTATTTATTGTACGTATTGTATATTTTACAATCGCGGCCGCGCATGTATAATGCATATGCATTCCGCGATATATTATTATTGTTGTTATTATATTGTTTGAATAATAATCCTTGTATACGCACTTGGTTATTATATCGTTAATTATTGTCGACGCGTAGGTATACTATTGTACTACGTACAAATAAAAATTAAGATCCTCGATAACATTACGAATAATACGAATGGTTTATTGAATTATTACGCCCGTCTCAAATCTCAATACCACCTATATTATGGTTATATTATAAATTATAATAATATGTATTTATGTGCACTTTACAGAATCAGGGCTGACCTTAGGTATTTCGCCGCCTGGTGCGCTTACACGTACCTTAAGCCGGCCCTATATACAGAATGTATCAAATTTTTAAATAATATTTTTAATATAACTGCGTTATCATATAATTAATAATATAGATTAAAATGAAATAGTTACCTATTGGTTATCACATAGTTCATCATATTTGTCAATACTGTCTGTTACAGCCTGTAATCTGTATAGAACTATATTATAGACACATACTATATTATTACATTTATATAATATGATGGCAATCGCGTTTAATATTTTGCGTACTGCATATAATAATATTATGTACGTATGTTGGCGTGTGTGTGGTTTTAATAAAATATCCGTTGCGAACAACGACGACCGCGAAGCACCACGCACGACCACTGTTTCGCACATTTCGACAAACCCGTTTACGTTTTAATTTTAAAAAAAAATCTTAATGTAATCAATTTTAAAGTATTATAATTAGTATGCGCAAGTCGGCGTGTACGTACAACAACCAATCGCGTATATGTGTGTGTTTAGTGTGTATACCTAGTACCTACCTACCTATATATATAAATGTATACACTTATTATAATGGTTTCCCATTCTCTGCACTCTGCAGTGTATCCATACAGCAACGTCCGATATTATAATATCACTATATTATGTACATTGTACAGATATATCTGTGGCTGTAATACATTAAAAATTTTTTTTTTAATGTATATTGCTTTGGGAATTGGACGACGATGTCGTTTTTGCGAAGTCAACGACTAATCCGACGATCGTTGTTTGGTGGGGGGGGGGGGTCAGTATGCGGGAGTGCGTTTAATATAGTATAATATACATTATTTAATTTATTTATTCCTAGGAAAATCAAAATTACGTTTTATAGCTTGGAAATCCGTATAAATTAGTCGCATTTATAATGATTGTCATTCAAATATCTAGAGGCGTAATGTATGGGTCTTACTCAACTGCATTTAACTCGTATGTCTATGCTGCATTTATAGTTATAATACTACGACTTATGATATAAATAATAAATAATAATATTTACAACGCAGTGCCGCGTAGAGTACTTTCTAAAATATGATGAAGACCGCGTATTATCCACGTATTAAGTATTAACACGAGTACGCGACGTATTTTGTCAGCTGAATACTTCGACTACGGTCGGAGAAGCCTCATCATAATAGTATAACACGTGTATTCAACTATAATTATACATCAGCATATAACCCTTATCTACATAATAATCGTCTATATGAATAAGATGAATCATCTTTTATCTTATCTAGAAGATAAATACATAATGTGTAACTTGTGATAAATAATAATTGTGTTATCTTGACTAATTTGTATGGATAAATTAAATATGTTAAATATATATATATACATACATATACGATACACATATACTTCAAATTAAATATACAAATATATCCAAGTAAGGATTAATGTAGTGCATTTAGAATCTTGATCGATAAGCTATTACATTTTTATTCGTTCAGTTCCGGGGCGTTGATTGCTGCTGCCGTTCGGAAAACAGAATGTCCTGGGGACTTTTTTCGGATCGACTACTACAGTGACCGTTGGAATTGTTATATAAAGAGAGTTATGTTAAGGCTTAAGAGAGCTTTGAACCGACAGAAACCGTCGAACGGAACTCGTAAAAGCTTAGGTTTATGTCCAAGACACTGGAAACATACAACGACTATATAGGTCCTCATTGTACGTGACGAGTATAGGCTGACGGATAACTGTGCTGACGATCTATGTACCATTTGGGTCGTTAAATGCATTTCTGGGTCCCGCTGCGGTCGTAGCCTCCGCGACTATGTGATTACTGATTAGTTAGATCCTTCAGGATTCTTCTTAGTCTTATGATTTCTAGATCAACGTTCTTAATAAATAATACTTAAATATTAATATAATGAATATAATCCACAATGTTATTTAATAATTACTTTCAATAATTTAATACTTATAAATTACAATATTGGTCTCGATGAAGTGATAAGGGTTAAAATATATTTGTACCGTTTTAATACAGAATAATCATGCTTTTCGTATTCGGCGTGTATCATGTTACGTTATCCTGCCATATATTTTGGATTGTATGTCTTGACGGACATCAGCCCCGCGCCAACTTTGTAGAATATAAAAACAATAAATGAAACAATACAACTATACAAGACAGCTATTGACTCACTGTGTGTCGCGAAAGTCTGTTTTGTTGTGGCTGTCGACGACGACGGCAACAATACTGCCCTGTTATTATTATTTATATTTAAGTACGAATATAATATTATTACGATATTAATTACAAATTAGTAGGTACCTAATATCTACTAATATATGACATAGTGTTTTTTGTTAATGTAATATCTACTTGATTTTGGTTATTTTTTTTTAATATGATAACAATTATTCATAAATTATAAATTTATGTTACTCGAATAAATTATAAAATTCCATGTTATATTATTTATTACTCATTAAAAACTATAAATATTAATAAAGCAATGTAAACGATAGTAATAATAATACGAGAGTATAATTTATTATTCGAAAGCTAATAATACATTAAATATCACGATCAATAACAATTGCGTCAATATAATTAAATTGCAGTATTAAAAGATGTTTAGTTATCTTTGTGGACCACTACAAATTGTACGTGTATCACTGCTATACAAAGTTTACTAATTACTATAACTACTTCTACTAATAACTAATATATAGTACCTATATACCTAGTAAATAATATCAGTACCCATCGGATTGCGTTAGCTTCTTAAATATATTATAATTATTTT
This sequence comes from Metopolophium dirhodum, assembly GCF_019925205.1. Lineage (NCBI taxonomy): Eukaryota > Metazoa > Arthropoda > Insecta > Hemiptera > Aphididae > Metopolophium > Metopolophium dirhodum. Next base: position 17,454,779 of record NC_083562.1, read on the forward strand.
TAGGAGCCACACGATGATCATTCGACCTCGATTTTGATACACGTATATTATCATATAATATATTATAATTTCTACCTTATAATTGACCGGTGCAAAAATATAGAAGCGTAAAAATCGAGTTTTTACAACCGCCGCGCCGCCGCATAAGCGCGAATATTATAATTGAGGCGCCAGTGTACAAATTGGGTTTGCCGTTCATACCCATAGATAGCCATTGATATAGGCACCTCGTAATTTATCTGTATACCTATTATTTTATGGATACAGTTTTATTAGAAAAGTTTAGGCCCAAACCGTCCGTCGCCTTCGTCGTCGTCGTATTTAAAATAATATCGTGTAGTATACATAATAATAATATTTAGCTGTATAATATAGATCCTAGGTCGCGCCCATCGGCTACCGGATATCCGTTTCGGTGGTACTACATGCTGACTGTGGTATACAGCACGGTGCAACAGAGCTCAAATCCTGCGCCCTTCGTCATCTCCGGTTCCGCGCAACACGTACAGCGTCGGCGATTCGGAAATTATTTATTTTTTACTTTATTATTAATTACATATTGTATTAGTACCTTCCTATAATACCTATCGCTAAAACATCCAAACACCATTGCACGCAGTCAATTATACAGTGCTTGAATTGGAGGGGGATGAACTGTCGAGTTCGGTTCTTTTTTAAAAAAATTATTAGCCTACCCCTACTAACTGTACACTAATCAAAAAGAATTTTAAATATTCGGGTATACGCGAACTTTTTAATATTTTTTCACCCAACTCCTATTTTTTTTTTTTTCAAATTCGAACACTGAATTACATTACTATTATAATTATTGGGTGGGGTGCGGCGTTGGAGATGCAGGGATGAGTACCTACTCATTTTATTGTCACCTATTATTTCGCTACTGTTTACCAGTTCACCGTTTCCGTTGCCCGTTGTCGTCATTGTCGTCGTCGTTCACTGCGGTCTGCGCGTACGTGACAATCGACGTGACCCGTTAGGTTAGGTTATGTTCGGTTGAGGCGGTGAGGGGGAATTCGTAAGGGCGGTTGAACGGACGGACGTGTAGCGGGTCAATTGTTCTGCGTAGTGGCGGTGCAGTTTAATCGCGTCAGAGGTTTCCAGAGCTCGTGCTGTATCAGAATACCTACTGCAGAGTGCAGATGTTGATAATATGAGTAGGTAGTTAACCTGTACATTATATACCTATCATACATTAATAATATAATAATATATTATAATTTATAAGTAGTTACGTGTAACATTCGATATTCTCGCACGAATAGTTGTACGACAGCTAAAGTATTATATTATATACGCTTGACGATCATTAATACTTTATAGACATCTAATAATAATAATATATATTATAGCGTTTCTGGACTCGGCAACACTGTGTATGTGGTTAAGAAAAGGAAAGTTATAGGTATTCATTTTTTTTATATCGTAAAGTTCAAGGAGATCTAGTGAAAATATGTTTAGAAAAAACATAAAATTACGAAAAGTCCAAAGTTTTAAACACGTCTTCAATGTAATTTACGTGGTGGAGGGAAGAAGGTCATCGATTCATACATTCCCATTCCGATTACGCGATTACATATTAAGTAGGTATGTACATCACATTTCCACACAATAACACAAATTTATAACAAATTTATAATAAATTACTAATAATAACTAATATTCTTGACATTTTCTTGTACACAAAAGGCCATTGTTATATACTAGACCATGGTTATTACAACTTACAAGGGCGTATTATGAGGCGGGACAATGTGGCGATCGCATTCCCTGGGCCCTTTTTTTTTTTATATATATATTAATTGAGCTTTATTCTGTACATTAAAATACAGTTCATATAATATAATGTGTACATCTGACGTGTAAAGTTGAATATTGAAATTGGAATAACATTTTTATTGATGGTATATTGTATTGAAAACTACACCTATAAGTATTATTATGATAAATTATAATTTTTATATTAAATATTTTACTCCCTGGGTTATTGGCGACTATCATTTTGTTATAGATATATATATTTACGTAAGAGTATTATCTATTTATGCTGCTAAATATACCAATATAATACGTATAATATAACTTAGGTAATTTACTTATATATACGTACATTAGTGTATGCGTGACTGCGGACGTGCGATTGCGACCAGCCGTAAAATTACATAAGAAAATTATACGATTGCCGAAAATATATCGTTTCTAGGTTGCTGTACCGAAACGCGCAGTGTATAATACACCTGCTACTCTATAATATAGTGAACTGGCCGGGTACTAGCAAGGTGTTTTAATACACACCTAGGTTATATATATACACCTTACCGTCTATGTAGTTTAACCCATTAAACGGTCCATTAGATTCAATAAATAAATGTTTAGAAATTACGTCGGATTACAAACCATAGGTACCGATTATTAATCGTATACGCAAGTATTTAGGAGTATAGTTAACTACTTCTACTGATATTATATCCATCGATATCGGTGAATAAAAGTATAATTTTAATTTATCGTTTGATATTATGTATAATTATAAATTATAATTTGGTTTATCGCCCTAACGAGTAGCCAGTAGGGTATAGACGAGCAACGAATGTTTATATACACAAAATCCTATAGTGTTATAATTACTGTCCTACCTCTACGCCCTATGTAATAATTATTGGTATCTCAAAAAACATCGTTTCCACCAATAATTAATAAAATAATTAATAAAATAAAATTTATCATTGAGTATATATATTGTACCAGTGGCGTAGCCATGATTATGAAATAAGGGAGGGGATATAAATATAAATTAAACCAAGTTTTTTTAGTTTTATATTACATTTATTATGGGGGGGATGCCAAGGAGGGGGGGGGGGTAAACATCCAAAAACCAACCTGGCTACGCGACTGTATTGCACAATATATACTCAATCAAATTTATTCCTATAGGATTTAATCCTTATTATGTATAATGTATATGATATATCCTAATTAGCGATGTTGATCTGCGGAACGCTATGACGACGAATTATTTTTTTACCGGCTGCACTTTATTAATATTATACGTCGACTTGGTATTTCGTATAAAAAGTTGCAAGATTTATGAAGCAAAGTGCCAAACACGTCGTGTATCGCTATTACCCGAGTTTTATCATATATGCCTATACTTATAATAAACTGAAACACGAATTTATTTAATATATAAATCGGATGCAGCCGACAATAACGTATTCGAAAAGAAAACGACTAAATCGTCCTGTAGCACGTGTTCTGGAAAAGTTAAAAGAGAAACAAGTATGTTCTGGGTTCTGGCCGCGTGTAATTGGATAAAAAAAAAATATATATATATATACGTGTATATATTATTATTTATTGTATATGTGACCGAAACGCGGAGACTAGCGTTCGACTGCTGCAGATAGCAGATGTGCAGCATCGCGCGTATATACATCTCGTCAATTATTCCATTTTATCGGCAATAAAATACGTATTGTATACATACGGATTATTGCGGGCGGGCATGCCGGTCGTAGTTGATAAGATGTACACGTAATGAGCGTACAGTAAATCTGCTGGAATCGAAACGAACACATAAAAACAACAAACAAAAAAAGACTGTTATTCACTCACTGAGCTTGCTAGCTTACACAATACCACTGTATGCCGCGAAAAGTGTTTATTTTGTGGTAGCAGACGACGACAATAATGACATTGTTGTTGTTATTATTTAAATTATTATTATTTAGTTTTTAATTTTGATATTATAATATATTGTTTATCTACTTAGTACTTATAAGTATACGACTGTATTATTATGATAATATGGCTGCAGGCGCATACCGACGCACATCTGTAATTTATTATCCTGATTTGCGATATATGAACGCGAATATATCGGTAACTCCAGGCTGCAAGTCTGCAGCGATTGTAAACATAGTCAGATTTATGATTTTCAGGCCCTGGTATATAAATTATGCAAGGGGAACCCTATTAAAAATATAAGAGCTAGTTATAACTTATTTTAAGCTTTAATTTTATTTAAGCTAGGTGACCACTCCAATATATTATAATATATCCTAATTATTTTAGGGACAATACGTGTGAATGATGATTATTAAATAAATTATTATTCAAAATTTGAAAGCCAGGAAAATAGAACTTGCGCCTATACAGTTATAGAAATCTATAGTCGATTTTAAATTTTAAAGAATTTATCATAAAACTAAATCATGTGCTTTGAACTGTTGAAATAACAGCCAGTGTGCGTAGAATCCATTACACGAGGTTTAACACTAATCGTTTACTAAAAACACCATTAGGAGTTATATATTTAACAGAGAAAAGATGTTGAATACTGAATAGTTAGATATTACATTATCCACAAGCTTATAATTAAAATAACATCAGTAAATTGTTGAATTAAATATATAATTACTATATTATTGGATGCATGCGTACCTATTATGCGATATACATAATATTAATGGCCGTGTTTGTAATTACCGATATAAATTAATAAATTATTGTGTACAACTATATCCTTATACAGTGTGTGAAACCATCGCGATATTACTATTTATTTTTTGTAATGAATCTTAAAGATGGGGAAAAACAAACTCGTCAATCGATTGCGAAATATTTTGTAATTTTTAAGTGGTGATAACTACGTATGATCTTCTATGACTATAAACACAACGTACGTATAAACACTCGCAGATCGCAGGCGTATTATAGCTGCAGCTCCAGCTGTACGAGTATAAATATATATTCTGCATATTATTCGTCTTTAATTATTATTACTTATTAGCTACGAAATCATCAGGTGAATCCGTTGGTTATACCGAGCAGCAGCAGTTAACAGCAACTGTGGTGGCGGTGGTCTAATATAAATATATAATATACAATACAATTATTATTTGGCCTTGGGCCCCAAAATTATCTTAATCTGGGCTTGTTTACTGTGAAATAAACGGTAAGCATCCTGAACATTATTGCATTCGAACCGTTTTCCCACATTTTCTAGACAATTGACGCCTTATTCATAATATTTAGGTACATTACAGCTATAGCCTATGTAGGTATACATAAATATTATAATATCCCATTCTCATATGGCCATTAAAAAAGTAAGTATCATACGCGTCTCGCGAGTAGATCGACGAATTTGAATTCGTCGACGACGGCGCGGCGGCCGCCAGAGACTGTACAAATATAATAATAACAATATTACACTAATGGTATATTATAATATAGAGATACATCGTGTACATCATATTACATTATAATTTATAATAATATTATTATATACACCACGCTGCACTACGGGTCTACACAACGAGCATATTATTATAATATTGTATCCGCCACGTTAGAGAGAAAAGAAAAAACAGGGTAATTTGAAACCATTGTTGGTACGAATGTTCAAACAATGAACTTTTTCGTGGTGCACATTATACATACGAAGGCGGAGGCGCGTACTGCTACAACACACATAATACTACGTATTATAATGGGACGAGCGTCGGTTATTAGATATCCCAGTGGCGTGCCATCATTATTGTACATACACACACACTCACACACGACGATCACGTAATCCTCAGGGTGTATTGTTGTTCGATTCCGTAAACCAGTACATAAATATTGTATGTATAGTGCCTATATAGGTACCTATCGTCGACGGGTAAGCCCTACACATATAATATCCGCCGCCCCATCGTCCGTCGACGCCATCACCACAAATGATTTTGCGGTTTTGACGAGACGACCTTAAAACGCATTTCATTCGGTTCGGTGGTGAAAATATACGGAAAACAAAAGAACAAACAATCGACTTTCCGCCGTATCGACGGCTCTTACAGAGTATATTATATAACATAATATTTATATTGAATATACCTACCAGCGGGAAGATTATTATTATTTTTTTTTATAACAGTGCTGATGTTGCAATCGTCGTAAGAATGTAAAATGCAGCCAATTTTTACGTATATAACATTGTGAGGCGTGTGTATACGTGTCCTTTAATGTTAATTATCGTCGTCGACCCGGAAAATGTAATCAAATCACACGATACAAAATAATTTATCATCATGATATAACCCATCTGCTATACCGTGGCTCCAAAACTATAAATATCATCTCGTATTCTCGTATGTATGATAAATAACACGTTATCACTAGCTCGTCAGTCATTAGGTTTATATGTATATTAACAAGTACCTATACATTAAACAAGTCCTAAGTCTGACTGTAGATAATATTACGTAGTATACAGTTATATGATGTGCATTTGTATATATAAATATAACAAACTCAACATTTTCCGTCTGCTGCTGTGTATATACAGAAATCATCAGCACAGGCCACAGACACACCATCATCATCTCTTCCACCTCCTAATTTTTCTTCTATAGGCGGCAGATAGATACTTTTTCTTTCACGATTCCGATGCCCGGCGGTGGTCTTCAGAAGCTCGAATTCATCAAAAATGTACAGGACACGTAACATAGCAGACTGCAACGGTGACTATACTATATAATATTATATAGGTATAAAATGAAACGATTTCTTGTCTCTCTGTCTCTCTCTCTAGTTGTTTCTTTCTTTCGGCTTAACGGTTATCGGAATTATCTCGTCGTCTTATTTTTGTACATAATAATATATAATATAATATATAGGTGTATACGTGTTCTAACGTTCATATAATATATAGCGTATATAACCGTATATAGGTACGCATTATGTTTATATATATCATCGCAATGATTATCCAACGCGACATCGCCACGCAATTTTGTTATTTATCATTGCTCAGTTTTTTCTTTCGTGCAATTTATTTTCTCTCCTTGCTTTTGCGGTTTAAACGGGGGGAAAAAAAGCATGTTTACTTTAATTTCTTTTCATTTTAAACGCGCGCTTTGTCGGCCGCCCAACGGGACGCATGCAGCAGTCCGTATGCAGCGGCCGCTTTCGACCGGAACGGCCGAACGAAATCGCGACGCGGCGGTCAAGGGAAAAAGAGATAGAGGAGAACGGAAAATGGGAAAAAAAAAATTACTCGATGGTTAGTCGTGGCTAAACGACGGTGGCGGAGACGGCGCTGAAACTGCACACTGTCTTTCCGGTCTGGTTGGCAACGGTCGAGATGTATGTGGGTTACTTGGGCGCGCGGAAAGCGAGTGCCGCCACCGCCGCACAATAATATTATAATAATATGTTATCGTAACATATTATACGCTGGCGCGCGATTTAAAAATTATTTTTCCAATAATAAACATTTCCACGCGATATTCAATATAATATTCATGTAAACGTGCAGCAGTTAATGATATCGAATTTCCGAATACACCAGAAGAAATCGAACATTTGGCCAAACTATTTACGCACCTATACGTATTGTCGTGTGTGCGTGTGTGTCATGTGACGTGTGTGTCGCACTTGTCTGCAAATGTTACGTGATGACATCGATATGCGTCGTTGTATAATGTATTGATAAAAAAAAAAAAACAGCCGGACATTTCGATGACGGTATAATGTGTATATTATATTATTATAGACAGAGAATAATATAAAAGGCTTTGGATAGACTTATTTAAAATCTAATTATGTAAAAATTTTAAAAAAAAGTTCTATACAATATAATTATCGTATACGGTATACAATAAAACCTATTTACTTACAGCGTAGAATATTATAACCTAAACTATTATTATAATTATAAAACGTTTATAAAATATAAAAATGAATTATAATTAGAGTTTTATTCATTGCATTATTATAAAATGCGAAAACAAACTCAGTTCCCTAACCTAAAAAGTTGTGTGATTAGTGAGAACTGTAAGGTACTACTTATACAATTTCCATTATTTTGACCACAATACATTACTTCAATATTTTAAAATGAACAATAATTTCAAACGTATTTATAAATGTGATATGCATGTAATAAATTAATTTTTTTATAAGGTACGACAGTTGCAGAATATACAAACCAAAGTCAGACGGAAAATACTATTATTACTTAAATTACATTTTTGAAACGGTTCGAAAAAAATTGAAATTAATTATTATTCAGATTGTCTAGAACAATTTTTCAGAGCAATGGGTTTAATTTATGATGTTAATAATATATTTTATATACCTAATACCAATTATAAAAATAATTAAATACATTTTTTTATAGGGCTCTTATTGTTTAGATAATTATAATTTACATATTATATACTTTTATAATTTAATAAAAACAAATAAGTACGTTTATTTATAAAACTTGAAAACATTAAATCGGCCATAGTTTGAAAAAGAATATTATAGTCCCGTTGGTGTTTTTTTTAACCAATATTTATTATAGAAAATATATGTATAATATATTTATATTATATAATATATCCTTAGGTCTTCTGGCTTTCTAAATTCTCATCAAGTAACCTATGCTTTTTTCGATTACTGTATAAAATAATATATATTGTGTATATCCAACTGCAGTTCGAGTTCGTAGTTCGTATTGTGACTTTCGTCAATATCGCTCGTATTTCGCATTCCGTACGTCTTTATCAGCAGCGGATATCGTGCACGTGCGTGCGTTTGCAGCACACTCGCGAAGATCTACCACGCGCGCGTGCGGACTATAATATTATAATATATTATATAATATGCAACAAAATAAGAAGTAAAATAAAACAACTCGTCCGCGTGTAGTAATATATATGGAGTATTAAGAAACGACATTATGGCCTATGGGGTGGCATCGATTGCGGTGATGTATATAATAATCTCTATATAGCTAATACAGATACGATGTACTGTATATAAATATATTATAAATTATAATATTATATTGGCACGATAACGGTAACGTTTGTGTATATCGGTTTTATCGTCTGGCCGGTGGTTTGTATGTATACAACAACAACAATGCACACGATAATATAATGTAGTTACTACACACGGCAATAAAACATAATATTGTGCCAGAACCAAAAGAAATATCAACAATCCAGCCATCAAAGTAATAAATGCACACATACAGCAAGCCGAAAAAGAAAATATAAAAATAAACAATATTTTAGAAAGAAAACCGTACATTTTTCCCCCTTGGAACACAACATTCAATGTTAACCTTACTTTAACTCAATTCAAAAAAGAAAACACAATGCCATCCATATATAAAAACATGCTCAACAACATATTGCAAGAACACCCAAACAGTGTACACATATACACTGATGCATCCAAAACAAATGACGGTGTTGGTCTCGCTATGATAATAAACAATCAAACAATAGCATACAAACTTCCACCTCAAGCATCAATATTCACAGCAGAAGCGATGGCAATATACAAAGCTGTAAAATATTTCCACACTGAATATTCAAACCACCAAACAAAATGTATAATACTTAGCGACTCACTCAGCAATTTAATTGCCATCACAAATACTCGAAACCAAACAGATATCACTAAGCTAATACAAGAAGAAACTTTTCTTGCAGAAAATAAAAATATTTACATCCAGTTTGTATGGATTCCGGGCCACATTGGCATTCCAGGAAATGAAATGGCTGACCAAGAAGCCCATAATGCAATCACCTCCAAATTAACTGCAACCATAAAGTCCATCACATTTGCAGATGCAAAAAACGAAATTAAACTACACACAAACAACAAATGGCATTCCTACTGGCGAAAACTCAACACCAAACTCAATAAAATAAAAAACAATATAAATCTATGGATAAATCTTGAACTCAGTAGAAAAGAAGAAACCATAATAAACCGTCTCCGAATTGGTCACACACACCTAACTCACAGCTATTTGATGACCAAAGACGATCCTCCACTATGCGACGCGTGCAATGTACTTTTAACGGTCAACCACGTCATCACAGAATGTCAAAAATACAACATGTATCGAAATCAATACCACATATCAGAACAAATTTGTCAAGCACTAGGACCAAACCCACAAGACGTTAAAAACTTAATCTTATTCTTAAAAAAAACAGAATTGTACAATTTAATTTAATGTAACCATGTAAATGCTAAAATACTAACAATGTAATCTAAAATTCGTGTACTAATGGCCTAGTTGTCGATGTATATTTCAGATCAATAAAAAAAAAAAAAAAAAAAAACATAATATATAATAAATAATAAATAATAATCAATTTAAAAGGTTCATCGGAAAAAATTATATCATATATTATTATATACAATAAATACTATTACATGGACACCGGCTATATTTGCCTGGTTTTTCTTTGTTCAGGGGTCAACACATTTTTATGAACACTACAGGTAGGTCGGTCAGCTACCTGACTCCTGTGACGAGGGTCATGACAGGTGTTTTTCTTTTGACTTTTTTTTTAATAATAATACATATCTCTCTTAAAGATTAATTGGTTTTTTTCCCCTTTTATTTTTTTTATGTGTCGATTGAGATTTGCGACGTACCTTCGCACAAGTTGCACAACAACACGTCGTGTGGTTGCATTAGGTATAGATAGATCACGCTGCAGTCATCACAATGATGTATAACAATAATTGCCGTTGTCGTGCCGTAATGTCATTGGGTTGTGATTCAATCGCACGCAGTAGGCCAGGCGAGGTGATAAATTATGCGATATATATCATATATGTATTCAATGTTTTATTATAATTTTCATAATATATATTATGTCCGTGTAGACTATAGACCTACACTAATTGACATCAAACCTCGGTGTGCTCAGAGAGATGACCACGCTCCCGATAAACCAGTTTCGTGTAATTTACTGACTTTTGAGATTTCGTTTCGTAAGACTACAATATAATGTATAAACGAATCGACGAGAGCTGCTGTTGCAATACCACGAAATGGAAGGGCCGCATTCCTAAGTTGTTCGACGGCAAAAACTATAAACACAAAAATACCCCACATATACAATACTTTTATATGTATACCTATATTTTGTACAGCATTTGTACGTTTGATCGCCGTCTTGTTTACATAAATTATATTATATAGGTATATACCGGTCGATTCGGAATGTTAATCTCGGAAAAAATAGCTGAGAGCGTGTCTATGAGTTTATAACTACGGCGATATGTAAAAAACAAATCTAAAAAAAAAAAAACAGCTACTGTTCTCTATAATATGTAACCGTAACGGTAAAAAGAGATGTGCAGGCCACTATAACACGAATAGCACTGTAGCTGCACATGAGTACAATCACAGAGGGACATCGGGTGGTGACGTTCGAAAAACACAAAAATCGTACAGTTTGAAGTGTTTGGACGAAATACCTAATATGTGTACATTGTACACGAAATCATATATAATAGTATTAACATTCTAGCACGACTGCGTTATATTTGTTTTATTCTGGTGTATATAAATTATAATATGTGTGTAATGTCTTCTGTTTGTTTTAAGTTTCCGTTACGCGAGGAGGCTGTGTCGCGAGTCACGATGCCATATATATACGCAAATATATATATATACTGTACTTACCTAGGTATATTATGTATTATAAGTTATAACTATTAACTGAAGTCTGATATTATGTCAACACCATCCGCGCCCATAACGGACACCACTGTGGTCGTCTATTTCTGTCCGGTCGAGTACGAGTCGTGCGTTAAAATTCGGAAATTGAATACGCACAGCTAGGGACGTGATGTTTTAATAACTCTGCCGGGTGGTGCGGCGCGGGAGGTACAATATATTATATTTATCTGGTATTTATCTCGGCGTGTTTACATTTTTTTCGAAAACTGATCGACGCCGGAAACGGACGAGACAAGAAGTCGAGAACGATCGACAATGATACAATGTGAATCTTGATTTTCTTCTCTCTATTTCTATTTTTTCATTCTTGGCCAGCTGCAACGGTTTTGAACACGTGTAAGGCATTACCATGAAGAGCGTTTCATTTTTTTTAAGTGCGCGCCTTTAACGTTCCCAATGATGTGCATCACAAAAACATGATATACATTAATCTCTCTTATGCATTATAAAATATTATTTATTCATACAACACCCGAGATGAGTTCCATAATCCATATCGTTGAGTTTGGAGATTTCATGTTTGTCAGCTGTTGTTTCGACTTACAGCTAGCATAGTAGTACAATATACGCATATGCTATGAACGACTGTTATTCACGCGACGGTTGTATAGATTTTTGTTTATCTAAACTGCCAATTGAAAATTCGATGATACTTCGTTTATTTGAGTTGTAAACAATGCATTATTTGAATAGCTGCAGTATATATTATTACAATAGTATAGACAATGACCGTGGTATATAGATGTCCTACGACGACACGCCTACTACAGGGTCATCAATGAAAACAATTGAATAACCGACAATTATTTTTGTGCGTGTAGGAAGTATGGTAGTATACAGAATATTAACCAAATGTCCCACATCGAGTCTGATTTGTTATACCTAAGTCGGAAACATGGAGTCAAAATGTGTATGTCGAATTCGTCGGCTAAAAGTCCAAAAACCATTGTCACTTGTGTCAGTGACGTAAACATAAACCTATATAATATAATATAGCCTATAGCTATAGACATTATTCAAGTACGTGTTGGAGAACCCATCCTATTATTATGCGTATCTATGCATTAACCGGTCGTTTTTAGGAGTGTCGTTTATTCACAGTGTGTGATGCGGATAAGTACCATTTCGAAAAATGCTCTTAAATGGCCTACTAAAAAGAACTCGGTGACCTGTTTTTTTTCTGTATTTAAAATATACATTACAATAAATCATACATAATACCACGGAATATTAACACGCACCTAATTAAATATTTACAAACAATTAAAAGATGAGGGAAACTTTTTTTGACATGACTTGCGCGCACACACGTGGGTATACCTACACAACGCCGCGCTGCAATAATAATATTAAAATTGTCAGAATGCTGGACGTTGCAGACATGGACAGTATATTTTAGACAATTTTGTATCTAGATATTATATGAAGATACATTTTACAAATTGTTGAGCGCGCGATGACAAATTTTAAAAGAAATACTCATATTGAATATTATAATAGATACCTCCTACTACATAGTTATTATAACATTTCTAAAAACAAAAACGGCATTTTGGACATCTGCATGGTTTTTCCGAGTATCTGTTCCCCCGAACTCGCCGAGTGGCACCGACATCCAGTACACATTTATAATATTATAGGTGAAACCCACGCGTAACCGGACCAAATGGAAAGTGTATTAAACGCTTTGTATCGAATAATATGTGAAAATAAATCGGCGCTGGCACTCATGCAGATAATATAATAACATATTATATTGCGAGCAGATGACCCGGAAGGACCGTGCGAAATCGGGTTACCACGTACGGTAGCGGCGGGCGGCGCGATGGCGACATGGCGCGGAGGGCGTGAACGATTGACGCGGGCGCGCTACAACAGCTATAGCGGTCGGGTCGGCGGCGGAACAGGGGCCGCCACTGCCGGGCGCCTACGCGACTTAGACGCGGTCGGGACCGGACTGCCGGCGACCTTGAACCCTGCACCGGTCCTAGTCGATGTCGCCTCTATACGTTGTAATAATAATAATATTATTATTATTTTCATCAACGTTGGGACCCCCCAACTAGGACTTTCGTGTACCTAGTACCTAGTATGTATAACCATATTATTTCCTATTATATTGACTAGATATAATATATTAATATAATAATATCATAATTAGGGCACGGATCGCATAGTTCTCTGAATGTCACAAAACGGTTTTCCAAGGAAACAAAAATTTGTTTTATCCATCTAAGGACTTAAAAATGAAACTTTTATTTTGTATTTTTTAAACTTCGAGTACATTTCTTATATAAACTATAATAATGGATTTTTCTTGCGGAATATAATGGTCGAAACAATTAAATAATATGTTAATAATATTAATATACCTATATGTTTATATAATAAGATATTCCGGTGTGCATGCGTATAACGATAAGCTTTTTCAAAAGTAGGTATCGTTTTGTCCGTTTTGTAATAATAGTGTCACATACGACTGTAAAAGAAAAAAAGGCGCTAATGTCAAACGACTGGCTGAAGCTGCATTAGGAAAAACTAAATAATGTGTACTAATTAAACCTATATAAAATAAATGTTATAATATTATACATTTTTAAAACACGAATATTTGTTTGTTTTTTTTTTATGGCCTCAGCGTTTCAGAGTTTGCCTCGAGCAGTGTAGTACTATGGTAGTACGCGTTCGCCGTAATATATATTATTATTATCATAATACATAATAATATTATAATCTCGGCGGCCGTCGTCGTTTAGTGAGTGGTATATATTATGATAATCTAATGTTGTCTCGTGTAGTAGTATATAATACGTGTGACATGTCTTCTTCTCTATACGGTTCTGTATATACGTTCTGCATTCTGTATATAATATATAAATAGGTATAGCTGAGAAAAAAAACAAGCTTGGAATGTCCAGATAGAGAGACGATGGCTATCGCGCGCGCTTGACACGGAATTATTATTATTTTGGAGTTGCCTGCCTAGCGAAATTATGGTAAAAGTAGGTAGGTACTTGTATCTCGGCGTAAACCGTGTGAGTGTGTGTGTATCGTACTACATCATAAGTATACGTAATATATATATATATTTATTTATTTATAGTGGTCCTATTCAATCCTCCTTTGACGGGGGGAAAACACGAGAATATATTATGGTAGGCTATGTATAATATATTTTATTTACACAATATTGGCAAAAAAATTATTTGAAGGTATTTTTGTTAAATTGAATACAGCAATAGTGGTATCGCATGCAATATGCCAGTTGCTAATAATATAATATAATATAGAAATATATGTAGTTGCGTGCACTGTACACATATGTACAAAAACAGGCATGCAAATTGAACGTGAACTCGTGCATCATATTCTACATAATATAAATATAATAATAACGTATAATATGTGCACTGTGAATATAAATTGAGGTTAACCTGCGCAATGATGCTAATAATTTCATGATTCATTCGAATTTACGGTAAAACGTTACACATGATCAAAAATGTGATTCTAGTCTGTATTATTATTACCTGGCGTAATTTAATGGGCCATGTATTTTTTCTACCTGTACTGATATTTATTATTTTTATTCATCAATCGCCAGCCATTACTCCATAATATACAACATCCCTTTCGCACGATACGTGTCATGGTGCATATTAAATGAATATATTATGTAGTGTATAAATTGGATCATATAGGCATATACAATTAAGTTCTGTACAATAATGTTCTACAAAAAAATTCTATAAATTTAAATTAAAAAATAAATTCATTATTGTTATTATTATACATTTAATACATAAAATAGAACTTTATAAAAAAATGTATTCAATTGTTTAAATACATAATATATCATTATTATTACATAAAATATATTATTAGACGCAATTGTTCTTGGAAAGTTCTTCCAAACAATAATTTGGATCATTTTATAACCATTGGTTAATTGCAATAGGTACCTAATTAAGCGATTACAATAATTTCCATGTGACTTCCGGTTGTATATTATCCTGCAATGTTTGTACCTAATATATGAATCCATTTATGAAAAATTCGTCACGGTCGTAACGTTTACAAACGCGTTGATTCAATATTAATTGAATGCTCATTTAAAATACCTATTGAAGAAATGTTGAAAATGTGACCTTACAGTTTTCACTTATCAGTGATGACACAACTTTTCCGGTTAGGCAAATCCTATTATAATTATAATATTTTATATAACTTTCTTAGTTCTATTTTACATAACTCCGATGACACTTGTATAGAAGTTGTATTATATTTCTCTGTGTGTTTACTGTATACATATTTTATTATACCGTGGATGTTATATAGGTACTCACATATGCGAAAGTCTGCACGAAAAAAAGCGACCGCGAACAGTATATTTTCATGTCCCCGACATTGTCAACATTATATAAAATATGTGTGTAAATAATATACGCATCGTTAAATTTTCTTTTCCAGTTTTTATTTCGATCCGTCGGTAATTGCTACTGCATGCCTATATGTTCCTGTTCAACACGTCTCGTATACAATATACATAATAAAGAGCAATCATAATAACACGGATAATATTATACACAATCCGCCGTCATAAATTAAACGAAATACTTTAGCGAGAGGATTTGCGAAATGCGATGAGCGCGCGGTCAAATACGTGGGAAAATCTCGAGCACGCATTGCTCCGGAAAATTCAGGCCAACGAAGCGCGTTCCAAAAGACTTTACATGGGCACTCGTATTGTCGTATGTGTGTTGGTTTCTTCAAAGTCCGGTGATCCGAACCATTATGTACAATATAATATAATATTGTATGCTCTACGCTCGTCTGTATAGTGTGTATATTATTATTATATCGCGTGTCTTATAGAGTTTTATAGACGCGCACGCGTAGTCGACCATCGTTCAAGCGCTTTTATACCTATAAACATTATATTCTACCTACGATCGTGTGAATAAAAACGAAACATCCGTGACGAATGGCTGTAGTATGCGCGTGCGTGTGTCCATTCCGTGGAGGTGACAATAATATATACGCATTACGCACGACGCACGTTGTACCCACGAAATTCGCGGGGATTTCAGGCAACGACCTAGCAATCTATCATCCGCGACTACCGTTTTTAATATAATACTGTAATATACGATATATTATAATAATATCATCGCGTTGTCGTCGTATATGTTCTGTACACGTGCCCACTATATATTATTATAATATATATCATATACGATATTCCTACCTATATACCGTGGTCATTACATCATATTACGATGTGTGCAGGGGAGTTGGATTGGAACACGTGTGTGTATATGCGTGGCAAGGATTCATCAATAAAAACCCTGGTGGTCACCCATCCGGTAACTAGTAACACCGGCCGGTGCTTGCACTCAGAACACATTTTGTGATTGAATGCAACCACTGCGCCACATATATATGCACTACACTATAGTTATTATTTACGTGCCTCATTAGGGAGCAAATATACTGCAAACGTCGTTAATTTATTTTTATAAAAAACAATACTCAACGACAGATCTTATACCTAACGTTGTGTATTTTTACTTTTTAGTAATATTTTCTCAGCATATTTAATTAAGTATATTAGAATATAATATTAGATTTGTATAAAATAAAATCACCATTGGAATCACGACAACTGGTCATACACGCCTAAAACTAGCACGGTTGAGTAACAATATGATGCACACGCGACCTTTGCGCGCGAATAATTGGATTTTCTTTCATAGAGACTATATTATTATACAATGTACACATATTTTTATACATTATCTAAACAGTAAACATTCTAAACACACGTTCTCGTACGACAGACTGTCTATTGGTTTATCCGTATTGGTATAGGTACATATTATTACAACTTACAGTGTTATACTTTTAACCGTACACATGTATCTGCGGCTTGATACTACGCACGTGGGGGTGTAAACAACTGCCAAGAAATACCGGATTTCCGTTTTGTCCAAATTTAATACATATATTATATATACTTATACTATATTCCGCCAAGAACTAATTTCGTTACGCCTATTTTATGTTGGTCCGTCACTCCGTTCATTTATAATTGGTACACTCGCATATAACCCCACAGTGCATATTATATACTATACCTATTGTAATATGTAAATCATGTTAAAATAATTGTAGGTTTCGAGTGTTTCTTTGAGATTCGAGCAAATTTCCGTATTACCCATACGGACGACGTAAGAATTCGAAAAACTTATCATAAGTATTCGTGTAGGTATGCAAATGGAATGTATGTTTCTCACGTACACACGATATAGGCACCTATCTATAATATCAGTGGCGTGGGGATTGAAATTTTTACTATGGGTGCTAAACAACATTTATATTTTATATATGTATCATGTAGGTATATTATAGGTGTATTACAAACTAAACCTATTATAATAGGTAGATCAGTACCTACCTATAAAATAATATATAAATATATAATATGGACATTTCACCAACCAAGTGACCCCCTTTGAGGGTCCAAACAGACGACCGAATATATATACATGATATTGCTGAGAATTATATTATTTAATCTCGTTTACGTCTGAACATCGTTTACATACGCCGTACACATTAATTGAAGTATTGAACACGAAGTATTAATAAAATAAAAATAATACTTATTACGCTTTTCATATATAAAACAAAAAAAGTGGTTCGTTAGTAAAATTATGTACGAGTATAGTTTTTTGACACGTTTCGTCTGTGTTTGGTCGCAGCGCGCACGCGAACGGCGTTGCTATAACTGTTCGACTGGAAGGCACGGCGCGCGGCGGTCCCCGTATGAAATGGCCTGGGATCACTGCGTTTTCTTAGACTAACCGACGACGCGGAGGTTATCACGCTTACCCGCCTGCAAGTAAACCGAATACAATTATAATTATTTAATATTTTCTACGGGTTAGTCAATTAATGGAATCATCAGACGGAGCGTCGTATTTACGTGGAGAAATAAGGTTAGTGGTGGCCACCACCATTTTCCAACCGACGGAAAATATCGCGGATACCCGATGGCGATAAATAACGTAAACCATATTATAATCTGGTCTGCGGCCACGGTATGTGTTTGGTGACCGCGGTACAAGTCGTAAATACTCTGTATAATACTCGCAAACGGGTGACCGCGATAATTTTCGTCGTCGGTCCGCGAATCTGCCTTTTTCTAGACATCCGTATGTCGCGCGTACGTCCAGTTCGGTCACATCGTTTTCGTCCATGAGTGAGTGAGTGAGTGTTAATTTAGTGTGTATGATGCGTCGCTTGAGATGTGGTCCACGGAGTTTCTATATATCTATTCACAGAATAATAAAATATTAGTACAGTGCTATAATTAATATTCGGTACCGACAATATTTAACGACGCGTCGACGTTGTCGCGAGCGGCCGTTACAGACAGTGACGTTTTTCGCCGGCCGGTCAGTTCGTTCAGTTCACCGGCTCTGACATATTTCCAAACAGACGATCAACTTCTGCCGGCCGGTCACTGTGTTCCTCCATAATGCGTGGTCGAAAAATATGCCGTTGCCGGCGAACTGGGCGAACTGACCGTCCGGCGAAAAACGACACTGTCTGTTTACCACAATCCAACTAAAAGCTCCTAGTAAAACTGCCAGTTTAAACCTTTTGTTCATCATTGCCAAATGCTGGATACATAATGTAAAAACAAAAATCAATTTTCTTACATAAATATTTTTAAAAACACCGTTTTGATATTATTTTGTTGTAGCTGCATGGAACCGGCTTAATATGTAATATAGTTTTACGTTTTTAATCGTAGGAGTCTTGGGTTTTTTCTCGACGTGCAAGTGTAATTTTGGTGGAGTTGTTCTGGTAGGTAAATATTGATTATATAGGCTCCAATGAATCGTTTTTCTTACACTTCGCCATTTCTTCAGCCTTGTGTAACTATTTCAGCAAAAATTAGATTCAAACCACGCGCAGTCCGCGGGAATGTATACTGGGTCTTATCATAACATTTTATTTAGCTCTGTAAAACTGGGTCGTTATATTATGTAGGTACACGCGTCTTTAACGCGCCAGCACCCGGCAATTATCACTTAATATATATTATTATCGTTTACACTAGTCCCGATTAATAAGAACGGTCTGGCCCATATCGTATAGTGTATCATCATAATTATAGCCGACACTCGCTGCAACAGCAGCTTCTCAACTGCGCAGATCCTCAACCGCGAAATCCCGAAACCTATCTGCTGGCAGCTGTGAATTTGACCGCGGTGATGTTATATAGATAAAACATATTGCACGCGTGTTCAAGGCCGTTGAATGATGAAAATATGGAATACAGTTTTTGGTATTATACATATGAGCATTATAATTTATAACACTAAAAATATTTATATTATTATGGTGCAGTATAACCTGTATACACCCTGTGCGAGTACGACCTTATGGCTTATATGGAGTTTTAGTAATATTGAGACGTCGCGAGTTACGGGAAAACGCTCGACAGCCGCTGTATATAGCGAACATATTGCACAGGTCGGCGCCACCGCGAGTTTGGAATTCGATTATAATATTGCGGCTGTCCTATCGGGTTACGTTGACATAGACACTGTTTACTGTTATTTTAATATACTTGGGCGCGTCGACAGTTGCCGAGGAAGAGGACGACGACGCGCGCCGTTTCCGCGTTTGTATATTTTTCGTCCATTAGGTACCTATCTGGTGTATTATGAGACATACCCCGGTTAGGCGATATAATATACATGACATATTATTATTTTAATATTGATCGTGTGAATATAATATTATTCCGCGTGCGTGTGCGCTAAATATGTCGACGTAAACGTGTTGGTTTTTTTTCACAAGAGTAAAAGACCATATATGTGCGGATTCCAAATGCAAAATTGACTCCCCGCGCTCGTTCCATTCCACGATTAGGTACTTGATAATGTACAGGGTGGCCGACCGGTACTTACCGTATGTACTTGTCCTGCGTCAGCTTAACGAGAAGACATTATGGTGACGGGCCTGCACTCGTGTGTACCTAATAGTCATACGCACACTGTAAGGTTTTGTGCCGATGTATAATATTATTGTCTCGCGGCTTATCCGATATTGTTGCAGCAGTTAGCAGTATATATGGTATGACGTCAAACCGAAATCGCTTCGCTTACGTCAGAATAATTACACAATCCCGCAATATTAAGACGCTGCCATTATTGTTTGTTATTTGCTTACATTCTTATGTGGGTAGGTATAATACGCTGCAGGAGTATATAATATTATGTACAATACCGTCTGGGCATATAATAAACTCGCGTTTCAACGTTTAAATGACTATACCATGCGGTCGTTTCGTTGTACATATTACTGTAATGTTACTATAACGGGCCACTAGATTCGCGAATGATAAAAGAATCTTAAACATCGTAAGTTTCGTTATCACGTCAAAAAACATGTAACGATCTGATTACACCAGTGTCGTTTTAGAACTACGTAAAATATTGCTTACTCGTACAACTGTTAAGAAGTCCGTGTGTTTCACTCGCAGTGTATGATAATTCGCGTACACAACTCACTCACTCGTGGCTCGTATTATATACATAATACTATAATGGCGGGTACTACCGTACACACGTCTTTAACGTTATAAAATATTATATTATATATGTTTGATGATAATTATTATTCTCGTATCACGTCTAACTGTCATTTTTCTCGTTTGTTTCAGGTGAGTTATACGAAAACTACTACATGTCCAGTATATTATAAGAGTAATAATATTATTATAGCTGTAAGAAAAAGAAAGAGTCGAACCCGGTACAGTATATAATACAAATGATTTTATATATTTTATTATAAAGCGGGATGCGCACCTATGTATCGACTGAGTGCTAGAAGTGATGTATAATATTATAATGTATATTATATAGGTAGGTATAGATGTATTATACATTAGTTGCGTGAAGTGTGCGCTGAGGTGTTTACACACACGCATAATATACTTTAATGCGGGTATATGTATATAGGGATTGATGATGATCATGAGAGCGGTCGAGAATCAGGAAAATGTTAAGTACACCGAACCGGTGGAGGAGGGGGGGTGAAGGATTAATCTTCTCATAATATATGCCTTCGTATGCACATAATATAATGATATATACATAAGTCATAATATAATATATAAATGCTCACACTCACGCCATATTATGTACATGGCCGCGCGGCGTACTGTATATACTATAATATACGCACCGTTCAATCGGAGCGGACGATGCGCGTGAGTTAAACGGGCTTAGGCCGGCGAGCAGAATAGATATTATTATCCATCGCTAAGTTAATAATATTATTATTAAACAATCGGATTCTACAATGTATACAGTATACACTGCACAGCAGTCGGTGTGAATATTGTAATAATAATACTATATAATCCCAATAATCCCATTAATAACGACCGTTGGTCATCGTTAGCCAAGGTCGTTGGCCGACAACTTCAATGTTACGCAACGGACCCCGCGGTGGCTATTTTCGAAAAGAAAATGAAATAACAAAAAAAAATTATCCCGAGCCCACATAGTACACACAATTATATAGGTATTATAGGTATTACATTACTATTATTGTGACAGGAATTTGACACGCACGCGTAAATTAAAACGCGTTTACGGTGAAATTTCCGACACGGCAGATGATGCGGGGGTTTCGTTGTGACAATCGGATTTCCGTATGAATTAGCCAGGCAGAGAGAAAGCGCATAGTTCTAACGTATATTATACAGGTACGCGGTGCTTAACGTTCGAAGGTCACAAGGTATTGGTACTGGTACATATTATAATATTGATATATTATTATATAGGTACCTCGTTCCTATACTTAGTGTATCAAATTTAATAGATTGGCTGCAATAAGAATAAAGATACATAATACTATATATATATAAATATTATTACCTTGGTATATAATATCAGTGGCGTAACCAGGATTTATTTTTCAAAGGGAGGGAGGTCCAAAAAATGTATTTAATTACTGGTTTTTTGTTCCTTTCCTGGGTATATACAAACATTTTATCAAGCAATAAAAACAATTATTGGGTGCCAATATAATAATAATATAATATATTGAACCACACGTGGACTGATACCGTAAACCCCTGATGCAACTCACAATCTCCGTCATAAATTTATATCTCTGCCAATATTTTTCCTTGAGGCAATCAACATTTTTTAGCAACATTTTACTAAATATTACTTACGAACACAGTGTATCAGTTTTAGTTCAATCATGGTTGAAATATATGTTTCAACCATAAGTTAAATCACATTTTTAAATGGGTATACGAATAGGTATCATAATATATTATAGTCAATAGATATACGAATTTTGATGGATTATAAAGTATAACATAAAAAAAATATTTTGTATTTAACTTTTTTTATAAAATTATGACGGGGGCCAATTGTCCGCATGCTGTGTTTTTTCGCGGGGATCAATATTGTCCTAAATCCATAACCAATTACTGTATCATTTGAGCTCCTCTCCGATGTTATGTGTCGTACATCTAAATATACGCTTTACAGCATTACGGCGATGGTAGCTGGGAAATTGGTATAAGTGATACCGCGTGTTTCCACTACCGCGTAAAAATTATCCCCTTTTAAGGTCCCTAGAAAATATAGGGCGAACCTATGCTCTATTTTTAAAATTTTAAAAATATTTGATCGAATTGCCTATAGGTAAATTGTAAGGCCACTTCAAAAACCCTGCACAAATGTCATGTAAATTCCGTGCATGTTTATTAGTGACAGAGGATTTTAGGGGGTGTATGTATATAGAATTCGTATTCTCCATAAAATCGTAGAAAATTACATGTACCTACATACGGTATAATATTATTATATACGCGCAGTATCACTTGCAACCATTTTTCACCACTTAAAGCACAGATCATGCGATTAGTGCCACGATGAGTTACCGGTTTGACGCGACCACCATCTTAACCACATGGGTTATAACCGTATATATATTATATATAATATATGTGTACCTATTTTGTATATACATTTTATATACAATATATTATATATATATACACGTTTATAATATTATATCCTCATCGTGCGCATTTATGATAATAATAAAAATAATATTGTATATACGTGCGGTCATGTAAAAATTACAGATAGTGTTGCGCGTACAATATGTATAGAGCGGCATAGAGGTTTACGCGCGTCTGTATAATGTTATTCATAAGCGGTCTCGGTCATTTGATTACTGACAGGATTTGATACGGCTTTTATAAACGAGCCGAAGCTAATAATTATTATATATGCGCTGCTAAAGGTCGAAACCGCATGGTTGTCAGCCGCAGCAGCTATGATGTGGGTGTATGTGTGTGTGTGTGTGTGTGTGTGTGTGTGTGTGTATCCTTCACTCGCGATGACCGACTATTATATACGTAAGTACGTATATTATGTTATTTTGTAGATGATCTGCTAATTAGTTTTCACCGCTATAAGACCGCGAAACGTTCCGGAAAACAGTTTTCCACAAATGTCGCTGGATTAGCCGTGAAGGATATAATATATACAGTCTATCCCTTGAAAAGTGAAATCCACAGAAGGCGTAGGATTGATTTTACTATATAATTTACCATATAAGACGTTTTGCCGCAACAAATTCCATTTAAACAGTTATGAATCTGCCATTCTGGATTTAAAAAAATTAAAAAGATTTTTACGCAAGAGTTTCCATTTAAAAGTATTCAACAATAAAAATGTTTAAGTTTTAATATACTAAGTGCATTAGTACAACGTATATAATTACCAGACGTATTGATTTTTTTCTACTGGACGCTTGTAAAAAGTTCTAACTTATATGAATGTAGAAATAATACCACTCAAATCAATATATTATCTGGTTCATGCGTGTTCTACTATAAACACATAATAGGATTCAGTGGAGGCTTAATCGTGACATCTACAACCAAAAGATCGTGATCCCTAAATACATTTTAAAGAAAAAGCAGAAAATATTAATATATTTATCGTAATAATATTTAATATAATATAATTAAAATTAAGTTAGGTTAGGTTAATTATGTTAATTATTATATTTTTTAGCTTAACATTTTTTAACTAATATAATATATAACTAACTATAATCAAATTATAACAAGTAATTATTTAAAATTATCTGTACTATTAATACATTTTTTGGTATGGTGTTCATATAAATTTCCTTAATTTGAATATTGTGTATAATATACTGTAGGTATAGTGTATTTTTATTTTATATAATAATGATAGTTTTACCATTCAAATTTTTCATAAAAACTCTTTCAGATATGTGCATTTTTTTAAGAACTTTTTATTAACTTATTAAAAAAAAATATAAAGTAGAACAGACATTCTTTGCTCTAAAAAATGTTCATCCGAAAATTTAAAAAAAAAGAGTCAATCTTTGGACTAGAATTTTTCATTCGATTCGAATGGTCACGTGCAGCTCTATTATGTATATAATATGTATGCCTGTAGTGTTAATCGCCGAAAGTCAAATTATTGTTGCAGGCAGTTTACTTTTCGCGTGACTTCTATAATAATAATTATACACCAGTGAATTTACACGATCGTTGATACTATATAAATATATAATATACAACCGTGTCGATGCAATACTTAACGGATTGCTGGTTGTTTATAATGCTTACCCCTGCACAGTCATATGAAATGCTTTTTTTTTATAAAGATAATCGTGATCTGTTTTGACTGAGCTGCGGTTTAAGCAAAAACATCGTATATAGGTACCTAAACTACTGCAGGTGTCCCGAACAATTATATTATTATTCACAACGATTGTGGTGGCTAGCTGGTGAGTGGGCACATGTATAAATTATAGGGTATAATATAATATTTTATATCATTATGTTGTAAAAATAAGTGATTTTACAGTAATTTCTGCAGCATTATCATCCTTTTATTGAAATGAAACTTTTCAATACAATATTACAATGCGTTAATACGTGTAAAAATTGCCCATGCAACAATACTGTTCCGAGGAATTTGCATTTTATGTGCAATGCGTATAAGATACTGAAGATTGGAAAATAGCACCGCGTGTAGAATTGTATATAATATACTATATATATATTTATTCAGTAAGCACTATGCATGTTATAAACTGAATTCAGGCCACGTAGTTTTCTCACCAGCCCCATTGAAATTTCAAAAAAAATGTTTGGCAAATATATCTTGTACTATACTTATGACTTATCCAAATATGGTTTTTGTCGCAATATGTTCTGTTTTCGTGACGACGTTGGGTTATCTTAACCGAGAACAAGGATAGGACGTGGAGCAAAGAAAAAGAAAATATGTACTCTGTCTGTACGACGAAAACTCTAGACCGCGAACGACGACTGCACTCTATATGGGACGCTCGAGTGGTAGAAAATATTTTTTTTACTTTTCAGCCATCACGAATATCGTACATAATATTATATTATATTAATATTATTTAGTAGCTATACAACATTACATTTTATGAATAAATAATGATAACACACCGCGGACGAGTGACAGAATCCGCTGGATGGATATAGTGGATGGGCACCTGCAGCGCACCAGACCAGACAACCCACCCGCGGCGACCGCCAACCGTTCGAATTTTTTTTTCCATCCTTTCAATATACTCATAAGAACGTAATTTTTCGCCAGTCATTTTCATGACGTTATATGTTTTATGGTTTTCGCGTGGTATCACCTGTTGCAGAAGCGCCCGAAAGACGATCCCGCCCGGTCCGGATTATTATGCCTTCTATACATGAATACGTACAGACCCTGACAAAAAAATGTATCGCCGGGACGAAGGCCGAACATGACCATGCGTTTCTTGATCGATTTCGATCAGATGCGAATTCGCAACTGCACTGGCCAGTGGTAGCACGGCACTCCCGCTTAGGATCTTTGAGGTCTCCATTTGGATTTTAGGGCGAGGGAAGAATGTGGTGACTTGCGGATGAAAGCAGATTTATTATGCCGATACTGCGTTACCATATTATTGTTATAATTATTAAATTTTATTCGACGATATGTTGATACGAGTATAATTATTATACTTATTAGTTATTACTTATAGAAACAATGGTGATAATATCGTTGGCTCGTCGTCGTCGTGTATTTCAGACCGCCTTGACCGGCACGGAGTAGGCCGTGTTTGTGAACATCGTGGCCATGTGAAACTATGTAAAAAAGAGTAATAATATTATACACCATATTGTAATATATATTATACTTCACACAACTTTAGAGGAGTTGGAGTTGGCGCTATATTTCATTATCATCGTGTCACGTACGATGTTTTCCCCCGCGGGTTTGGTTTATTATGTTTGATATTTGGTCGGTCTGCAAGTTGGAATATTTCAACTTTACGGTAACCGTCTAACCTGAACTATAATATATTAGGTGAATAAGATGAATTTGCCAATCAGGGACGACTGATGAGTTAACATGGTTACGGAAATATGGCTACTCATTTTAAAGTTTCCAAAAAATTATTCATTTTGAATGCTTAATTTCTATGTAATATCCTCAATTATAGAACTATTTTTTTTAAATATTCTATTGACGTTGATCGTGCGTATGACTCGACATCATACATGCACAATTTTTATTTTTATATCTACCTATACTAATATCTTTGCGTGTGCGCCAGCATAATGCAAAATATTGTGTCGGATCGAAAGTCCACCGCGGCCTTAACACATAATAATATAATATATTATTCCGTCGTGTTTATTATCGTTGTGCTGTATGACGGCGACGGCGTTTGTTCACATCTCCGCGCCAAAGGACAAGTTCTAGCACGAATGTATATTATACGCGCATGATATAATATATACATATTATACAGGTGGATTGGCATTAAACAAAATAATATGAAAGATTTGTGTGCGTGTGCGTATATTGCGCAACTCCAAAGACAATGCATATAGTATGACATTGACGTGTGTGTACGAAAAACACAAGAAACGTGCGCCAAGTTACGCCGACGGGGGCCGCGAGCACGAGAAAAATGTATTTCCGTCTGGAAATGGAATTGCGCCGCTTGTGCTGTCGTTGCCGCAACGACGCGTGCCGCAGCGCGTGTTTGGTTGCGTCCGGCGTTCGACAGCCAGGGGCATCGTCGAAAACGATATCGTTTTTATCGGTGTTTGCGGCGGCGGTTGCGGTCTCGTCTCCGACCCTAACTTACAAACAACAATACTGTTTTGCCCGTTCGGAACGGCATCCCAACGGTCGACGAAACGTACAAAAGTTTAGCGGAACGCCACGAAAACGGCCACACCTGACTACGTCGAGTTCCGTGCTCGAATTCGACATTCATTCGTATTTGGCGTTCGCCGTAACGACTAACGAGTATGCAGCCGAGTGCCAACAACCGGAATTTTGGCGCCGCGAAATATTTCACGTCACAACAAGACACGGTGTTATTATTGTTTCCGCGCGGTCGATTGTTTTTTTTATTCGGCGATTAAACGCTTTCTAGGCGTCGATATAAAGGCGCAGTGGCCGTTACATCATAACCCACTGTTGTTGTTGGTGTTTTATTTCGTCCGATTAATTGTCATTACTACAATATTTGCGCCTGGAACGGAAACTATAATAATAAAAACGACCCGTGACAACAACGCAACGCCATTGTCGTTTATGCACGGTGTGCTCCACCCGCCGAACTTCTGCGAAAAGAGCGCGCTCAATCGACCAACACGCGCCGATTATTATATATTTTATTATTAATATTAATAATAATAACGATTCCACGAAAATTTACGGCGGCCGTTGATGCTGAATACCGGACGTTCCCGACTTCGGACGCCGCCGTATAACATTATAACCGTCAGATCGTCGTATGATTGTTATTATGATTATTACGGATAATTTTTATAGTATATTACAATGGTGCAGTACTATTACAATATAATGATTACACAGATTAAATGTAATTAATTTATTGTTTTTGTGATGTTTTTACCGAGAGACGGGAAAGTCGAGGGGCAGTAAAAGAAAAGTTTTTTAAACGCTGCAGTAAATTTTTTAAATTATAAACAAATAATAAATACTTTAAAAACGCTTATGTTTGTTTTTCATATTAATTATGATAATATATTATATACGCTGTGGAAGGTTGTACGAAAAGTCAGAGTGAACTAAACATCGTTTATCAATATATTTTACAGTCACATGGGCGTGAAACACGACAATATGACAATAATGTACTCCTACTATGGACAATCTACGTATAACTCACTGTCTGCTCATCTCTCGTCTACACACGTTTGGATTTTATGTACTTTACAAATCGCACAACACTCAGTACGGCGTATCTTGTCCAGTTAATTTTTTTTAAATAAATTATTTTGCTCCTTAGCGTTTAGTCTTTCAACGAAGTTATGTTTACATAGCAAAACGATTTTCTCTAACAATTAACTTAATCGGTCGTTAGCCCGTTTAGTCAAAACCATATACCTATCAAGTATAGTATCATGTATTCATGTACAATCTCATGTCGACATCTACCTATTCGATATTTACATTTTAAATGCATTTTGTGGACTTAAAACCATATATAGTTGTAATGTTGTAAACTTGTATATTATAATAATAATATAATACGTATGTTAATTTAATTAAGGCGCGCACGCCGCACATGCCATCTGTAATAACAGCGTTCTTACATTATTTACGTCATAGCATAATAATATAATACTTATAGTAAACAATTCAAATCAATTTTTATTTTTTAAACGTACCGTATTGAGAATTTGATTGTTATTCGTTCTTCGGCGTGGTGCCGTATGTTTTTTTACAACACACCCGATGCATTATTTTTCGAATAACATTTTACGTCTAATTGTATACAATTATAAATACGTGTAGCATAAACTGTCGAAGCAGTCGTTGTTAAAACGTGTAACGTATACATAATTTATGTCCGTTCGCAGTTAACGTATTAAATTCTTTGATAATTTTATATGTTCGAATCGACGGAGAAAAAGGTTTTCTCGAGGAAAAAAAAAGTAATAATAAGTGTTATTATTATTATTTTTTTTATGCGTTTTGTGACTAGAAATGCGTGCGTACTTAAAAGTTAAAACGCATTGGAGTACTCGAGTTCGGGATTACAATTTACAAGAGGCTCTACGCGTTTAACGACTTAAATCCACTGGCTTACACACACGTGCAGTATAATAATATTCTGTGCAGCAATACTACACACACATTTACATGTAGGTATATATCGAAACGAAACAATAGCCACGTAACACGTTATAATATACATGTGCGCGTGTATTGTATAATATACTATATTATATTGTATGTATGCACTGTACTGCGGGTTGCCTCAGCGTGTGTAGTGGAGTAGACAATAATAATATTCTCTAGAAAACGAATACAAAAAGATCGCGGAACGCGGAAACACACATCACAATAATAATAATAATAAAATCGATGGCATTATACAAAACAGTAAGTGTCCGAAAAATCATGCCGAGGCCGCACTACCGAGTACACGGAAGACGGGACTAACCGTTCATCTCAAAATTCGTAAAAGAATAAAAATGTGCGTCGTGGTCGCCATCATCCTGCAACTCACGATATATTGTGCGTTTATACACTATACATATTATTATATATGGCTCGGGGCACCTCGATTGATATTCGCGCGTACCTATATCCCATACGGCTATACATATTATATTATATCGCTGTTGTTGATGTTGTTGTTGTCGTCTACGATACGTTTTTGATTGCATACCTGACCTTGGCATTGATAAATGAACAATACTGCACACGTTATTTACCATGTGCGACGTGCGCGTGTGTATTTGCGATTCAACAGAGATTCGCTAATCACTAATAGGTAATATTCGTAAATACCTAATTACAGGGAAACTCGCGACAGCTCCAGTTGGCTTTGTAGGCTTATAATATGATAATTGTAAGCTTATATTATATTATAATTTATAACTGTTAAAAATATTGTATTTGCAACGACTAAATAAAAACACCGTATTGCATTGACGGAATAAGTACCAGTACTACGGAGTTTAGATCAAATCTACCTACAGAATACGCTCGTTGGGGTCATGTCCGATATCGTCAGCTCTACTGTCTAGCACAAATATTGTCAAATATTATATCATTATTCATTATCTTTGTCGAACAGTGTCCAAAAACAGTCAATTTGCAAAGCCAAACCATTTGAAACATAAAACCTGTATATCCATCGGTTGTTGGGTTGACGTTTGAAATAGGTACGACTGTTATTTTATCGAAACACAGTCGTGACATGGAAGTGGTTTGAAAGACTAGTCAAAATATTTATTATAAATCTCTTGTAAAAATTGTTGGGTCCATAGCCCGTGGGATGTAAGAGGACTCGCTCAAAGTCTTACCAAACTACGGCGCAAAGGTGCCCTAGTATCGTGGCTCTGCAGAGACAATTACATATTGTTCCTGTATGTATACCTACATATATTAATATATACTTTATAAATACTATCCATACTACGATGCGCGACGGACATCAATATAATAGTATTATAAATTATAATACAATCAAACCACGAAGGAATAAACGCGCGTGTGTCGACGACAATGACGCAGCGCGCACTGCACGGAGATCATAATATATTATATTGTTACAAATTTACAATGCTGTGTACAAGTACCTATCTACGAATTATTATAATAACAATATACCTAATAATATAATATAATCTACACCGCGACGGTACCGTACGTGTGCGGCGGGCCCACCGACGAAAAAGAAATAGAACGTGGTCAACGAGGCTGTTTTTTTTTACCCTTATCTGGACGGCAGATGACCGAACACGTTTTCCACTGTACTAACCCCCGGTGGGACGTCCGGACGATCATTTAATAAAGATGACTTTTCGGAAAGGTCTTTTACATAGCAATAGTGCAGTACATATATTATACTGCACATCCTATTTAGAGCATATACGGAGGTGGTGGCGGCACCGTGTATGCTGCAGTATGCACGAGGAGTATACATATATATACCTAAGTGTAATAAGTGTATACCTACTGCGCAGCTGCTAGGATGTAGGTTGATATAATAATATCAAGTCGGTGAATAGAGAAATCGTTGGAAATCGACTACAACACCCTAACCTCTCAGTTGTACACTCGCGTTTTGGTCAACGGGCCTTTGTCCGAGGGAGTATAATATGCATAAAAAAGTAACCCAATGCTGAATGCACTATCGTGATTCGTGGCTATATGATTATACCTATATACAACTATAAACACGCGATGTGTGTTTCGTGTGTAAAGTACGGCAACCGGCTCCGCGATAAACCCGTACAATAGTATACTTAATACATATATTTAGGCTATACTTGCCGCACTGACGCACAGCAGAGATCCGACTGAAAAACACCTTATACGCATAATATAACAATATAGGTTACACACATCACTGTAGCGGTGTTTGTCTGTATGACGACGGTTAAAAACAAAGAGCTCGTCCGGAGCATCATAATTCACCGATTACCATCGACCGGTGAGTGACTGAGTGAGCAGGCGGGCGGGTGAGTGCGTGTGTGCAGTGCGCGTGTTGTCTTGTCGAAAAGATAACAATCGTTATTCAAACCGATTAATTCGATATATCGGAATTTGACCCAGACCTTGACAGGAGTCAACAGCTTCGGACGTGGGTGGTTCGACGGCGCGTTTTATAAATGATCTGACGGCGGCGGCTGTGGCGTCGGCGGGACGCAGTCGCGGCGTACACAATATTATTATTTGTCTTCCCGCTGCGCAAGCGCACCAAATACCACTTCGCCCGGATGCTGCAGCTCGCACCTCGGAAGGATATTATAGTCGTGAAAAATAATATATTATTATATGATATAGTGCAGGATAATACACACCGCACAGCGTGTATATATTATATTATATTATAATATATGGGTACCTCCCGGCTCCCGACAGTAGATATAGGTATATGGTACAGGTATAACATAATATGTATATAGTTCGACGTTGTCCGTTTTATTGTATTATTGTCGTTTGTCCACGCGGTCAACGTTGTTGGTTTAAGCCGGCCTGAAATTTGTCACACGACCCGAACCGTGAAGAATTCGAACACAATATTATATATTATACATATTATACTTTGCACCCGCGGTGTGGTGTGCGGTGGTAACAGAACAAATCGCGGCCATAACGAATCGACAAACTAAATTTAACGACGTAATCGATTACTTTTCTGTATATTATAATAAAAATAATGTTATATTATAGTTTGTACGTGTAATAATAATAATAATAATATGGCCAACATGAGTGCCCGAAGGGCCGCTCTGCTGGCCGTAGGTATGCACTTCTCTGCAGCAGAGCATTCCACGCACACGGTGTAAATAAGTGTGATACTATATAAACGCACGCGCGCAAGACAGTAAAAAAAATTTCCATGACTGCTATAATATTATCAACGAACAGCATAAATTACTCGCTTATCTAATGCGGAGATTTGAAAAATACATTATATGAAAAATGTATATAAAAAAAATTATGCCTACATATTATGTATGAAGCTCGTTGTTTGTACAAAAACGCGTGCAGACGATAACGAACAATATATTATATTCTATAATATAATAGTATATACACATGGTATTGTACATTTTTCAGGACTAATGCGCGATTGCCACAGTCTCCAAAATGAGTAATATCCGAGAACGAAATGACGATGCTGCGTTTCGACGCATGCGTAAAGAAAGGCCGAGTAGTGTTCGTTGACGTTGTTTGATTTTTTTTCTTTATCAATGAATCAACCGAGACTTTATCGTCGTTTAATTATCGCGAAATGGATGAAACGTTTTTTTTTCTTCTTTTTTCATCTCTCGTATTCAATCCTTTGATGTTCGCGCGACCGCGTACAGTGCAGCATAATATATACACACCATCGTCTAACAGTCATCACATCACATCTCCTTGACTGCCCACGGTATCCTATCGACGCTGCACGGGCAACGTTGGAGTTAAACATGGTAAGTCCGCGGGGGTGGTTCACCAGACGCCTGTAGTGGTCGGTGCGGTTACGAATCCCACTCGCGGACTGTGTGCAGCGTTGTTTGTTTTTTGCCTTTACGGTGACTTTCGGTACCGCCGCCGTACCGGTACGTTTATCCCGCGGCTGATATCATTCGGCAAACGAACAAAAACGCATGCTATGATAATAATATTATTATTTTTATTAATATGGGAAGAATTCTACACATCGACGCCAACAAAATTAAAACGAAATCCGATATTTATTTACCTACACCACCAGACCTATATTATGTGAACGAGAAAAAACAAAATTAAATATGAAGATATTACCAACCTATACTACATGTAATAAACAACAACGTCAGTATAAAATATCACGCGAGGTGTGTACGTGCAGCGATATCGCGTATATTATGCCGTCTATTATATAGAAATAAATTCGTCAACATGAATCGCGATAAACGTATCATGGCTAATGGCTATACGGCTTTATGGGTAACATTCGTTTTAAGTTTTAACACATGTCCGTCATATTATTAGAGTGCGTTCGCGTCGGAATGGTTTTAATGGCCGGTCGGCAACTCGTTGGCATGTGAATTTACGCGTCTATAATAATACAAGAGCGGCGTTGGGTCGTAAAAATCGTCCGTAAATATTTTCCCGGTTGCGTAATAAATAACAATATTATAATATCATCATCACAGATAATGATATTAAACTATATCGGTGATAATATCGTGTTTCCACGGCCTAGAGCAGCACTATAATAATAATAATAATACCAGCTAATAATAGTCGATGATACGAAAATAATATTCCATTTGACGGGAAGTCGGATTATGCGAGGGACGAAGAGGAATGAAGATAAAATACACACACATAATTATAGTGCCGCACTGATATGTATATTTAATCAATGTTTTTAAGTTTGATGATTCTGCCAGTTCATCGTAGTTACAATACGGGAAAATGTTGATTTATCGAAATCGCCATTACAACGACGGTGACAAATCTGTATTTGTGTGTCTTGGATTTTAATAGTAGTATATAATTATCATTAAACAGAATACATAAAATGTAGCTCCGTAAAAAAAAATGTATTCAAAATATTTATTTGTATAATATACCACTATAACATAACATAATATATTACCATAATAAATTAGACGCAATTGTTTGAGAAAATTTTTCAAGCAATCCAAATAATAATTTGGATTATCTTCTAACCATTTGTTAATTGCAATACCTAATTAAGCGATTACAAACATAATTACTAATTACTAATTTCCATCTGACTTTCGATCGTATATTATCCTATTATCCTGTAATGTTTGTATATGAACATGAATCTATTTATGACCAACACTTAACGTTTATCAATGCGTTGATTCAATTAATTTAATGTTCATTTAAAATACCTATTGAACAAATGTTAAAAATGTTATCTTACATGTTTTCATTTAACAGCGGTAACTCAACTTTTCCGATTAGGTAAATACGGTTAGGTAAATATGATTAATTATAATATTATAATATTTTATAGAACGATTATAACCATAACAATATAATATAATTCGGCATATTTTACATGACAATTAATTTTAATTAATCGATATAATAGAACCGATACCCACCTACTGAATATATACAATATGTATTATATATTTATATCTATATAATATTGTATAATAATTTTACCGTTCGATAATTTTTGAATGAGAGCTTTTTCGATTTATATCCTGGCAATTTATACATTTGCACTTATAATATTTGCTGGCTCCTTGTTGCAGGGTACCTACATTATTATAATATACTATATACATACATACACATGCATATTGCACAAATGAAACACCGATGCAATTTATTATTCATAATTTATACCGGCATTATTATTGCATAGTAATATTATTTATATACGCGTGCAGCACACACTAAACGCGACGCGTGGTCGTGTCTCCGCGGATTTATAATATAAACGTATAATAATAAAAATAAAGATAATATAATACATCGGCATAGGTATATTATGTGTATTACACTTGTGTATATATCGGAACCGGGTGAAAGACCGCCTTTATGCTCACTTTTTTTCTCTCTTCCGATTTTCCCGTTGCAGCCGATAATTTATTCGTGTTTTACGTGCCGAGGCACAAAACACTACAGACTAATATAATATATAACTTAAACGAGAGGTGGACGGACAGACGGACGCTTTCGTAATAAGACCGGCCGTTCGGCCGTAGGCCCAATCACAGTTATAACCTATACGACGGCGACCGCATACCGACTTTGCGGTACCGCGTGATTTATCGCACGAAAAGCTGCCAAACTGTTTGTTACACGAGTTGCGACCGTATTATAATAATATTATACCCTACGACCCGCGCTGTTATCTGTTACAATGCTGACTTTAGCGAGCCCTTGTCCCAAATCCAAACCTAAACGCTCTATGTCTCTATATGTCTTTATACACGACATATTATTGTCCGCGGTTACAGTAATGGCGTAACACAGTGTATCATGTCTGACAATAATATAGCGATATTTTATCTGCAGTAAAGGCGCATCAAATGATTCGTCGAAAATTCATAATTATTCCGGACATATCGTTCGTCAACCGTTTTCGAATTTAACCACTCGAAGTACTTAAACGTATCTGAAATTCGTTTTTCGTTTACCCTCTTATTTACATATTTTGTAGGTCTTTCGTGAACTATACTATACGTTTAGCGGTTGCCGTCGTAACAATTAATGTATTCCTAGTCTCAGCTGTCGTAATTTTATGAGTTCCTACGAGAGTACCTATATAGTATAATCATTTATCACAAACTACTTACTAACTATATGAAATATAGCCTGCGCCTTGTGGTATTATAGGTACTTCACCTTTGCCGGAGTGGCCGGATGGAAAACATGACATATACATTTTATATATATATTATATGTGAACCTGGAATCTTTTATTCACGAGCACGAACGATTGACAAAACATTTATTGAACACCTTTATATATTTACAATATACCTAATATATTATAGCACAAATGTTTGTATGTGGGAAAGGGGAATCGAAAAACACTTTCAATCCTTGACATTTTTACTTTCGATTTCTTTTATCAATTTTTTTTGAGGATTTAAGCCCTAGAATGGTTATGGCGGAGGACGCTACACGGCCATTTGTTGTCTCCGTCTTACAAGTGCGTTACATATCACTATCGAATTTACGCTCAGCAGATCACGTTTAGCTCCGTTAGTTTAAAAACTAGAGTGAATCGACCTATTATAAAACTCGATGTTAAAATCATTATCTGTGCTTGTATATGGATTTATTTGCAAAAGTTCAATTTTTTAGCAAGTTATGCGTTAGTGTAAATTAAAAATGCCCATAACTCACTTATAAACTGAGTTATCGTAAAATACCCATATACAAACACAGATAATATTCTTACAATCAAGTTTCATATTAGGTCGATTCACTCTAGTTTTTAAACCATCGAAGTTAAACGTGATCTGCTTAGCGTAAATTTGCTATGTTACGCACTTGTAAGACGGAGACAACAAATATCCGTGTAGCGTCCTCTTAACGGATTTTAGTAGGTACACGATTGAGCCATTGAGAATGAACACACTTATTGCTCATATTGCGGTATAAGTACCTATACCCACCGATAAATGATTGTTTATATAATGATATATTTTAGAATAAGGTTTACCAACATCCGTTGTACTGACTTTCCGTATTGGTTTATGGCTAGGTATAATATAATGTTTGTGCATTACACATTTAATCACGCGGTACACGCTACTATAATATATGTGTACATCTGCGTAGTATAATAATTATAGTTTGTTATAATAGGTATACATAATTCGTTTTGTTTATGACGTGCTGCGGCGATTATCGCGGGCGTACAGTTGCGTACCTACCGCGGCGGCTTCTGTACATCGGTGGTCCGGGTAAATATTGATAATAAGTAATAACGTGTTCACGAGCGGTAGCGAAAGTCGTCACCACGAGCGTGTATAATACGTACAGTATACATTATACATATATACTATCTGATACAGTTGTCAGTCGGTCATTATTACAACCACAGTGTAAACCGGCGTCCGTTGTTTGTTTTCTTAATTTATTTTTTAAACGTTTCCCGTTGTCAAAAAATTCCGCGCGACCTTCGGGTGAAAACCGTATTGGACATGAAACTGTGAAAGTAGCCCGCGCCTACAATGATGGCCCGCATAGCGGTTTAATATTATATTGTATATTATACGGGATACGGATACCTATATTATAACACCGTCCTAACCTAACACAGGCGCATACTCACATTTATTATAGGCATAGTATTTTAATATGTGCACGTATAAATGGGCAATTAATAATATACCTAATGACTAATATATACATTACACGTAAGTCTAGAGTTTTATTTTTTACATTAAAAGCGTACAAAATCCAAAAGCTCAATCTACGTGTTATATTGTGTCAGCGGTGGTGGTGTATAGTAAAATAATATAATATTACGTTACGAAAAATAGCTGGTAATGCTACATATTACTACCGTCCTACCTCATACTACAGAAAATATGATATTATAAGCTCCAAGGCGGTACGATTTGTTTTAGTAACACGGGATATAAAAACAAAAAATATACAACGTTTATAATTTTATTCAGACAAGTGTAGAAATCGACATTGAATTGAGATACATTATCATATAGTGACGTTCGTCAATTTGGCACCGGGAAATTATGCCAGGGCTATATAAGTAATTTCAAAAAATTGCTAGGAATTTAATAGATTTTACTATTCTATATTTAGAATTTGCTAGTAACTCATTCAAGTGTAAATCAAAATAAAATATGCCGGTGTCAACTTGACACAGCACTGGCACATTATTCGATCGGCTTGAAAGTGGTATCAAACAATTTCTAGGACATAATACAAATTATTGTGTCACGCATACTACTGAGTTCGTCCAGTGATGGCTCCGAGTATAATAATAATATAATATGATATAATACATTTTACGGATACACAATAATAAGACCCGTATTCTATAATTGTACGCGTATAATGTTAATGTATTGCATGAAATTGTTTTTAACCGCTGGCGAAATCGTGTTTCGAGCCACCGTAGTCGAATAACACTGGACGGACATGCGATGCAAGTATGCAACTGACATTTTATTCCACCCGGAAGGCCGGAACGCGTCGACGTTGGAATCGTCAAAACAGTCATAACAAATATAACACAACCACTTGTTTATGAGAGCGCCCGGATATTAGTTCGACAAATATTCGGACAGCCTAAGTATTTCATAATTATTAGTATTGAATAATTGCACCGCGCATTCACGAGAGTATTCGATTCAAGCGATCGTATTGGCGCGCACAATACAAATTACAAAACGCCGTTTAATTACGATTTCTGACCTTAACGACCGCCGCTGCCGCATCATGATAAATTGTATCTACATATGTCATATTATAATAATATTATACTATGCACATAATGTGGCTGGTGGCTATTACAGAAATATATGATTAGTTTTAAATGGTAAAAAATAGCGACATTGTGTATTGCCTAATAAAAGTGCCTGTATAGCTTTATCATCACGCACGCATTATACGGTTATGTATAGTGTGCACATGATAATATAAAATAATATGCGCAATGCGCACACTGCATATAGGTATTGTATACAGAGTGATTCACCAAGATTACTTATACCTATTTTCTCTTTATTTTCCACTATAATAGATACTCTTAGTGGTATAAAAATCCAAGTATTTCAAACTACTTATAACTCTTATTGTATTTACTTATTTAATTAAGTTCCAAAAAATTAGAATTTGAATAAACTCATTATTAAATTGAAAAATGGTGGTTAGCATTTTTGGTAAATCACTCTGTATAATACATGTTAATAATGTACCATATATTATAATATTAATTACTATCATTATCTCAATGGTCAACGCACAAGAACAAGACGTACAACATTTAGATAATTGGTATTACTGCACTAGTATATTATAGTATAGACAAACCATTTGACAGTTTTGTTAAATATTTGAGTAAGAATTATTAATAATATACTTCTCAATATTCAAATAGCATTTAAAAAAATGTATTCCACATACCTATTTGTATTTTATATCTTAATTTTTTCTAATAATTCTCAAAAATAAACAGACTTGTTGTTTCTTAAAAGTTATGCATAATTGCTAACAAAAGTTATACATA
The DNA here is from genome assembly GCF_019925205.1 of Metopolophium dirhodum. Taxonomy (NCBI): domain Eukaryota; kingdom Metazoa; phylum Arthropoda; class Insecta; order Hemiptera; family Aphididae; genus Metopolophium; species Metopolophium dirhodum. The sequence continues at coordinate 17,494,683 of NC_083562.1, forward strand.
ACAATGCGTTGAAGTATATGAAATAATAATTCTAATTTCAGTTGTAATTTTAAACAGCCATTATTTAAATATATTTTAATAATTTTAGCAGATATAATTAACTGTTTTGAATAAAATTGGAAAATGTATAGGTAAATAGGCCAATATATTATACTTGCTTTAAGTATTTGTACGTTGTACCTATACTTGAAAATTTTTCCTAATCGAATAATAATTAAAAAACTAACATTTTTAAAGTACTATAGTCGTGTTGTAAGTGTTAGGTATTAAGGTATATGTGAATGTGAGGTATAAACATTATATGCCAAGTGACAAGTGACTAGTTTAACATTGCAATTTTCGAACATTACGATGGGTGTGTAATGTGTATATATTTTATTTATACGTTTAGCTATTTGACGTCTTGTTGTTGCAATGTAATAATACTAATGATATTGTAATATTGTATTCGACTGGCGTTACAATAATAATATGTTTGAATCTACGCACCACGCGCATCCTGTGCTAATTCAAGAATTCTTAATACCTGCATAATATACTTTATATATATATTCGCGATGAAAACCTAAAAAAAACGTAATAATATAAATGAATAATGATTAATATGAATACTTCTGCTGGTGCAGTTATAGCTGCGGAAAACACTATGCAAAATATTTCGGTATTAATGTGTCGATTTTTTCGATAAATATATCGTGCATACTATTAAATCAATGATAATAGTATTATACTTATAACAATTATTTCGCTTGCCTCTTGCTGTCCTCTGGTTTACTGCAGGCCGCGCTCGAGAATTTTTTTACGTTGGTATATCGTATATATACGCGGTTAAACACGTACCTATAATATTATTATTATTATGCATGCGATCCGAACAATAATAATCGTTCATATTGATTTAAACAACGTGCACAAAAAACCGGTTGCTACGACCATTTTTTAGGGATAGAAAAACTAAATTTATTACGAGCCCATTCGATTGTCGTAAAACCACGAGTTTCCTACGTGTTCCATCGTCAAGTTTAATCGGTAACTGAAAATTCACGGATGATAAAAACTCTATAACATACCTATATAATATAACGTACCTACATATTATTATAATATGTACAATATCCCTACGGTTTAGTTTTTGTAATATTTTAAACTAGTATTTTTTTCTAAGACCGTGCACCAAAATACGTCACGCGTTTATTATTCTTGATGATTTTATTAACATTCGTGAACAAACGGTTTTTTTTTTGCACATGTATAGCAAAATCTATATACAATACGCAATAAGTATATGTAGCCATGTAGGCGTATGAGTAGTCTTACGTGAGCGTTTTCTTGAAAGAACAAAACGTTTTGATCTCAAATTCCAACCTTTTTTTTGAAGTATTATTACTTCGGATATCCGTGTGCCTTACTGCCTTGTGTTGATTTACCAACATGCAGGTAAACATTATTGTGCTGTATACAAGAACATATTATTCTAACGATTTTGTTTATTATGTTATTGTCAATTCGTGTTTGATAAATTGTAGGGATTTCTAAAATCCGCAAAAAAAAAAACACGAATTTCCAAAATAAAGATTGGGATCACTGGGGATAAACTACAAATCCTTGTATCCGAAATCTTCGAACAATGTAATTCGGTCGTACTATAATAAATCAATTGTGGAAAATCGTCGTTTTCCATTGATATAGATTATTGAGTCATAAAGGTTTATTATAAAGACAAGATTATGTACTTACATTTTTTTGTACTACATCCGTGCGAGTTTTTACAAAGGAACTTACTTATATAGGTATATATACATATAGATCAAAGAAAAAATACAATTTTATTAGAAAATCGGTTCTTCTTAATAGGATTTGTCGAGTCACAATCAAATTCAGTGTGTATTCGTTGAGTGTACCAAGCACCTAACTATGTGTGGGGTCTATTCTCGAATATACAACCCACAGCATCTATATTATACATTCGAGATAATGAAGAAGATATTCTATCGACAAAATAAGCCGCCTTTTCGAATTTCACCAATAAATTAACTGTGTTTTTGACGGTTTTAAAATATAACGGAACAAACCCCATTACCCCAATGATTTAAACTATTATTGTACTTGTATAATATATGAATAGAGGGGTCTCTACCGTAAATTCAGGTGAAAGCTAATAAAAATAATACCTAAATGAAATCTAGATACTCGTTTACGAATACAAACATATAAAAATATATGAGTTAAAATTGTCAAAATAATTTTAGAATACTGCAAATTAAATTATTATGTCCATACATAAAAAAAATTAATAATGAAATACAATTATTTTGTATTTTGTTTAAATCAACCCGTGTATGAGGTACAGCTGGTCAAAGAATTACATAAGTATATTCATATTCAAATGTTTTTTAACCTAATATACCTAGTCATCTAAGAATTTTACCAGAAGTTTTATATTTTTACCAGAATGACAAACATTTATGGTTAATCAATATTATAAATTATAATTATTATTATATTTAAAATTATTAATACATATTAAGTACCTATATTACTTTTACATTATCGTCGTTTGACCCCGTCTTGAATTTATTTAAAATAATGTTTGATAATACAATTGTGTTAATATATTATGTTAATCTTTACTAAAATTATTTTAATTAATCAATCATATTATTATGACAAGATGACATCATAATACATTATGTTAAACTAATTTAATAACACGAAAAACGCACTTCGGCTACAATATAGTTATAATAAATGAAATCGTAATATTTTTTCAATGTAATTTAAAAAAGCAATCATTATAGAACCTCGTATTATAATCTCGGAAGAAAAAATTATACCCGCTGAAAACTTAACTAAACCTACACAAGATTACAAGACGCATCTGTATATATATATGGTACGATGATGGTCCTCTACAACTGTGGTGATGAAACATATCGATTGCCAGTGAAGTTTGTTATGAATACATTATAATAGTTCTCGAAAGAAGAAAACTAAAAAAAAACAAAATTAAACCGGACGTCAGCGTTTCTGACACTTTCCATGATGATAATAGTTTATTTGTTTAACTAGCCACTTGAACATTTCATTCAAAAGTCATTATGCATCGTAAGGGGTTCCTATGATTAACGCGTTTGTATACGTGTCTATATGTACCAATATATAGGTGCATTATACATTGCCTCGTATTTATTCATGCAGCCACACAGTTTAATTTTATTCAAGACTAGGAACAGCCACGACTCATAAAAAAACAAACGAAGGGGTGGGTATATGATTTATCGAATTTTTTATATAGATACCCCGCCCGCCACTTGACCGCGTCACCATCGCACACTCGCACGTATTTCCTGCGTCATATTATTATTAATCGAGCCATGAGTCCGTATAATATATATTATATTAATCACGTTCGTATCGGATTATGTTTACTCGAAAAAATACGAGGAAAACTACGGCGGCATCATATTTTATATCTACCTAGCGATATAATAATGTGTTTGACGACGATGGGGAGTAAAGAATAACGTTATTAGGAGCCACGTGTGTTTTATATCGTTGTTTTTGTAAATTGTGCCTCAGTCTTCGCTCGCGAGTCGCCAGTAATTAAATTGAAAAGTTCGTAAACAATATTATATGGATTAAAATGTATAACACTTAAGTAATAACCACAGTTACCACATCACCAGCAACGTAAATCTGACGACTTCACAAATGGCATCGGCCCCGCTGTATAGGGTTTAGGGTTTCTACGTTTTTTTGAGTATACATATACCTACAACCTACATATATAGTTTCACGAAAAACTGAGCCTAAAATATATGATTCGCTTTTGTGGAACACGTACATGCGTTTTTTTATTTAAATAATATTTTGTTTTGGTTTATACGCGTATACATAAATCTTATGTTCAACTTACGAACGTAGGTATACAACACGTTCAGAGAGAACGGCTTCTACTCTAACGTTCAAGAAGTCATAAACGGTTTTACAAGGGAAAATGAAAACAATTAAGCAGTCTCGGGTGACAGACATCGTTCTTGTTCTTTACGCAATAAAAACCTCTTCAAACACAACGACTTATAAAGGTCTTCGGACCACTACAACTATACTGCAGGGTCCACGAGATCATAATCGAGTAACCAACATTTACGAGTTTTAATTTCACGAGACTAACTAAATACCTTGTTCATTACGATTTAATTACATTATAAATACTAAGGTACCTATTAATTATTATGATTAAAATGCATGACGTTATTTCGCTCTGGATACCATATTCGTTATTTATATAATAATATGTACAGTATATGCATTATGCACTATACACATTGTTATACGCATAGCCTAGATTTTTAAATCCACATATTATTTGAAATTATCGAAGTATGATACCTATTAGCTATACATGTAGTAACTACATTTAGTAGAATATCGTCGATATAATACGTAATTATTTATATTATATTTTTTTAACCCAAGTCGTACTGCAGAAATTATTAACTTTTTTTTTTAATAATATGCAATATTAAAAATTTAAATAACGTATATTTTATCAAATTAGAATGTTGTGAATCATAATATTAATAATGATGGGTGTACATAATATATCATACGCTATACCACCAGCCTGTAGCACGTTTTATATAATATTGTTATTTATTTTTTGTTGGTGTAAAAAAATCGTAAAATTGTGGTACGTTTTCTTGGGCGCGCTAAATCATCGTCGTTACGACCGCCGGCCGGACCACAGCAGTTGCAGTTTAAAACGAAAAAGCAAAAGCGATTTTCATCTCACTCGCGCACCCATACTAGTTATATACCGTGTAGTAATAATTATACACGTATATTAACCATATACCTAACATACACAAACAAACAAACACTCACACACACTCAACGAAACGCACACGTATTACACGCACGCTGAAATATAGCATACATAACAATAATAATAAAACGAGCATACGCAGGTCTATAATAATATAATATATTATAAAATATCGTGTAACAAGCAAAGGATCGAGGAGATCAGCGAAGGACGGCGGCGACACGGGGTTCGACGAGGAGCGGCCAGTCGATCGTCAATCATCTGCCGCTGCCGCCGTAAAACCACCTATATATATATTATATTATTAGGTATATTATATTATACACCTAATACCGACTCGCGTGCTGCTTATACGTATACCGCGCCCATTAGTCGTACTATAATATAGGTATATAATATTATTTTTGCAACGCGTTTTTTTTTTTTTTATTATTTATTCCTCTCCGTTCGATTTTGTTTCCACGTCGTCTTTTCAGCGTTTATTATTATTATTATTATTATTGCGCATGCGAATCAGACGTGCGTAATAAATTCGCTGGCAAATTCGAAATATCTTTTAGACAACGGTCGAGCGGTTTGTGGTTGCCGCTGCCATTCATCGTGCGGGACTATCTAAACGGTTTGTTTGTTTCACGCGCACAATCGGACGCGTTTGCGTGCGGTGTGCGTATATTATAATACTGCAAGTAGGTGCAGATGCACACGGTCGCAGCCTCTCGGCCGTCTCTGCCGATCGCAATCGTCGCGTTTCCCGTGCCGGTGGCCGCTTATTCGCATTCATGAATAATATGATAATATTAATTAACGGCAGCCGCGTGCGAGTAAAATATAAATGCGAGAAAAATTGTCGACGGCGTGTGTGTCTGTCGCCGCCCGGATACACATTATAATATTATATGCGCATACACACACATACATACATAGTTTTATATAGCTAGTATAGGTACCTAATGCCACTAATATAATAATGTATAAAACCCGTTGCCTTGCGATGCCGCAGTGGAAAAAGATAATATTTTTCAAAGTTCAATAGTCGCCACCTCACCTGCCATTATTATATTATATTATAAAAATATAAACTATTCAGATAATTCTAATCCTTAGTCCATCCACTGCAGCATATCTCATATTGGTTAGGTACTTTTGTAAAGACGAAGCTGCAGCTGAATAGTGTTACCGAGGTAGTATATCACATATTCTCAAAATAGATATTATCTATATATTCGTTTTGTTTTTGGTGATATAGGTAATAATATGGTTATTGGTTGATAAATTATAAAAATGAGGTTGCAGTGTCAACGAGAAAAAACATGCAGTTTACGAAAAAACCATCCTTATGGCCCTAAACAGTCCAACTAAAACATATTATAATCATTATAATCATTAGTCACTCATATGAAGTCTTCGTAATTATATAGGTTAGCCAGGTTGTTTAGTACCTATAGGTACATCACATAATCACATGGATACAGTCTATATATTATAATGTATAAAATTTCGACAAATATAACATATATATTATAATTTCTAATATGTTTTAATTAGACAGACGTAAAATAATAGCTGTATTTCTAGTTGTCACAATATTTTTTCACCGCAATAAAAAATTAAAAACTCCTTTTCTCGTCAATGTGAATACCGTTTGTTTATATACTTATAAATTATAATCTATATAGTTTAACGTTGTACTTGCGTAATATTATATTTCAGAATATGAATTCAGGTTGAGCGACTGCAGCTGCTATATCATATATACCTATAGGTACCTGTACCATTATATATTTTTATCAAAGTTTCTTTATTAATGGTTGCATTGACTCTATACGTTACGAAAACTGGTTATTGGTTATATACCCGCCATATTAAGTAATTATTACAAGCGTAATGAGATTAATAGCTATGAACAGCCGAACAGATAAATGTCGTATTGAGTAGTTTGAGTACTTTAAAGTTCGAATGTGTAGATAGTTGTAGTGCCATAGTGGTTATACCTATACTATAAACCAAAACGTCTAAAAAGTATTCTAATTTATCGCCCGTCAAAAATTGAATATGTATAAAACGATATAAAATATAAATATATAATATTAATCCGAAACACTTAAATATGTGTATATGTGTAAAAAGTAAAAATCGTAATCAAAAGCTTGTTGTAATCAATTTACATATTATATTTAAGACGATAAAGCATATAGTGCAATAATTATTACATTCATTCATAATACTGTAGTAAATTAATTTTTTAAAATTTACCTAAGTAATGTGATGTATTGACGTATTGTAACATTTTTTTTTTCAAAAAAATCTGAACGGTAAAATATACCTTATATGTTTTGATTATATTATATTAAAACAAAATTAATTTAAAAAATACCCATTTTTATCGACACAAAAATATTAATCATCGACGATAACAACGAAAATAATATTGAATCCATAATGTGGCGTTGTAACTAGAATCTACATATAGTTTTACATATTTAAAAGAAAAACAAATGATTAACGTGGTATGCGTGATAACATGATTCAGGTAGGATAGTTGTTTTTTAATTGTTTTAAATTATTGTTTTCGTTCTGCTGGTTCTATAGTAAGATATGACTAAGTATAAAATGTACAAATTTTTAAATATTATACTGTAAACACCTAAAGATATAGCCATGGAGATACGAAGTAAATATTGACTACATATTTATTTACTAAGAATTTGTAGAAAAAGTTTTAATGATTAACGAAAAAACAATTTAAAAAAATAAATTAATGCAACATTCTTCCATTCATCAGCAGTACCAAAATTGTAGCCAGTAAATTGTATAATATATATTCATGATTCATCAATCATCACCATCACGCGCATATATTATATTGCCGTCAGATTTTATTGCGTTTATTACAAACAACAACCCCACGTGAATAAAAACTGCAAACTCGATTCTTATAATAATAATTGTTTACTTAAAAAAAAAACATGCGTAAACATATAATATGAGCGGCACGCCTTTTACCGAATACCTACAGACATCCTCGGATACTTGGATCGCACGAAACGACCTTAACGACCTTCGCGTATCGGTACCTTTACATTATATACATATATATATGTTCGAGTATAAATACGATGTACAGCAATAACCAACCGATTGACACGAAAAAAAATATGTATATGCCAAAATATTTGTCCGTCTCCTGTTCCTTAAAAACTGTCCACGCACCATACGCCCTAACATATCTGTATATGTATCTTCAATACCAGTGATTTGCATATTATATGTATATATGTATATTATAAACTCTCTATATATATATGTGTGTGTGTATGTAGGCTATTGTACATATACTTGTAATGCGCGGTGGCGGCGGTTGCCCCGGTCGGAATTTAACCCTGAGCTTCCTCCTCGTCGTGCGTGCAGTCCGATGGTCCGACGTACACCTATCAGCTGCAGTATAAAGTATATACCTATATATAATAATAATAATGACGGACAACGTGAGCGTAATGGACTTTATACATACATCTATATACGTTTGTGTATAATATACATCAGTCGTATGTGATGTGTATACGTATAATTTTTGTCGAGGCCCCTTGTTATTAATATTACTTCTTGGACCAGTTTTCGCCCGAGTTCGGATCTGGTTTACACGCGCCTACCCGTTACACAGACACAGACATACAGACACAGACACACACAATTCTGTCGGAGCACCGGGAGAAAAACCAGTGAAGTACGACAGTACAATTCAGGTATATGTATAATGCGTGTTATTTGTTTGCGGCGTAATTCCAGTCGGTATTTCATATATTTTCAATGCATTACAGGTTTAGTTGTATATAATATTATACATTTAGTCTGTCCGGAGGATTACATGGTTGTCGTCATCGGATAGAAAAAAAAAACCATAAAAAATAAAAATAATTACGTTTCTCGAGGGTAGGTAATGTATATAATGGTACGGGATAACGTAATAATATTTGATACTATACCGAAAAAAGGATTGTGAGACAGACATAGTGAGGGTTAAACAGTAATATATATTATACAATATATAGGAACACCATTATATACTTATAGTACATCATACCGTAGTAACATGAGTATTTGTGATTATCGCCGAAGAGACTTTAAATGCGTTGGAGTCGTCTTCGTCGTCGTCGTCGTCGTCCTCGTCGTCGTCGTCGTCGTCCTCGTCGTCCTCCTCCTCCTCTTTATATATCTAGACATATAATAATATTAAATAAATCTACCGGTAGGTAGGTTGTATAGGTATAATAATAATAGCGGTCGGCGACCAGTGTCCAGACGTCTGAATATCTCGAGGCACCACCAGACCCCATGTACATGATATATTTCTTTTCTTCCGACTATGTATGTCCCATCCCTCCTGCCACCACATGAGTAATTTTCAGTTTTATCCGTTTTGGGCATCGTCGCTGTTTCCGATATATTTGCTGGTACGACACACCTTTGGCGTCAGTGCTGGGTGCCGTCCGTCATGATCGTCGCCACAGAACGCTTCGCTTCATCGAAAGACCTTGTAGATTTTATGACAAAACCGTGTTCATATTGTATAGAAGAAACCACCACCGTTTACGGATCATTTGGTAACACTTTTTTTCTTTCAAGACAAAGCAAAATTGGTTTTAAAAAGGTTCTTGTGTATAAGCATAAATATTATCGCACGCCTTCCTTCACTAATATAATATATAATATATTTTTACAAATTATTTTCTCAAGAATATAGAGGTTTCTATAAATCGGTGTATAGTTATCCATATTATTTATATAATCCACAAAATCACAACCAAAAATGATATACCTAGTATATGTTTCAATTGTCTAAGCTATTAGGAGGTACTGCACTTACTTTGTGAAGATTCAGCTTCAATATATAATAAATAATACGTAACACTATAATAAAATGCAAAGAATGAAAAACTTTGTGCTATATATTACAATAATTATAACACAGATTTGTTATTGGACTTCAACAATAACAACAACAGTAATAAAATATAACCCACTCTCAACCATACAAATTACACTAAACGTTACTCGTAAAAAACTTACTCTATTAAGTCTGGCTTTTTTCTAATTTGGTTATATTGTAAGATAAAATACGGTTGACATTGTCTCGTGGTAGTATCCAGACCCTTTTAAATAATTTAATAATTTGGACTTATTATACATAATTTCTTCTAACGTAATTACCTTGAAAAAAATATATCTTAAGAATTGAATTATTTTTTATAAATCTCGTACAATTTGAAGGACACTAATAATTTAATTGATTTCGAAATAAATATAAAATGTACATTGTAAACATCCAAAAATCTCATCTCAATAATACCCTCTATATTATGTTATAATCGTCATTAATTCTATGAACAAATAATATTGAATAACGATATTGTGTTTCATATTGCTTCGGGGATAAGCTATGAATCAATGAAATTATTAAAAATTATTTTTTTAAATAGCAAGGATTACCTTGAACTAAATCCAAGTAAATACTACGATCAAAATAATAATATTCTAAAATAGTAATTATATATTACAACCATTACAGGTAATGTATTAAATATTAATATAACTTATAAGAACCTACCTCAGTTACGACAAATATAATCAATGGTTAAATTATACGTACATATGAGCCAAAAAATGGTATTTCTAATAATTAAATTTAAAATTTTGTTTTTCTATTTTATTTATTTGTCAATTAATTAATTTAGTACACGATAGTCGATGATGATTTAAAATTAAATGCATAATTTCTTACCCTGACAAAATAAAAAAACTAACTACCAACTACCAAGGATCAAGCAAACGATAAATATAGATATATATATAATTTTTTTTTTCTATAGTCTGTTTTCGTCATTATTATCTCTGTCAATCGGTTCGATGGCTGTATTATTCTGTGGTTACGAATGCGTCTGGAATGCAAATGATGCATTTGGACGAGAGCCGCATCACCAAAATAATGAAATAATATATACAACCCTCCTTGACTCTATAATTTACAGCCGACTATTATAATATCGTGTGGCACATGGATCGACGTGTTGGTTACAATAATATATGCTCTTGGAATATTGATAATCCTCACTATATAATACCGAACATAAATTTGTGTATAAATGAGAATCTCTGACGTATGCCAGTCGTAACCGAAACCGCTGAAGGTGAATATTATAAACAACAAGTGGTGGTTAATAGACATTTTATAAGTAGGTACATATAAATATATAAAATGCATAATTGTATACCACAATTATATTATGCACTATACACGGTTCAAGTTAGGTAGCTTCGATCGTATATTCGTACTCAACGTCTTGTCGGCGCACTGCTGATGTACATACTACATGCCAATATTATGTAGCTACCACTTTCATGACGGCATAGGTATATAGTATTATATAATATAAACATTGTACACACTAATATCGTCTAATAAGTGTAATTTCGTTAAACTATACATACAAAGACGTTTTAACAAAATAGTTTCTGACCGATTTGGAAACCAATTTAAACAAATAAACCATTTAGACCACGAAAGAACTAGGACTATTAAAAACGTATCACGGCCGAATATAGGAAGAGCCGAAGAGGTGAACTCCCCTGCAGCAGCGCGATGGGGGTACCTCTAGACCGCCAGACGGTCATTAAAAAGTTATATACCAGTGACCAATTACACTGTCATTAGATTTCAACCAATGCGGCTTACAAACAGTGATAAAAAAAAAATGAAAAAACGTAGATGTCATGTTCACAAGTGACCGTGAACTCGAGAGCTATCAAAGGGCACGAGATTATATTATTATAGTGTTTCTCGACCGCTGGTATCACTATCGTCGCGGTAGTTCTCCCTGCTATATAAGCATCGCGGAGACCGTAAAAAAAGTTTTGAATCCGCGCCTGTCTTAAAATTGATATTTATTTCAATTCACGCAAATATACTTAAATCTAATCTAGTTGAGTAAACAGTAAACACGCACACGCGTTTTCTAATTCGGTTTAATGCCGTCGGATCGGCTAGCCACGCGTGTAATATTCTTATGGCTATATAGTTTTATTCTCCAAGTATCGCCAATGACGCCAAACCGGTTCGGCTGCTGCGCGCGATGATAATATTTTACGTACTGTTTCGTGTATAATATGTATAATTATATTATATACTCGCAATCTAGGTTTGGCCAAAACACATTTTTTGCTTTTACCCACACTCGTCTTGGGACGGACGAAAATTCTAACGCACGAGGTGTGTGAGGTTAAACATGCATTATTACAATATTATGTTCGTATTATATTAATATAATGCGTGTACTGTAGGAAGTATCTACTATGCTTTTGGGATAATCTCAATTTCCGAAACACTTAAATATGTATATTATACCGTACGTAAATACTGGTTTTGCAGATTTTGGGTTTAAAGACAGATATAAAAGGTCTCACAAAGAATCGTAAATTATCTCATACAAAAAAATAAATCAAAATGTAGCAAAAATTGAGGCTCTCAAATTTAGAGGCCAAGGGACTAAGCACTTAAGTACTCGCTTAAATCAGGCTCTGACCGTAAGTAATTCTATTTTGAAGTTGCAATCATCATTACGACTTTTTACCTCGAGAATTACAGAAAGCGGTTTAGGTCGACGAATGTAATGAATAGAACCATAAAAACAATTAAAATACCGCGAATACCCGCTTCGAAGTCATTCTGAAACTATTTTGCATATTAAACGCGAATACATACGTATACAAATAGTCGCATTTATTATTTGAAAATATCTTTAATGATATTTACATAAAATCGTTTTATTTTCCATTTAGATTAGAACTGGGCAGAGGTTATTGAGCTAGTTATTGGTTTTTCTTTCTTTTTTTTTTTGTTACCCTCACATGACATCGCCAGCAGCAGATTACCTGCAGGCAAAGCATTGATGGTTTTTCTGTATAAACGTACTAATGGTAATGATCATAGTTGACCCATTGTATTCCTATATGTGTCCTGTATACTGCAAAAGCTCATTTTCTTTTCGATTTTTAGTGTACCATTAGTAAATATCTTTTCCGTCTATTGAGCAAATTGTTTTCAAAACGACCTCGACAGTATATTCTCAAGCCAGTTTATGTTTTAATCGTGCGATGTTTATTTCCTGTGTGCGGTGTTGGCAACAAATTTATAATATTTCAAAAATTAGTTACACGTGATTAATGTAGAAGGGCCGGGAATTGTGCAACGGCAATTACATTACAGTTATAGTATAAATAACATAATATTATAATACTATAACATAATATATGGGTGTACACATACATACACCTGTTGGTGGTCACTTGTATATTATGACGAAAGACGATTTCGGTACAGAGCTTATTAATATATATATATATCATTATTAACATTCAAGGGCGTATTACCAGTGAAAAAAACTGAATGCACGTAGCCGTAAACACTTATTAACTGTTCGAGACAGTACGAAATGTGGACCAAATCAAACGGTGTAAATTCAATCGTCCACGCACACGTCGTGGTATATATATAATAATATTATATATTATGTGTGCATGTATATACATATACAATTTTATCACCGGCGTATGGGTACATGTACAGTTTTTCTAATATTATAATTGAATACTTCATTACGAACGCCTACGCTGCAGTAATAGCACCACTACCACCGCAGCAGCAGCAGCAGCAGATAGGACGTATTTATATATTATATAGTATACGCAACATCAGTCCACATTCCGCGCGCCCAGAGCCGATAGGTATATAATAATATAATAATAATATTATTATTATATAGCAGGTAGCAGCCATAGTTCCCTCCGCGAGAGGTGTGCCTCGTCTCGCGTTGTATACGATGGCCCCCCGAGCTACGACCCGCCGCTATACGAGTATATACTATATGTCTATATACTTGTCTTCTCCAGAATAATTAAAAATTCGACCTGCCAGCCATCAAGGACGTGTATTTTAGCGATTAAATCCATAATATATAATATATATATATTTGTGTGTGTGTTGCGTATGAAATACCCGTCTATATAATGTACATATGTATAATAATGCTGTGGGCTCGAGACGCGGATAAGTTATTAACCCACTGTCAGATTCGCTGCAAAGCATCAATATGACGTGCTCAGTTAGGTTCGATTTTTATTCGCAACGTGCGTGCAATTCGTAAAATCTATTTAATTCGCGAATATTGTTCGACAAATCGCTGCTGGCCGGACAGGCTGCACACGATTTATCTAATAGATTTCCATCGCCCGACATGTCTTCCGGGCCCACGCCGATGATAATATAGACTATGAATGTATCCCACTCGCTCAATAACGAGATCGTTTCCCCCTATACAATGTTACATTTTGCGATTAGCCCAAAAGCTTCGTGCAGTATAATAATAATAATAATAATAATAATAATACTCATGTGTATACTATAGCCATCATATAATATATCTACGTAGATGTTATAATATTATAATATTGTCGACCGATAAATCGCGGCCAGATATATTTGCCCCAAGGGATGTTTGCACAAGACTTTTGACCGGTATCGGCGCGCGTCTCCTACAGCATTAAGTAATGTATACCTATTTACGTATACACACATATGGCTGGATTAAATGCACATTTCTTTATTTTTACGATAGTTATCTATCGTACCGATACCGCTATTATATATACAGTGTGTGTGTGTGTGTGTGTGTGTGTGCGTGCGTGTGTGTGGCGACTTCCACTCGTTTATTATTACGTTTTGATTTTACCCGTCGTCGTCGTCGTCGCCGCCGTCGCATATATTTGCATTGCAGGAACCAGTAATCTTTGGAAACCCGTAATTATCGGCTCGCTATGTAATATATAATACGAGACTCGTCACTCGTATATGTATAAAAAAAAAGTGTGCACGTATAAGTTTGTGTGTAGTAGGTCGGACGTGTGTGAGCGCGCGCGCGCAGCAAATCGTCGGGGAAAAAATAAACTCGCGGCCCACGGGGTAAACATTATATGATGAACGGAGCTAATAGATTCGGCTAATACATTTCAAAAACCGTGAGATTATATTATTAATATTATACATTAATATTATAATATTATATCTCCTGGATCGACTGCAGGTTCCGTCGGGGAGAGATTCGCCGCGGCGTTGTTGACCGCTGTGTTTAGTCTTCGGCGGTGCGTCGTTGAATAATTTCGTGCGTACGAAGATTAGCTGCGGTATTCTCGTAATATTCGGGCCAAGTTCATTGAAAACGCGCGCGCACACACGATATTCCGTCCACAAATCACGTATACGTTTTATAACCGTACACAAAATATTATAATTTATTTTGTGTTTTTTGTAAACAAAACGCCTTCAGTATACATATTATAATATTATACAGATATATTCATTTCATTCGAGTCGTTCGACAATGAGTAGTCCATTGTCATAATATATTATCAACATCTTCCACCCACCGTCGTGTTGTATTCTTTATTATTGGTATAGGCGTAGATACGAGTCCGTATATTATTACACATTTACACCTAATACTTATAATATAATAAAGGTACGCTCGATATTTTCGTCGACTTAATATTGTTTGCACAATACTACGATAATTAATTTAAGCTCGAGCGTGTACTTTGTTCTTATGAATTATTACTTATTACACTTTTTTTATACACCCGCCTGTGATAATTTTTTTTTCAAACAATCGTATAGTATTCAACTAGAAATATTATTGAAGGATACACTATTAAAAAAAAATAATTATATAATAATATTTCTGTTGAGATAAAACGGTTAGCAAACAACATAATAATTATTAAATAAATTTATTACCTACCGGGGAATATCTAATAACAGTAAACACTATTACACATTAAATATTATAGCTCATTGTGTATGCTTCTTGTATATCTATTGGACAGTATATTTTATGACTAGATGATTTTGTTGGCAAACTTCAAACCTATGGTGTACATGTACATTTCGGTTCTCTGCTTATCTAACTCTATAAACATAAAAAAAGTGAAAAATAAATATATAGGTGGCACCGGTTTGCAAACAACTGATGAATTTCTAAGTTGATTGCAGTATGATAATCAATAGACTTCGAAATAAATTATTTTAACTAAATCGCAAAGTAACCTACCACCTGCATATTGTATATAATATACCTATATAAATCATAAGTATATTATATTATTTAGATACGGATATATGCTTTTTATTAGGTATATTCCTTCAAGAAAGTAATAAAAATCAGTGGCAATGTTGTATATTCTATATAACACCAAACTAATATAATATTTAATATTATATAAAACTCAGTCTGTGGCGTATAGTTGCAGGATATATTACAGAGGATGAGATGCGCGTGATTTTAGTCGCATACAATTAATTCCAACGCACCTATTCTTCGACACAAATACACAACAGTAAGCGAATACTAGATAAGTCATATGATACTTACTTAGAAAAAAAATTTAATTAAACGAAAAATCGTGTACGGCGTAATTCAATCCGCGTCGCCGATATTAAAATATATTATAACGCATTAACACTATCGTTACAGTAGGTACAATATTCAAACACAACCTACAACATAAATATTATATAGTATCTTGCCGTGCGTGTGCGAATATGAGTCATTTGGAGTGAATCGCCGTGTAACGCGTTTTTTCCTCTTATACTTTACCCATAATACTATACCTATAATACTGTCCTGCAGAAATCCAGACGGTCTTATTCCGCAGCAGAAGAATAAAAACGTGTCTTGAGCAGTCGAGCGCGGTGTGCAAAAACTGCAACTTAACGACAACAACAATATTATAATGATATATAATACGTCGTATGTAATTTGTGTCCATGAGTTTTACCTGTAAATACCGTGATTTTCCGTATTTTTTTCGGCACACCTTATCAAAAATATGCTTATAAAATGTCTAATTTATTTGTAACATTCTATCGTTATTCAACGTAGTGTATTAAAAACAGCAAGATTTCGGTAACTTTGAACTTAAATTTAGTGAATACAAATTACACTATATAAAAGCACTTTAAAGTTTAAATAGAAATTTGTTATTACGCCCTACTGCAATATCTAGAAAAAACGGATTAAATTGTTTACAATATTACTTTTAAATTAAGTTTTACATCTTACAGCATCTTGCATTTGTTTAAGTGAAAAAATGCATGTAAGGTGTTATAGTGTGCATATTAACCCCCTGTTAACTTTGGCCATATATCTTCGAATATAAGAATTTTAAAAGTCAACTGGCAATTATACTCAAATTGAGTTCTACCATTTAATATTTATCCGGTGAACAAAGTGTGGGAGGAGGGGGCTAACTTCACACTCGTACATCATCACATCGTCGAAGCGGTCTTGGTCTTAAACATATTTTACATACAGGCGTGCTTTTATATGTAATAAATTGTTACACACACTTTGGCCGAATTCTAACTGTAAACGATTATTAGGTATAATCAACGTTGCTGTCGTTATTATTATAAGCAGTGTTCGCAACTATATACACGGATTGTTTTGCATCAAGCCGCGTTGTTGTGTGTCCGGGAAT
Organism: Metopolophium dirhodum; assembly: GCF_019925205.1. Lineage (NCBI taxonomy): Eukaryota > Metazoa > Arthropoda > Insecta > Hemiptera > Aphididae > Metopolophium > Metopolophium dirhodum. The sequence goes on from NC_083562.1 coordinate 17,512,096, forward strand.
CTTGTAGAGGGAGGGTGAATATTAAAAAAAAATAATACCAACCCGGCACCAACTTGTTTCCTCTACCTCGCAAAAAAAAACTAGATTACTCCGCCGCCGCCCGAAGGCTTTCCGAAGATAGGAATATATCTATATGATAATATTATTATACGGAGCCCCCTTGGTAATCGGTCAATTTTATGAGTTGCATAATAACAGTTGACGGCGATGACGATGTTTTTATTATTACCTACCATTATTAGTATTATTACTATTATTATGCACGTACAAAGCGGTACGCAAAACTGATGATTTTCGCGCATTCGTCTTGGTCATAATATGCGTGCGTGTTGTATAAATGTACACACACACGCACAATAATATATATTATTATAATAGACGATATTATGTTTATGTTTTGATGTGTAATAAAAATTGCGTCGAAATACAAGATGCGTTTCCTAGCCTGGCCGATAGATGGCGCCAGCGCCGAGGACACTGCTCGGTACAACGAGGAAGCGGCTGGAGTGTGCTGGACTGCGTTGCCGGCCAGTTCAAGTTCGAGTGCCATCCGTCTCGTGTCGTTCGTTATTCGCGTCGTTTGTACGTCGCGATTTTTTCGGAGTGTATGTGTGTGTGTATTAATTTGTTTTTCATCCCGAGTGCGTATAATTATTATATATCATTCTTAATATTATTGTCACCGTAACGATGTAATCGTTTATCAGTGTATTGCTGCTGTGCTGTGGTAATTAAAAAACATTGTCAAGGGTCATTCAACGACAATGTATTTCGAATGGTTTTCGTAACGAATTCGGTATGTTTTTAGTTTTGCGTAAATTAATCTTAGATTAGTATATCTCTTTCTCTCTATACATATTATACCTATAATTTTATCATATTTCTTATGAGTGTCTTTTGTTTTTTATGTCTTCGTTCTTGACTAATCGTTTATAAATTTAATTTAACCGATAAACTCGCACACTAGCTCTTGGGTATCATAGGTAAACAATAAATTGTGTATATTATTATACCGTGAGAATTGAATTCTAGGAAATACATGAAACTAACATATTTTGTTTTTGACCATTACACCATCGCCTTGACCGTTGTAAATGATTTCCAAATAACATCGCTCCGAGTCATCTATTCCTCGAACATACCTGCCAGGTGGGACCATAATAATTAGCTAATATTAAAAACATATCAGCATTTCGAATTTCAACAGTGCACAATCAGCAATTACTGCGACAACTTAAAATATGTTTATCGATCTTTACCTCCGATAATCGCCATTCGTCGAATACCATATAGGTATTACCATATCATAATGGTTGTTTTATGATTGGGTCTAATTGAGCATTTAGGCAATCGCTGTATTTGATTTTAATCTTTTTATCAATTCGAACCAAAGTATGGCACCACCAAAGAATTTATTGATTATAAGTTTTAACCTTTTTAGACCACACAAATTGTCGGATAAAGTACGATACATGATTTGTGACAACGCGATACTATTATACCAACATTATTTGCAATAGGTACTTCAACTTTCATTTTTTATTTAAATAAACTAATTTATTCATTTATATTTACACTGATATATTCCTATGTAAAAGATTCTTTATAGTATACTCTATAGTAGTCAAACCTACCCATTACCTATATTATTTGCTTTTTGCACCCGTATAAAATTCGATATCTAGCCCAAGTATTGCTCTTGTATTTGTATATTGTCGAAAGTGATTTTTTAGCCTGTTAAGTGGGCGAATCGTCAGCCATTTTAAATTAAAAAATTAGGTATCATTTTATAATTATATAGGTAGGTATATATTATGTACAATATGATATTAAAATAGAGGTATCTAGTCATTTGGTGTAAAAAAATTTACAACATAAATATTATTTGTAAATTGATCATTTATAACTTATAAGTTATAACTAATAATAATACCAAAACAAAGATTATATATTTTAGCATACCAATTAGATATAAGTACCAAACTAATTAGTAACTATTCAAGTCGAGAGGAGGGGTGTTATTCATTAACAAAACAAACATTTACCGATGTGCCAGTAAACCATACAGATTCTTTGTCGTCTACAGTTAGCTGGAAAATGGTTAGGGCGGGTTAGGGTCTTTTCTTTGTAGCTGGTTCCAAGATTTAAAACACTTGTTTTTCGAAGGACACGCCGTACAAGCTGACGAGGGTTAAAATATTTCACAACAACCTTTTTTTTATGAGTTCATCAATAAAATCCAACTACCTACCCAATGTTTTTTTTTAATATACAATTTTAGTTAACATCTGAATTGTGGTAGACATAATACTCAATATATACCTCGATATTTACTCTGTACATAGTACATCTAAACCGCTATGTTATTTAGTAATCCGAAGTTGAAAAGACACTTCAAGGATAATATCACAAAATAAATTGGTATGTCCGATAATAAGTAATTATATGCTTACATAAGACTAAATTTGAAACCTAATCAGACGCCAAATAATTTGAAAATGAAATAATAATGAGTAATGAGTAATTTAATATAATATAATTTAATTATTTTAAAATGATTTTATAGTGTTTGAAATCCGCTTACACTTGCAGAAGATAGGTACACTGAAAATTAGTCCCAATTCACACACTCACACGGTCTGCCAGTCATATGTTTCAAATAAAAACTTCCTGTTCGTGTATGTGATAACTGATAATAATATTTATACATATGTTTGTGTTAAGATGCGTAGCTGCCGGCATAAAAACCGGTACATGACAAAGTATTTTGGCGATTAAACAAAATGTTGTTACATAATAACCTGCACGTTTGGCAATCGGTCGATTCTACTTTCCACCGGAGACCATTCAGAAAAGCCTGAAGCCACATTAAAAATGGAATATTATATTTTACAATTCGGTTAAAATGAATGAAAATACAATAGTTACATATTATGTATTACCCAAATCTACCATCGTCTCAATGAACCTTGACCTCGTCCTAGTGTCAGAATTTACAACCAAATTTAAATCATTTACTATTTGTCCGGTGATCATCAGCGCAATGTAAACAATACGCATATTTTTTTAATGAGACAACCGGAAAGTGATTAACGAACATGTTACAAAATCTCTTGAGTTTTTAACACGTGTTTTTGTGCAAATTCACAGTAAAACATTTACACCTTATATAGGTAGTGAATTAACCGACCTTGAAATTTCTGTTTGAAAATTGATTACACGTTTATGTTGTTATATTATACAATATTTAGGCTTATTAACTACTGATCTGTGTAAAAAAACAAATACTCTAGAATCTAGATAAATCCACTACCTATCTACTTTATTTTGAGTACACAAACGTTTTCATAAAAAATATTAGAGAATCTCAAATAACCTCTCAAAACACTATCAACGTGTATTTCTTGACTATAAAATGTTATTATTTCTTACGAATATTTTAATGAATAGCCCACGGTAACATTTACATAACAGGTCGCAAGAAAATTCACTTCCGAAATGATTTTGTTCACCGGACGCCCATCATGACGCAATTAAATAATTTAGATACGCATTGATTTTTTTGGAATTTCCTAAACAAGTTATTAAAAAAATTATTGGATGAAGATATCCAAACACAAACTAAAAAAAGCCCACGCACGTTTTTAACCAAATTACATGCGTACAATTTGTACGATGTCGGGTGTGTCATCTGTTCGAAGAAAAATGCTAGTGCAGTAGTGCACATTTAGTGACGTCAATAATAACGACTGTTGAAGTCTCTACCGACCGGTTTCCATAATCATACTCCGACTCTATAATGGAAAAACGAGCAGTCGAAACTGTAACACAAATAATAAACTTGCGACAACACTTTAAAAGCAAATAGAAATTATTTGAAACAAAAAATTACGATAATAGATAATGTATAATATAATATTATGTAAATTTACCAACATAAAGATATTATTCGTGCATACATTAAATACAAATTTAATTATTTATTCAAATATATGTAATATAATATGTAGGCACTATAAGTACTGTTTATGTAGGTACCTAAGTAATAATTTTAAATACTAAAATAAAATGTTGGCTTAACGTTATTATATATCAACAATCGTCTATAATAGTAGTATAGAGAAGTTCTACAAATGATAATACTACATAGTTATACATTTTTAACTTTATAAGTATCTAACAATAAACTAATAATATTAACACAATAATAAAGTACCTAAATAACATTGTCAAAGGAAAGAAAAGTCAACTCATACACATGACTGATTCGCAATAATAAAAATTCTTGGGAAATAAAAATGTGCCCATATATCGCGAACTATTTACGTGTCGGAACAAAGAATACATCGGAATTTTCTTTATTGTCAATGACAGCTCACCTGCGACCTGCAACAATTCAGTACAACAATTCGTTGATGTAACAAAATCGAACAGAGTACATAAAACGATATTCCTGCCATCAGAACAAGTTTTAGAATATAGATAAATTGATGACAATATGTCAATATTCAATAGCCAATATATTGTTGTAAATTAAATCTTAAAATCTTAACTAGACACTAAAAGCTCAACTCTCTTCATCCCCATTTCAGAAAAGAAAATATTCATTATTTGCATAATAATGTTACCGAATAAGTATTTTATTTAGAAAATACTACTGATAACTGATATAACGCGTATTGCGGTTGACCACGGGTTTTTGTATATGCATTTGTATTATAATATATGAAATGTACCTATACTTTGTTTCCTTTTTATCTTGAAATTAAAGTAATTTAAACTGAAAATTCGATTTAAACCGCACGACAAGTGTAGGTAGTGTAATTGATTTCAACTAGACCTCAAGTAGGGACACACGGACGTAATAACTACTGCGGTTAGTATACCTATATGCCTAATGCGAAAACGCAGTCGGTTACGGTTGTTTATAATTAAGCAAACAACAAACAGCCCGATCAGCGTTCGTTTTTATTACATCGTCATATTTCCCGCAGCAGCGTAAGTAACTTGTATTACCTACCTTTCCTATAGGTATTCGTATTTCGTTTGTAAAATATTTACAGATGGGTTGGTCTGCAGCGAACTATAATAATATTATTATCGTCTTCATTTTGACGTGATGAGCCCTTTTTCATCGCGCGCGTCATCACTTTCCGTCCGTGTACGAGGAGTTCCGGACGACCGGCGACAACGTCGTCAGGATACTTGCAGTGTATATAATACATATATTACCTATACGGAAAGCCGGACACGCCCAGACAAATTTTACGCTCCATTAACGGCGGCGGCAAACGACGATGATCGTTGTCGTAATAATAATATGTAATAATATCGCGCGGGTGTGTGTGTGCGTTTGTGCGAGAAAACGTCATAATATCAACGACCTCGTTTGCTATGTAATATTATTATAGATGAGAGATGTGAGAACTGAAATCGAAAACCTATTGCGTAATATATAGACGCGCATACTTTATACAGGAATAATTAACGACGAAAACGGCTTCAGGGTAAAAACGTACTCATCCATTGTTCAGGCGCGACGCGGGGGAGTTTTTTCTCTCCAAAGGGTATTGCGTAAATCCCTATTCGTGCTCACTGCCATCGGTGTATACTGCACATAATATATAATATAGGTATATCGGTATAATAATATTATACCGTGTGTGTGTGATATACGTGGGACATAATATAAAAACGACAAAGAACCGACAACTGGAAATAAATCATAATTCATATTACATTATAATATATATACGTATATTTTATGATGAATAGAATATATAGTTGTAGTTTATTAAAAAAATAATGTATACGTCGTACATTAATATACGATTTTCTTGTACAGCATTATTATGATGATAATTTTTATTTTCCACATATATTCTTAACAGTATTGTAAATTTTGATCTTATTGTAGGTTCGTTTACATAATAAAAAAATATATTGAAACTGCTGATAACATTTTTTTTCATATAAAAAGCACGTCATATAATTATCCATAGTACACTTGTTTGTATCGTTATGTGTGCAGTGTAAACATAATAGATCGGTCAAAGAAACACCGCCACGGAACCCGGGTCGGTCGTATACATGATAATATTCGGACATTATATATATAGTAATGTGCGAGATAAAAGTTGTTTGATAAATCGCGCGCTCCTACGAAATTATAAAGTAAATAAATTATTGTGCTTAGGGCGAATTAAATTTTAATTCAAACTCAATTATTATATAACGCGCGTAGGTTCGTACAAATGGATATTAATATATTATACATCAATGAGAAACGTGGTTATATAATAAATCCGACTTATATTTTTAAACTCAAAGTCCTCTCTGAAACGATATAAGTTATATTATATCGATGTATAATCTCATCTATAGCCCGCGTGGTGTCCCTTTTGCAACAGCCAGGATCGCTTGGGCTAGAATGACGTCGGTGGTCGGATATTATTATTTTTTTTTTATGATGTCTGGGCAATACGATTTATTATCTTAACGTTCATATTTTTTTTTATATTCTGTATTAACTGTTATTATATACCTATCAAAAACATAAAAAATGTACGACTGGGATATAATATTATATATATACCGATACCTATAATAATTTTATTGTGTATTATATGATGGTGTTGTACTGTTGTCTTAACGTGACGAGCGGTCGCATTGAAGAACAGACTTTCCGGCGACAGGAAGTTTATAACCCCGCGTGCGCAGGATTTATACACGCGAGGAACTGCGAAAACGAAAACTCCTCTACCGCAGCATCCATATATCCAACGTAGACGCGACGACGTTGCACGTTCCTTGTGTGTATTTTATAGGACTACATCCGTTTCGCAAACATGGAGACGACTGGTTCCTTTTATGCCGGTGCAGCAGCAGTCTTACCCCGCACACACACACTCGACAATGCACACTCGCATTATACATAGGTACACGGCACACACAAACACACTGTCCGGCCTGCCGTGTTCATGTCCTTTTTACGAGCAGCGTCGCGTTGTAATTAACAGGAAACGCGGGCGAATCGCAAAAAAAAAGAAAAGAAAATAGGAATAGAAATAGAAATATACCTACGTATAACAATATAAACGTGCCAGTTGGGTATACTACCTATAATATATATATATACGATGTTGACCTTGGAGGGTAAATCACGTACCCGAAATATATCTATATATTTGAGTACTTATGTACAGTACGTCAGTATGTATATACTATATATGTATATGTAATTATTCGGGCGTACAGCCAGCAGGTGCCTATATAATAATAACGATAATAATAATAATAATCGCCGCCGATACATGTACCTGTATATTATAATCCTTTCGTGATGCGTGCACGCCCGCCGAATAACAAAAAAATATATATAAACACCATTGCACAGCTCTTCCCGACGTTGTCTGAATATTATTATATATACGCAGACGTTTGAAGTTTTTATTCGTTTAACAGTCAATTTATGGCCATTTATGAATACGTAAAATTACTATTATGTACGCGCGCGGTGTGATATCCCGTCTGTTTTGCGAACGTAACTCGTTTCAATACATTTTGAATTCTTTATTTTAGAGACTCGTCTTAAACGTACATTTACCTGCAATCATAATATTCCAATCGATAATAATTTTGTTATCTTTGTTATAATATTACCAGGGCTTACGTTATGTAGCATGTTTTGCTAAATATTATTACACAGATAATAATAGTGAATTTTACATAAGCTATACATTTAAAATATAAAATATTAGAGATTTATAGTGCTGGGTAGGCTCCTAGTTGTGGGATTATTTTGAATATTCTTGTATTAAAATTATTAATTTTTTTATTACAATATACAAAATATGATATAATAGATTTTTAAATTTCTAATAAGTCATAAATAATATTTATAAGAGAAAAAACTAAAACAATACATTTTATCGAACATTAATATTATATAGTATGTGCCTTTTAGTGATATAATGTCCTAGCAGCCCTGATTATTAAAATGCCGATAAGTATTGGGACAACTACTTCATTGATACAATAATTAAAAAAATCAAAACGTTTATACATTTTTTTAATAATACTACTTTATTCGTTTATTACCTAATTATGTATTTTGGTAATTTAATTATTGTTTAATTTCATGGAAATAATCATGGCTTATGTATAAATTTAATGTATCTTTCTAATATTATATATTCGATACCACATTAAACGCGGTTGGTTGTCATAATAGCGGTAGGTATTATAGGTACCGCGCTTTTCAATTCGATTTATTTTAAAACTCGATTTATTAGTAGGCGCGAAGTTTAATAACCATACAGCTATTATAATTATTACACCATTAGTAAATTATGCATGTAACGTCAGTGTGTGTGTGTTGTATAATAAATACTGTCGAATTGAAAAACACCGACTGGATATATTAATGCGATAATGTTTAGACACGGCCGGTCAGGTTTGGATCGTTCTATCCGCATATTTTTCACTTGTATCATAACATACGATTTATTCGTCGTGTCGAGGTTCACGGCGTATTGCAATGGGAGTTTTTTGATTAAAAATACCGCATTCGTAAACTATTCTCGACGAGTAAAGCATATATTATGCATAACAATTTCAAAATATAATGCTTTACCTGTATTTCGGTAAGACGTAAATAGTTGCTGCGACACTGCGCGGGGGCCTCGGTGTCTCTGCGACAACCGAGACGCCACGTCCACACGACGCCTGTGATGATTATTGTAACTACACCATATTACAATAAATATAGGTACAGTTACCGGGTTACGGTGTTCGAATTAGTCGTCTATTCATATCATCACATTATACGTATACTACAGGTATATAAATTAGATAGCCGGTACATACCTATATATTCATCCGGCAAGCAGGATCCGTAACACACTCACACAAGCGTGCTCACAATAACAGCAACTAGCGCGTTCATTAATTTACATGACGTATAGGAATCCGCGCGCATTTTCGACACACGGGTGACCCCATTTATTATACGTCGCGGCGCCGCCGATAGCCTCGTTTTCGCGCCGTGTCGATTTCGGGGAACGCGCGCGTAACGGTGCGGTCACCCCCTGTGCGCGACAGTGTCGTCTTAAACCATCAAAATAATAAGAGTATCTAAGTACCTTATATTATCATGTTGAGAGGGCTCGAGCCGAGACGCTCGTTGCTCGTACAAACTTAACGGCCGCTGCTCGAATTAAAACGGTTCGGACGGGGCCCCATGTATGTGTATTATAACATTAAGTGTGTACTGTGTACAGATGATGATGATTTTAATGATAATAATAAACGTTGTTTACGTGTATATACATACATTCCGCGAGTGCATCCCGTTGCGGAACGCCACTGAAATAAGCGTAGCGCGAACGGAAAAATCTCGACACAAACTGGTTCGCGACCCACAGGTGTTTCGTGGCAGTACGTGCGTATATATAATATAATATATATATAGGCATGGATATATAATACTGGAAACCGTTATATACCTCTGCATATTGTATGTATTTACAGTATGCAAATATGCGACCTTTCAACGTCATCCCCCAGTCGGCCAAGGCGGCGGTGGCGGGCGGCATTATAGTTATATAAAATTACTTCCAGAAACGAAATCGTTTTTGATAATCTCCCAATCAGTATGGTGACGATCTACGGTGAAGGAGAGCTTATTATAACATTTTGTCGTCTCCCCCATAATCAACGATTCATTTGTTTTTTCTCCGATGATATATTGGGTTCCGGTCTACCAGTTTATATATATATTATACTGTCCATAAGAAAACGCCTCCGTGGTTAATTACACAGCCGGGACGACGCGATAATATCCGATGCAACGATCATACGTATAAAGTCTTCTATACTTCATCACCGAGCAGGATATTATCAACCGATACATGTGATACGCGTCATTACTTATTAACTATATAATAAATAATATATATAATGCAGACTGCAGTGGCGCATACTGTTGTGACATCTAGATCACGGCCCACCCCGAAAAGTCATTTTCGAATTAAATCGTTAACAATGACTAATAAATAATAATACAAAATGGAATAATGGCTACATTATTTTGTTACTCGGGGCGGAGGATCAATGCTTTTAAATATAGCCGTAACTGATATAGGTTTTCTTTAAACGTCTATGGTTTTCGTTTTATCTGGTGTGCATCCCTCGGCACACCTCCCCGACCTTCGTCCCCTTTAGCTGTAATTATCTACTGTAGTCTGCAACTCTCCTTTCGATCGATAATTATTTAGAGTAGCTAACAACTTTTTTCCTAACGTTCCATTAAATAATCAGATAACACGTGTACATATTTTGATATATTATGTGGGTACGAATACAAATCAATGCGATACCGTATGCGGTAGACAGACACCAACATCGCAGTATATTTAAATTATTGAATAATAAATAATAATACCTATCTATATCTACCTTATATTGGTTTTTTCATAACTGATAAAACTTGGATAACCCTCAAAGTAATATTTAACTTACAGGTGTGTAGGTAAAGAATTTAAATTGTTTTATTTAAATGAGTTGTTTAAATGTTTATTTTAAGTACATTATGATCGTTTTATTACATTATATAGCCCATATTGGTACGTGCATCACAATTCAAACTGCACAGTGTACATATATAGACGTAATAAAACAAAAAAGTAAAATTTTAAATTATATTTCACTTTAAGTATTACTAAACTATTTATGTGCAAGTACTAAAATGTAACGTATTTATCGGAGTACCTAGTACCTAGGTACTAATTACAATTAAATCAACACATTAATTTTTATTTAATCGTGTGAACAAATTTGATTAATGCATGATTATCAATAATTAATTTTATAAACAACCGTAAACAACTTAAATACAAAATTATTATGGTTTTGTGACAAAATTATATGTAGGTATATATCTACTTTTTGTTCAAATAAAAATTATAACTTATAACCTCTATAATTAGGTGTATTGTTTACAGTACCTATATACAGTACTATACCCAACAAAGTATTACAGCGTTAAGCATATTCCTTAGTCCATATTATGGATTTCATAATATAAATTACTGTGATTATATTTAGTATGAATATATTTCTTGAAAAAATTTAATACACGAAAGGTATTAAACTTCACGATATAAACGTTGTCATTACATATATCCATATTATCCAAGTCAATTATAAGCAAAATAATATACTTTGAAGGTTATTATAGTTATACATATGTATATCACCAAATTGCATTGTTTGTGGGCGTCCACTTAACGATGTATCTTAATGCACTGTTTGCATATTTTATAAAACGATTTAAGTACATAAATATATAGATTGGTGTAACAAAATCAAGTCTATAGTCACAGACTATAAACAAAACGGTGTTTAAAATGGGTATACGGTTTTTTTATTGAATAGTTGTCGGAATGATGAAAGAGGATGCACTAAAATAACAAAGGTGATACCTTTTTTCAAACTCGATCGCTGTATTTTCCTCTGAAATCCGTTAATTGCGATAATTACAAGTAGTTTTTCCCGATGTTTACTAGGAGGAGAGTCGAAGAGGATCACCTTGAAAAATTACTAGAAATTTTACGGTGTCGATTACAAAAATATGTTTTAAAAAAAGTTATATGTTCATCATACAGGTACGGTTCAAGGGCAATGATATATATATAATATTGCATGTGGTGTACTGAGTATAATATACTCCACGGATTTTGCTATACATCGTAAATACGGGAAGATATAAAGTTAGTCGGAGTTCAGACTAGGTATACAGAAAAACAACCCTCACTGTAGTTGCAACTCGTAAAAAACGATAAAACGGAATTTATACTATAATAACTATGTATACCTATATGTATAATGTAACAACAGTGATAAGGCCTTAAGTGTTTCTAGTATGTTGGGTTAGTAATAATAATGTAAGCGGTGTGTCGAACGATGGCGATACGCGAATGCCGAGCCAGGAGGTTAAATGAAAATCTTTCGACAGGATGTACCTACACAAAAACCTAGGGACCATTCGAGTGTCACGTTTCTCGACGCGCCCGCCGTGTCCCAGCAGGAAGCTTGTCGGATGTATCGTGTTACTATATATGTGTATAAAATATATGTATATAGTGTCCATTTGTATATTTTTCGTTTACAGAGAGGTTAGGTATCTCGCAGATTTCCGAGAACGCTCGTGCGAGAATTCTACAGGTTTTTCGGGTATATAATATGTATGTACATTATATTATGCGCGATAATATCGGCACATAAACGATGAGTTCCCGGTGGGGTATAAAATAAACGTGCATGTAATATGCACTAACTCGCAACTAACCGTTTAAAATCAGATAAATGTTCATTTTCTGTAACTACAAAATTGTGTTTATATATATTATATTCGAATTATTCATGAAACTCGTAAGTTTACAAAGAAAAAAAAGACCAAATGAGTAACCGCGTGCAATACATTATGGGGCGGGGAAGTAATGGTAATGCAGTTCCCACCTACAACTCCATAGCAGTTCACAAGGAAAAACATGTAACTCTTTATACTTTAGTTATAATGTATTCATTATTACATTATGAAAATTATATTGGTTTTAAATATTGATAGCAATAATATAAATTGACACCGATATTATGCAATATTATACCATGTTAAAATGTTCGATTGATTTTATGTTATTCGTCAGAAATAAATACCTATATGAGATTAAATAACTTTAATTCTGAATAAAATAATAATTTAATGTCAAGTATGGTTCTTGAACAGAAAAACGGCATACTTCAATATAATATAAAAATTTTAACCAAACAAACAATTTGAAACGAGAAACAGACCATGCATTCTTATTGGAAAATGTACCTATCACAATAGCGGGGATGGTTGATATCAGATTTTAACAGAAATATTAGTTTTAATCATTTATTAGTCCTTACTTTCACTTGTATGTCGAAATAAAAAGGATTTTTGACTATCTTCATAATGTTGAGTTTAAACTTTAGAGGAATATTCAGTACATAATTAAAGGTTTGTGTAACTACCCAAATTTTTATTTTGGTACACCACATAACCATCTGCAGGGCCCAATACAATCATGTCATCGTTTGAGACTTAAAATAATTAGGACATATTAACATCTATTTTCATAATACGAGTAATAGTCAATACATATTTGTAGTCGTACTTGTACATATTATATGACATACGCCATATACTTTCATAGGCGCGTTTGTAATCTTATTATTTACATCGCATGTATGATGTATCTACTTATAAACCTACTACCGAAGTACCGATTACGATGTAAGTACATATAACTGAATACGGTTCTTCCTCAATAATACGACGACAGTCGTTAACCTGCCAGTAAGGCGTAGGTACTGCTGAGTACGCTATAGCTACAACTAACTGGCAGTATATATTAACAGCGGTTTAATATTATATCGAGCTTGCCACAGACATTCAAAGTAGACAAACACCATCCGTCTAATCGTATGAATTTTATCACATTGTGTTAAAATTACTCGCGTCCGTTTGTGAATTATACCTACTAGTTTATAGGGTGCCCAGTACGGAAGATTTATTAGTTATTACGCGTATATGTGAAAATGGCGCGCGCACTACAAACACTGTACGTATACTATAATAGTATAATGTGGCTGCAACTATAGAGTGCCTATAACAACAGTTCAACATACATAGAATAAATTGTAAATTGTGTGATTTATCAACGAAAAAAAAAATAGCATTATTATAATAAATAATGCGGACGATTTAACCTTCAGAAGTAATTACGATACCTAGTTCTTGTTTTGCAATATGCAAATGCCTGTGCAGTTTATTATAATGTTTCTCCCCACGTGTTTCACCGTTTTCTTTTGCCGTTTTACACGTCTCCTTATTATATAATTTCCAATTTCCACCATCAATGGTGACGATATAGCCGATACCGGTCTCGATGACGTGTTATAATAATAATACTATACGCTCGTAGTTCACGGTCGATATATTATGATGTATCATATAGGGAGTTGGGTTGTCTATGATCACCTACATTATACGTATTATGTACCTACATATATATTAATATAATATGGCACTAAGGTCACCGTCATTTAATACATTTACGTTTTTGTTCAATACAGGTACAGAGACTGACTCAATACGAAACGTATTTCCAAAGTTTATTGGACGAGACCAGACCGGAACATGGAAGAGGCGCCGAATACCACGATCTATGCATGGCGAACAGCGCCGCCAAACAAGTGAGTTTTTATTATTATTATTTCGAGTATTTTTTCCTCTCATTCTTTTCATTCAATCGCCCTCGTCCGTAGGCGTAATCCCAACTACGTTTTCGTCGAATGTCGTACAACCGCCAATGACTCGGTCTCGCTGATAAACAAACTGCATCGGTTATTGTCCACACCGCACATATTATAATCCGTATATTCATACGTACAGGGGAGACCCACTTTCTTCGGTCCGTTCAGCATGGCACAAAGAACCATATCACTTTTTCTCTCGCCTACTGTATATTATAAATAATAATAATAAAAAATTTATATATATATCTTTTTCGATCGTGTACATAATTGCCGCTCATTGTGTGGACCTTTGAACCGATATATAATAATATACGCTCGCGTTTCTTTGATAAAAACGACCCACTTGTACCTATTTCATTTTTTCGATATCCACCACAATGGGAGCTGTCTGAGCGTTCAAAACGGATCTGCAGTACACCGCGTATAAAATATAATGTATCGTTTATTTTTAAAATTTCCATTGATGAATAGCGGTGGTGTTCGCTTTTGTATAATAGTATCTACGATACCTAAATAAGTATACGCGTGTGTATACATATATATTATATTATATTGTGTGTGTGTGCATGTACGTGTATGTATTCCTACGGTTTCGCCATCGCTCCAATTTAAACAATATAATATAATTAATTATCATTAAAACGCTACTCGCTCGCCAAACGATCGTAGTTGTATACGACTTTATATAGGTGTGAATGACACCGATCGCCGCGGCCAAAACCACACCCAAAACCGATACGATAAATCGCACTAGACCGGCTATAATATATAATATACTTATGCACACACACACTAATAATATATTAATATATAATATACGTGTAGTACCTTCGACCTACCTATGTAACGGATTTGTACGGGGGCTAAATGTGCCAAGGAGAGACACACCGGTGCGCGTACCGGTCCAGTGAAATGGTAGAATGACCATATTGGTCTTGTGCCCCCGCGAGTGTTTCACCACTTTGCAATTCATATCTGCGAAGAGGCGTTGAGATTAGACTGCAGCGCGAATATACGCATAATTTTAATGAATTAGCGATTTTTAGAAAATTACTCTTTTAAACACTTTTTTCCCGATTAAAAAACGATTTGCAATCCTGTTTTGTCGTTTGCCGACACTTGTATTAAGATGGCATGCCACGCGGGTATATATTATACGTTTGTTATAAGATAATATTATAATATTGTTCACTATATATACGTGTATATATTATACATCTACATAAATGCCGTATAATTTATTACGCTGTTAGAAGTTATAAGGAACGTTTAACTTGCGGTGACAGCTATATTTGTCGTCGACATAAAAGCTATCGTTTGCCACATTGTAGATATATACGAAATATTAATATTATGTATTTAATTGTAATCTTTTATTCCGCATCCGTCCGATTTATATTTATCGACACTACGAAATCGCCAAGAAAACACCGCAAGACCGTGTACTATTTCCAATATTATATTACTTTCAGAGTGTATATAATATATACAAATCATAAGTTATATATATAAATTATATTCCTCATATAATATAACACACGCGCGTGTTATTATAATCTTCGTTTATAACATTTATCTTCTTACGCGAAATATCTATGACAAACAGTATTAATATCTCGCGTGCGGTTATTTTTTACTTACTATTATTTGCATACAATGAATTGCATGTATAAAAAATGTATAATATCAAGTGCGTGTATTACAGCGATAAAACTCGAACACAGTTGTCAGGTTGTCGCGACGCTCTCCAATTTCTATGTCAACTTAAAACGAAAATATTACAAAGTATATGCACAATAATAATATAAAATATAAATATAATATGTTTCTTTAAAGTGCGACGCGTACGCGGCGTGAATGGAAAATTGTTATCAACACAGGCTATTGTAGCTGACGTTTTTTTCGGCAATAGATATATTATGCCCGTTGGCTTTTAGTTAACTTAAAAAATCGTCAAGCGGACACCCGTACTATATAATATTATTAGTCTATTAATTGTATTATTTACACTTTTGAATCGCTCTAACAACATTTATGTATCTACATATTATGAAAGTTTGCTCCCGGCAATAAAATATGATGTATATATCGGTATAGTATATACTGCTCTATTGAACCTAACTGTAACTATATCGCAATTGAACTACGTACATTTTGTTAATTTCACTTCTAATTAAATTGGGATTAAAAAAAACTAATGTTTATACACTGAATCAAATATCCTATTTTCAATAAAAATGTAATAAATATAAAAATGCAAATAATGTCGTTATTTATAAATAAATATATATATTTTTTACAGACAGTAAAACGTGTTCACGAGCAAAGCGATTTGGAGCGAATTCAAGATGTTTTCCCAAACGATTTCCTCAGATTATACGACAAAGAAGCCCTCACAATGGTAAGCTTGACAATTTTGCAATACAAACAATCGAAATAAGATATTATATATTTATATGTACTTATTATAGAATAATATAACATTTTCGTCAACAACTTTCTATTTGCTGTTAAATATTTAAACTAATGACGTTATCAATTTTATAACTGTGTAATGTTTGTATCTGATAAAACGTTTTAACTACCTACCGTCATCGTGTCATATATGTACGGGTTTTCTACTTTATATTATTATAACTCATATTTATTTGGAAGTTTTTTTTAGTTTACTTAGATAATTTTAATGATTTTTTCTTATTGTTTAGAAGATGAAAGGATTAATTCGGAAGAGAGGAGGAACTGGTACAGCTGCTCTAAGGAGAGCTCTATCGTCGAAATCGCTGCGATCGGAGTCGCCTCCTTCGACTCCCAACAAAATCCAAAACGATAGCCCGAGGAAGTTCATAATGGAAACTCCCGTCCAATTCGTTAATGTAAATAAAAACAATAAATTATTATGATATAAAATACATGTATTATATTATTACAGTCGTATGTTTATATAATAATATAGTCTATAACATACATAAATGCAATACTAAATAGTGTTATCCTATTGTATAGGGCGTGCACTGTCAGGAACGTCATTTATTTTTATTCAATGACCTCTTGCTGGTGGCCAAAGCGAAATCCGGTAGTAACTTTAAACTTAAAGACAAGGTCAGGATATCGGAGATTTGGCTCAACGAATCACCGGCGGTGATAGACGAAGTTGCCGAAATTCCCAAGTCTTCGGACACGTCTTTCGTCATCGGATGGCCGACCACAAACTATGTGGCAGTGTTCAGGTTAGTACCCATTTTCGAATGCATCATATTATAGCTGGTCTCTTCGTCGGGTGTCCACGATTTTTTTACTGTTGTGTTTACTTGGGATGTGGTCCCTCAGCGGGGGACGTACTCGGGTCTTTATCATTAGCGCAAGAGGGTCTTTGAACCGACCACATTGTACGACAACGGTCCAAAATATATGTAATCTGTTCTCTTCTATAAGCGCATCGACATATAATAGTCATAATAATAATAATAATATGCTCATCACCAGAACTCACTGGGACAAACGGTATTGTATATCGGAAAAGGAGGTTCGCTAACGGTACATATACATAATATAGTAAAGAGTATACACACGTATAGGTTGCCGACATAAACGCAGCTCTTAATTAGACAAAAAAACGGCCTATTGTTATACCCACGGGTATAATATTATTATTGTATGCTTATAGCTATATGATCATTATACGATGAACAATAATTTTTATTATTAAATTGTGTATAGGTCACGGGTGACGTCATAATAAAATATCAAGTAGGTGCCTATATATACCTACCTTATACCTATATACTATATACATCCATATAGTATATAGTATAGTACCTAATACCTATACATGTAAATTATACTTAATGCGATAGTAAATTCAATAATGTTACGGTACATACATTTCATATACTATGAGTTTAAATTTCGTTTGAAACAATATAATGTAATATATAATAGGTTGTCTCCCATCAAAAATCTGCAAACAAAAATGTATGTACCTATAAATATACACAAATACCTAAATTATGTTTTCATACACTGATATTTATAACAAATACGTCTTTGTTTTCATTGATTAAGGGCGATAATTTGTCTAAACCACCATACGTTTCCAGAATGCTAGTCGTTATACCGGAAGGTTATCTTTAGATAACTATAGTTATTACATGATGGTGAGAAATTAAAATAAATTCTTCGCTCAAATTTTTGATAGTATCTCAGTTACTACACTTTTGTCATTGGTTCACTGTGTTTAGGGTAGGGGTAGAAACATCCCTATTCCTTACACCTCTTTTACTATAATATTCCACATTTCCTCTATAGCTAATGGAACTATATCTGGCGGTTCAACAAAAATAACCTATCCTACTATATACGAGCAATCATCAAGAGTTAGCACAGTTTCGTGTTGTTTCCAATTAAATTGTAAAAAATTAAGTCGTAATTGGAATCTGATTAAAAAATAAAATCTTAAATTATTCTTAAAAAATTCTTTTCAGACATCGTAAACTCTGTCGAATCAACAACAACAAAATTAACACATAATATAAAATTATCGCCCGTGTCGTTTGCATTTCTTGCGTGTTTAATTATACTAAGGTCACGTCCTTGACAATTGGTCGCAATATATAATAATAATGATATATAAACATGTGAAATTTTCACAGGGAACAAGAGTATAGGTCGAGCTTTTGAGGTGTACATCACTCATACATGTTTTTTTTAATTGTTCAAAAAAATAATAACAGGAAACGAATAAAAATAATCGTTGTAATTATTATGTTTAGAAAATTTCATCGCGTAGGTATTCTACGGCATGTTGTACCATAATATTATTTACGTTTGACATTTTGCAACCGCGTATACTTATATATATTAACTATTTCTGTAAATATTACATGTATAATATGTATAAGTAATATTAATTGTTTTCATACTCGGGTCGGCGACGCATTGATAAGCCGACGGTGTATATTATGGGTACTCTTATCTAGTGTTGTATCATATATTAAAAATATAATAATAATTTTCTCCGATCGTGGGAAATCAATATCGTGTATTCGTGTTGCCGTCAATACGGAACTAAAATGACCGTTTGCTCGAACGAGTTAAAAGCGGTCATTTGTCACTATAACTCGCCCAAGCTTATCGACGTCGATCTATGTCTGCGCAGGAATATTAATAATGGCAGGTACACACACACTAGACTGGTTGTCACTGATATTTGGCAAAATAAAATTAGGCGACCATGTAGTACGTATATAATACTTTAATGTTAAATTCGTATTTCATTATGGTTTACCAATAACTTATCAGTTATAACAAATAATAATTCAAAAAAATCAATTTTTTTATACGCATAAACTATATTATTATTTATTATAAGTATTATAGCAGAGGTCAATAAATAAATGATCTCAACGTTTCATTCTTCATAAATCATCCTAGTATACTATATGTATATATTATATTATATTAAAATACTCCATTACTAAATCTTAATATGCAGTCAAACAATCAATTATTCGATTCTTTATTATATATTCATTTTAACGTGTTTCTATTAATAATACATTAATATAATTAGAACACTTATTACTATAGTATGTACCTACATAGTAATTAGTAAAATTTAACACCGTACATATATATGTATATTATTTTTTATTAAAATGTTGTTTTTATAAATTATCAAAAACAAAATTATATGATAGCCCCTCCTCATATATCGTTATCTATGCTTCGTTTTCTATATTATTCACATATTGTTTGCTCAGACAATATAGGTATTATACTAGTAGGTATCTAGTTAATACGCTCAGTGTTCAGAATACGTTCAAAGAAGTTTAACGTGTTTCAATGTATGATTACAATTTTACGAAAAATTATGATAATTAAATCACATCATCAAACTAATGTACTATATAGAGACAAGATAAAAATTATGATTAGGTACATAAAAAAGTTTTTTGCTTTATTTGCTTTTAATTTAAGATACGATGAAAAACTTCGTTTTAAACTTTTACTACCTGGTGTGGAAAGTGGATGGAATAGTAATGGTAGTTTTAAATACAAAAATAGTTGTGAAGAAAATAATTCGTAAGTACATTTTTGTTCATCAAATAACTAATAATTATAATATTTTAAACAAATCATGTATATATTACTAGGCACATTATGTTATAGTAGGTCACCTATTACAATAAATTAATGTTTTAAAATTTTTTATTAAAACAAATAAATTGCCTACTTATTAGAAATAATATAATAAGCGTTATGATTTATGTCGAAAGAATGTATAATTGCTTTTTTAAAAAAAGTGGAATAATTTGATAAAAATATGCATACGCATTCATTTGTATTGAATTTAATTGGCAGTTGATATAATTTGATACGATAATAATTTATTTATTCTTTAGGTAATTAATAAAGTTATTTTTAAAGCATGCTGAATTTGAGTAAACCGATTTTACATAAATTATTAATTTATGTGAAGATTTTAAATGATTTTAAATAAAAAACAATTAAAACATATTTCGGAATTTGGAAACTTAAATTATTTATTGTCTGCGCTCATAAAATGTTTAATCTCCAGGCATTTTTATGCTTTTATCTAACTGAAATAACGTCTGTTAGATATGTATAATGTATATAATATGTGGTTTTCAAGTAATATATTATTATTTAATAGCAATGAAGACAATATCTTAAGCGCCAGGCGCCTATAAAATTCCCGGAACTCACGTCGGTGCTGCTTATCAAGTTAGGATAAAAATAACAAATATTTGTCGGATTATATGCTTTATTATATAATACGAGTACCTCACATCAATGGAATCGGTCTATGAAACTATATAGCTTATAAGTACAGAATATATATATATATAATACCTATATGTAATATGTATAATATATATTATGAATCATGGATCGTTGTCTTGTACGCTCATATAATAAACACCGCTTACACGTGTTATTGTATACAATATATATGTAATGTGTATTCTCGTCGCATCTAGTAATGTAACGATGATACTAATTTTGTATTGTTCTATGTATTTGAATTAGCACTCAAGCCACCAGGGATTTGTGGTGGTCGAAATTGGCAGAAGAATCGCAAGAAGAAATTCGCAAGGACCCCCCGACTACCAACGTCCAAGTGTTTTACCAAGATCTCAACACTGGCATAGAATACGTGAGTGTCTGTTACCTATGTCCTATAAGTAGCATAATATATATTTATAAAACAATATTATACACCCGAGATTTCGTCCGTGTGCATTACCTTAATACGGTAAACCGGGGTTCACAATTTACAGTGTCGTATATAGAGTTAATATATTAAACTTGTAGATAACGTGTTAATGTGTTATCAACATTATTTTTTACCTATAAATCATATTGAGTATAGAGAACATGACCACGGTGTAGTTCACAAACGGATGGAACAACGTTCAAATGATTTTGTCATGGAGAGGGATGAGGCTGATTTCTTAACATGCACTTAATCATTAAAACATAATTTAAAGATTATAGATCGATTTTTTTTATCTATTGATTAAAAACGTAAGCAAAAATGTTAACAATTGTACCGTCTACCTAAATTAGTAAATCATTTTTTTTTTTGTTAGTTCATCAAATATTTTACTTGGGGTTATTTTTACAACCCCGCGATAAACAGCCATTATGTTTACTAATATTTTATTTTAGCTAAAAGCCAATTTTATAAGTACTTACAGTATTTATCTTCACGACTTCTCCAGAGTTTATTGTTTTAATAATCATAAAAAAAAAATTTTGTAATCAAAAATTGTGAATAAATAAATATTCATATTTTATAAAATTAAAAAAAATATTTTCTTTATAAAAATAGCAATCACGTCTTATAATATTATTAATTATTATAAACATTAAAAAAAAGGTCGTGGGGGATATTCCCTACCCCCTTTGACCGGAGCGGTAGGAGCTACTTGGTATCTTAAATATATTTATTATATTATAATATGTTTTTGTGTATATATAGTGCAAGACGTTTGCCATCGGACCGGACGAGAGCGCCAAAGACTGCGTAAAAATTGCATTGGATCACTTGGAGATGAGAGATGCGGACCCGAGCCAGTACCAGCTGTGGGCCAAGACACCACGTGAAGAGCCGCCGTATCCACTGTTTGGTCACGAGAAACCGTATTCCGTCAAGTTGAGTTGCCTGCGGGACGGACTTAGCGCCGAGGAAGGGTTTGACTTGGACCACTGCAACAACGTGCACGACCCGTTGGCCAGGTGTCATTTCATTTTGAGGTAAAAGTCGGAAATATGTACATAACTCACATAACTGACCGAATATTATATTATAATAGTTTTATTATTTAGTATTGTATTACTGCACTACCTGTTACATCTGCCCGACTGACCATAAAACTATCCATCTCATATCTGTACCATTATCTATATATTATTTTTACCTACGCCTATATTATTTTATTATCGTCACTATAGATTACGTAACATGAGAAATCCCTCGATTTTAAAAATAAACAAATATTCACTGGCTACACTTATCACATATTATCATTTAATAATTTTACCGGCCGTGATAGCAATACAGCATAATGGTTGAGTCGTCGAACAAAGTACGCTCTTATGTGTGCCCGTGCAGAGTACATCATACACACGTGTGTGAAATGTGTTATAGTTATTCAAAATTATAACGCAAGTGTATTATTGTTATTTATTTTGTCGTACAACATTAGTTTTTTTTGTGCTACCTACGGTTTTCATTTATTTATTTTTTATTATTTCATTTTAATCTCGGTTTAAGTGACAATATTTTTCTCCGTATTTGATGATAAAACAATGTTAACGATCTGTACCCAACGCAGGTGAAAATATTTGCTTTTTTCTTCTAATGACCGTGTATTCAGTATATAATAAAAATCAATATTGATAAGATATTAAGATGACTTTTGTTTACTGACGTTTATTGACGAGGTTAATGTCTACCTAATATCTAAATAAAAACTTAATGCACTACCTAATTATTAGCTGCAATAGTCATGTTTTTTCCTTCCGTCGAACTAAACTAAAAAATAATAAATGTCACGGTATAAAAATGTTTTATAAATTGTTATGTCTGGTATTTTTCAGGAGTGTAAAAGCTCAAGAAAACGAAACGAATAAAAAGACGCCAAAAAAGTCTTCTAGTCGTATGAAAATTGGCCAGGTGTTTAAAAAAACTCCAACCAAAGAGAATGGAGGCAATTTGTTCGGTGTACCACTGAATAGAATTTGCGACGGAGAAAACCTTCCTAAGCCAGTGATGGTTAGTATATAATATATTTACAAACCGATAGTGGTGTGTTTTAAATATTTATTAGGAGTTCGAGTTGAGTGCAATTTAAGTGTACTTAATTGGATTGCTGACGAAACGTTTATAATACAAATGTTCTCACACTATTAACTTAAAATATATTAATTGTGAGATTATGGTACTTTGTACTTAAAATGTGTTTTATTTTATCTTAACATAGAATAATTTTATAACTACAAATCATATTTTGTTGCTAGCAACTTTACATCAAATAATATATCAATTTAGGAAGTTTAATTTTTCATAATTTAAATATAAGTTTTAAAAAATATGCATTCAAAGATTACTTTTGACTTTCGAATATAATAATGTACCTAACTAACTAAATATTTTAACTATCAATCCTTAATTGTTTTTTTTTTTCATTTAATTCACAATAACAAGATTAAATAACAATAAACAATAAAACTATTTTTACCAATTGTTCAAATCTAATAAACAGAATTTAAACCGGTTGTTATAGCTATAATATAATTTAATATAGTATTATATCGATAAATGAGTGGTTCAATATAAATATTAATGTAATATAATTTGTTCAATATAATATTATATAATCCTGTGTATAGTAGTTTTTTTTGTTAAATGCAATAATACCTCGTGAAGTACCTGTACTTAATAATTATAATGCAACGTTATTATGATCGATACAATTGAATTACATTTTTTTAAATGTTTTACAGGGCATGTTACACCAAATTTTCTCCAAAGGACCGTTCACCCAGGGTATATTTAGAAAGTCTGCAAACGCCCGTTTAGTCCGCGAACTCCGCGAGAAAATGGACGTTTGTGAGGACGTTTGTCTGGAGAACGTTCCTGTGCTGGTCACTGCGGCCTTGTTCAAAGACATGCTGCGCTCGTTGCCCGACCCTTTACTGTGCACCAGCCTGTTTCCGAAATGGCGATCAGCTCTGGACTGTTCCAATCTACCCACAAAACTTTTTAGAATCAAAACGTGAGTGTGAAATATTGATGTAATGGAACTATATATAATATGATGACCACGCCTGCCGTCGTCTTGTAACCAAAAGGGTGGAATGATTTATAATGATTTTTTTTCTCCCCTGCAGGATTATCGATCAGTTGCCCAAACCCAACTATCATCTGCTGTGCCACTTCCTGTGCGTACTCTACCACATATCTCGGCGATCCACCCACAACCTCATGTCGGCCGCCAACCTGGGCGTGTGTGTTGGACCGTCGCTGCTGTGGTCCGATTCGCCGGCCATGTGTCCAACCGAAGACTTGCGCACCGTGCCTGCACTGGTCGAAATACTCATCACCCACTGCGAGCTACTGTGCGGGCCACACGTGCCGAACCTTTTGGGTGACCCACGGGATTCTGGCACCGAAGAATCTGACTGTAAGTGTGCTGCAAATATTCCAATAACTATTAATTACTGATCACGGGAGGCACTTCGGGGGCGTGTGTTTGACCCATTTCTTTATTTAAATAATTTATGCTGGCTCCACATACTCCTATTATACCTGCCTACTTAAGATTTTAATTTAATATCGATATCATGTTTTCTCTTTCATCGAGTTTCCAAAAGCCGACGAATAATGAAACCAACACCAAAACTTATTTTTAATAATTTTGTTTTATTACTAAATTAATTTACCTAAAACAAAAATAACTTAAGTATAGACCGTTAAGGTAGTTTACCAGCTGTTGTATAATTTCTAACCAATAACCATGATTTAAAATATCATTATGTATCTTAGTAAAGAAGTTAAAATTTAAAATAATAATAAAATATAGATTAAAAAAATCCCAATATTTTATTATAGGTCAGCATTATTTAAAATAATTAATGGTGTACACATATTATAACAAAATACTTACACGGCATCGACACAAACATTTAATATTAAGATAAAACACATAACTAACAAATATAATGTAAATATATAATTCTGTAAAAACCACTTATCCCATAACTATGTAATCTTAGTTTATAACTCAATTATCTATCGATTAATAATAATGTAATCACATCCACAGACTAATGACCTAGTTGTTGATGCCTTTATTCTCAGGTAAATAAAAAAAGTTAAAAAAAATACTTACAGTCCTGTATCTATCTATCAGGTTTTGTAAAAACGTTAGTATTAAAATGCTGACATTAAATATGAAATATAGATATACTTCATTGAAATAAAATACGTAATATGGTTAGAAGTTACATCCATCTAGAATACTGTCCCGAGTAAATATAGTGTTACAAAGCAGTGGAAAACTTTTTATTTTAAATATAATTGTATTGTGTCTGATTTACAGCCATGAGGCGGGACGACAGTTCTATAGACAGCCTGGAAGTGAGCCCACCCCCCAGGAAGGATCAGATATCATTAAGCCGGGACTCTGGACTGACGATGTCTGACTCACAGCTGTACACGCCTGACGAGGAGGAGAGTGGGTCAACCAGCTCCAGCGGATATGACCCGGCATTTGACCAGGCGCACTCGGCGAAAACCGCCGTGTCTGCCACTGCCGTACCGTCGATGCCGGGCGAGTACGTGCGCGTATACCCGGGTTGGGAGGAGCGAAAAAACGCCAACTTCCAGCGGCAGGCTTGGTTCCGGCAGCGATCCAAGCGTTTAACAGCCGCGGCCAGCAAGGAGGCGGTCCGTCGGAGCGCTTCCGAAGAGTCCGTATTGGATGGTAGCGTGCCACCACCCACACCACCCCGTCGCAGCAAGCCCGTTCAAATGTCCGGCAACAACAACAACAACAACAACAACAACAACAACCGGATATCCATGGCCCCACAACAGGACCAATACCGGAAAATGACCGCTGCCGACTACTACGATGTAGTGGTCAAGTCGGAAGTGGTTGTCGAGTCGTTGCACCCGAATAATTACAACACGGAACTGACCATCAAACCCGTACTGCAGCCAGTGACGTACCGCAAGGACGAGTCGCAGACGGCCGCGCCAGTGGTCGTCGTCCGGAGGTCGGCCGAGGTGGTAGACCGTAGACGATATATTCAGCAACAGCAGCACCATCAACAGCAACACCAACAACAGCAACCGCACCACCAGCAACAGTTGACGGCGGCGACTACTGGCACTGCCAACACCACCACAACCGCCACCACCACCACCACCGCCTCCACCATCACCACAAATGCCTCCGCCACTACACCGGCGGAAAACTGTTGCGACGGTGAAAACGAAGAGGACTCGAGCACGCTGTCCGACGAAGACTGTACGCCGCACGTGTCCCGGAGCAACAGCCGCGGAAATGAGGTGGCCACCGACTCGCTTAAGCTCAGGCAGCATCAGCCGCCGGTCGCGCACTCGGACGGCACTGTCCGGCTCCGCGGCCGGTTGAAGCGCAAGGAGGAGAAGGCCGCCGTAGCCGCGGCCAGGTCCCGGTCCTTGCCACCGCCTCCGCCGTATCGGCCACCGCCACCGGCCAACCGCCGTGCGCCTATCACCTCGTATTACCTGGGCGAGTGCAGTCAGGCACAGCAGCAGCGATTCGTCGTCACCAGGACGTACGCAGACGAGGAGTCTTACGTCTGATGTACTGCACGAGTTCATGTTTTCGGCCCTCCCTTTTTGAATTAATATTTGATGATAATATGTACGTCTTAGGGTGTCTCCACCCCTCCACCCTGCCATCCCTCTCCAGAGTTGCAGTATTTGTCAGCCAATGCGTTTTGTATATATAATTATTATTATTATTATTATTATTATTATTATTAATTATTATTTTTACTTTTATTATTATAATATATACACTTGACAATATAAAGTATAAAACTACTTAAGTTACCTGTCAACTTGAAAACAAAGATGGGCGCTTGGATGCTATTGCTGTTTCTTTTTTTTTACAATAAAATGTTCCTGATTGATATACATT
Source organism: Metopolophium dirhodum (assembly GCF_019925205.1). Taxonomy (NCBI): domain Eukaryota; kingdom Metazoa; phylum Arthropoda; class Insecta; order Hemiptera; family Aphididae; genus Metopolophium; species Metopolophium dirhodum. The sequence continues at coordinate 17,539,665 of NC_083562.1, forward strand.
ATTATTATTATATTTTAAGTCCATATACGAGCTTGAGTATTTTTTTTACATTGTCTAGTACTGAAAGTACATTAATTTTAATTTCTTTTTTTTATATACATATACATTATACGTATGATAAATGGAATGTTTTCAAAGTGCTCATTGAAATGATCAAATAATCTTATGTTAAGAATTTCACAAGTACAAAGTTCGTATCCACACACGAAATACCAATGTTGTTAAACTATACTACAACACATAATATTAATACCTTCAAAATGTCAAAATTAAAAATTCTATACTTATAACTATAATTAAGTAGATTATAATAACATTCTGAAGCACTGTGATTTAAGTTATGTACAGTACCGTATTATTTTAAAGTTATAATTTATATTTCGATTTAATAATTTATCTTACCGTATAAGACTAAAAAAAATGTATTCATGCACACTATACCGAAGTAACAATTAATTTTTTATGAAAACCTATTATACATTTTATTTAAAATTAGTAAATAAAACTACTAAATTTGTGCATCCGTTAAGACACAAATATTTTATTTTTTACTCTGCGTAATTATATATTATATATATAATTATGACAAATTTTAAAAACTATATTTTATGATGTAACATTGAAATGTTAAATCGTTAAGTTTTGTAAGTGTTTATTTATTTTTGTTTGTACATTTTCATTGGTTTTTATTAAACATTTTTTATGTTTACTTGAAATGATTGATAATCTATTATTATATTAATTATTTTGTAAAAAAAGCACTTTATTTTCCAATGTCCATTTAAAATGAAAATAATAAATTACATGTAATTTTGTTTAATCATTGTTTATTGGTAAAATTTAAAAATTTTTCAAAATAAAATCAAAAATATAATATTTAATGATTGAATTACAATATTACGTATAATATATACCTCACAAAAATGTATACCTATATTTACATGTTACAAGAGAAAATGGATTTATTAATGATTTTATTTATTTTAAATTTATGGATGATTAAACAGTAATATTATACTAATTTTAGCTATAATTATTGGCATTTGGCAGTGTCTTATTCATTATTTCATATATATTTGACTTCTGAATGCTGTTTGATTTGCGAAGTATAATAATACATTATACACTTATAAATTAATGAAATCATTAAGTAATATCCATACGGTAAGAAAAAATAGAAAAATAAAACTTTTTACTTTTGTAAATACATATTAAAATGTTGTATACATCCATAGTGTGGTACCTTATTTATTTCAAATAATATAGTCCTGTTACATGCTGTATAATATATATGAGCTGGTGGCTTGGCTGCTACCAGTCGTGGAATGCGACTGGGGAGTAAGGTAACGGCCACAGCTTCTAGCTCCCGGGTTCATAGTAGTTAAAAACCTGGGTGAATGTAAGTTCCCACACGAGATATAGCAGCTAAAAATTACCCCTGGATATCCTACGTAAGTTCCCACACGAAAAAAGTTACACTTGTACGTAAGTTCCCACACGAAAAAAAAAAATTTACCAAACATCAAGGCTGGGCAAAGAAAAGTAACTTAACTTAATTTATAGTTAAAATTTTCTTATTTTCAAAATAAAAAATTTCAGACACATAATAATGTTTATATAAATTGCTTATAATTTTAACTTTTAATTCGTTAATGCTCAGCCTTGCCAAACCCAAACTTCCTTCCCACTTTATTCAGACTTAGGACTGACAACTTAAACGTAGTTGGTGTGAAATTTTAACCACACCAATTTCGTTTAAGTTGTCATTCCTAAGTCTCGATAACTTAACTTACGTACGGGTGTAATTTTTTCCGTGTGGGAACTTGCGTACGGGCGTATTTTTTTTCGTGAGGGAACTTACATATGTACTCGCTTACCTGCTATGTTTCGTGTGGGAACTACCAAACCCCAAAAACCTTGCCACACATACACGTGTTTGATACATACCGTAACAACCGTAAAAACTACCTAACGTACCAACCTCACCCCTAGTCCCTACCACAGTTCATAACCCCTACAACAGCTAATACCTTAGTCGCCGGGCTTAAGTTTAATAAAAAAATAGTATATATATGTATGATATATATAAATACTAATAACCCTATAATTAAACGAAAAACATATACTTTTTCAAGACCCAATACCTAAATTCATATTAGAGCTATACGAGGCCCCTTTTCCCCCCACTTTACAACATGATACATAATAATAGTATTACTATGTGCCAGTTGTACCGTCTCTGATTAAAATCAACCGGAGTTTAATCGGCCGAATTTGCCCGGTTTAATATCTGTTATCAGCTGATTAAGCTTAATCGAAGTTTAACCGTAGACGGTACAACTGGCCCTAAATAACTTTGCCGACCATTGACGGTCATGATCGTGCAACGTCGACATGTCAAATAGGTGGAGGATGCACGGATTCGGGACGCGGGTTCCTTTTCTCGTGGCGCGGAGTTATGCCAGTTATATCTTCCATTAGTGGTTGAAAACCTAAGCTACTAACACCCTCCCAATATCATGGTAAATATAAATAAACATCCATATGACCATATTATGCAGGGCTTGAAACCGATTGAAAAAATTTCGATTTCAGTTTCGATTTTGGATACCGGTTTCTAATTTTTTCGATTTCGGTTTCAATTTTTTAATACCGGTATTACGAAATTTCGGTTTCGGTTTCGACTTTGGATACCGGTATTAGGAAATTTCGGTTTCGGTTTCAATTTTTCAATATCGATATTAGGAAATTTTGGTTTTGATTTCGGTTTTGTATGCTGGTTTCTACATTTTTAAAAACGGATTTAAAGCAGACTTTAAGTTAGAATTATAAATAGTTTTATTATACTTAAATAGTTAAATACTTAATATGATTTTTTAATTTTTGATAAAAATAAGAGCAATATTTCAATAGGAGTGATTTTGTAATTTTATTCTACAAATTACAAGCTTTAAGGAACCTAGAACAAAATTATTTCAATAGTTTAAAGTGTTTAAACTTTAAAGATAGTACCTACATGTATCACTAGACTATAAGTATAAAAGTAAACCGATAAGGAACTACACTATAATGAACAACAAACACGCAGACTGCTCTACTGCAAACACAGTACGAAAATTTCAAAATATTCGATATCGAAATATATACACTATACAGTGTAGGGGCACTAGAGAAAAATTAAAAATACAGTTATTTTTAATAACTAAATAATTCTTAAACAATATTATATATTTTAAATTTATTTTTATATTAGTGTTATTATTATTGTCCCTGCTCCCCACGGCCTACAGACTGCGGTAGCGGTGATGGTCGTACGATCACTCACACAAATTAAAACCAGTGCAATATTCAGTTTTTACTGGTATTGTACCTCTATAAATAATTGGTTCTAGCAGTAATTATTATATGATTTTCTTATTATTTATATTTTATAGTTTGATTATAAATAGTATTATACTATTCAGTATTTAATAGCTTATATTGAAGGGAGGTGTTAGCGCCCGCAGGCAAATAGATTTTAAAAAACAAAAAAAAAAATTTGGAAAAAAATTTAGAAAAAAACTATTCAAAATATTTAGTTCATTAAAGAATGATTATTCATGGGGCACCAAGTTATAAATTTTCAAGTCAATACAAAATATTCAACTAGAGTTACAGTACTAAAAAAAAAAAATTGAAGGGAGGTGTTGGCGCCCGCAGGCGAATAGATTTTAAAAAACAAAAAAAAAAATTTGGAAAAAAATTTAGAAAAAAACTATTCAAAATATTTAGTTCATTAAAGAATGATTATTCATGGGGCACCAAGTTATCAATTTTCAAGTCAATACAAAATATTCAACTAGTTACAGTACTAAAAAAAAAAATTGAAGGGAGGTGTTGGCGCCCGCAGGCAAATAGATTTTAAAAAACAAAAAAAAAAATTTGAAAAAAACTATTCAAAATATTTAGTTCATTAAAGAATGATTATTCATGGGGCACCAAGTTATCAATTTTCAAGTCAATACAAAATATTCAACTAGAGTAACAGTACTAAAAAAAAAAAATTGAAGGGAGGTGTTGGCACCCGCAGGCAAATAGATTTTAGAAAACAAAAAAAAAATTTGGAAAAAATTTGACTATGAATACACATTACAAAGTTCAAATTAAAATGTCCCGAAACTTAAACAGAAAAAACTATTTAAAATATTTAGTTCATTAAAGAATGATTATTCATGGGGCACCAGATTGTCAATGTTTAAAAAATTTGGCTAGAGTAAAAATCATAAAAAAAAAAAAAATTGAAGGGAGGTGTTGGCGCCCGCAGGCAAATAGATTTTAAAAAACAAAAAAAAAAATTTGGAAAAAAATTTAGAAAAAAACTATTCAAAATATTTAGTTCATTAAAGAATGATTATTCATGGGGCACCAAGTTATCAATTTTCAAGTCAATACAAAATATTCAACTAGTTACAGTACTAAAAAAAAAAATTGAAGGGAGGTGTTGGCGCCCGCAGGCAAATAGATTTTAAAAAACAAAAAAAAAAATTTGAAAAAAACTATTCAAAATATTTAGTTCATTAAAGAATGATTATTCATGGGGCACCAAGTTATCAATTTTCAAGTCAATACAAAATATTCAACTAGAGTAACAGTACTAAAAAAAAAAAATTGAAGGGAGGTGTTGGCACCCGCAGGCAAATAGATTTTAGAAAACAAAAAAAAAATTTGGAAAAAATTTGACTATGAATACACATTACAAAGTTCAAATTAAAATGTCCCGAAACTTAAACAGAAAAAACTATTTAAAATATTTAGTTCATTAAAGAATGATTATTCATGGGGCACCAGATTGTCAATGTTTAAAAAATTTGGCTAGAGTAAAAATCATAAAAAAAAAAAAATTGAAGGGAGGTGTTGGCGCCCGCAGGCAAATAGATTTTAAAAAACAAAAAAAAAAATTTGGAAAAAAATTTAGAAAAAAACTATTCAAAATATTTAGTTCATTAAAGAATGATTATTCATGGGGCACCAAGTTATAAATTTTCAAGTCAATACAAAATATTCAACTAGAGTTACAGTACTAAAAAAAAAAAATTGAAGGGAGGTGTTGGCGCCCGCAGGCGAATAGATTTTAAAAAACAAAAAAAAAAATTTGGAAAAAAATTTAGAAAAAAACTATTCAAAATATTTAGTTCATTAAAGAATGATTATTCATGGGGCACCAAGTTATCAATTTTCAAGTCAATACAAAATATTCAACTAGTTACAGTACTAAAAAAAAAAATTGAAGGGAGGTGTTGGCGCCCGCAGGCAAATAGATTTTAAAAAACAAAAAAAAAAATTTGAAAAAAACTATTCAAAATATTTAGTTCATTAAAGAATGATTATTCATGGGGCACCAAGTTATCAATTTTCAAGTCAATACAAAATATTCAACTAGAGTAACAGTACTAAAAAAAAAAAATTGAAGGGAGGTGTTGGCACCCGCAGGCAAATAGATTTTAGAAAACAAAAAAAAAATTTGGAAAAAATTTGACTATGAATACACATTACAAAGTTCAAATTAAAATGTCCCGAAACTTAAACAGAAAAAACTATTTAAAATATTTAGTTCATTAAAGAATGATTATTCATGGGGCACCAGATTGTCAATGTTTAAAAAATTTGGCTAGAGTAAAAATCATAAAAAAAAAAAAAATTGAAGGGAGGTGTTGGCGCCCGCAGGCAAATAGATTTTAAAAAACAAAAAAAAAAATTTGGAAAAAAATTTAGAAAAAAACTATTCAAAATATTTAGTTCATTAAAGAATGATTATTCATGGGGCACCAAGTTATCAATTTTCAAGTCAATACAAAATATTCAACTAGTTACAGTACTAAAAAAAAAAATTGAAGGGAGGTGTTGGCGCCCGCAGGCAAATAGATTTTAGAAAACAAAAAAAAAAATTGAAAAAAAATTTAGAAAAAACTATTCAAAATATTAAGTTCATTAAAGAATGATTATTCATGGGGCACCAAGTTATCAATTTTCAAGTCAATACAAAATATTCAACTAGAGTTACAGTACTAAAAAAAAAAAATTGAAGGGAGGTGTTGGCGCCCGCAGGCAAATAGATTTTAAAAAACAAAAAAAAAAATTTGGAAAGAATTTGACTGTATGAATACACATTACAAAGTTCAAACTAAAATGTCCCGAAACTTAAACAGAAGAAACTATCAAAATATTTAGTTCATTAAAGAATTATTCAACGGGTACCAGATTGTCAATGTTTGAGAAATCTGTGTGAAATAACACTAAACAAAAGAATACGCTGGAAGCTAAATACTGCAATACATATTAACTAAAATCCAAAAACTAGGTATTGTTTACATTATAATAAAATGAACAGTTATTATGATCAGAGGTGTATCACCGTAATATATGTATTAGAAAATGTATAAAAACGAATGTAATGTATTTATAAAGGATGCAAAAAAATTAAATCAGAAAAAGGTCCTGCACGGACTCTATTATGTGATTGTAATTTATGAAGGACATAAAATAATGTTTAATTTAAAATAATATTGTGTTTGGTGGGTCTACAGTCAATATTAAATTACAAACTATAAAGTCTAATTGCAAATAAAAACATAGTCAGATATCTGTTTTAGTCTTTGTAAATATGTGCGGAAAAAAATTAGATTTAGTACAATGTAAAAAAATGTGGAAAGAAAACCCTGAGAATTCTTTGACAGTAGGATAATAAAACACAATACTATATATTAAATTAAAACTATTGATTTTATACATTTTCTATTTACAAAAGCTCATAAGTATTGAAAACCTTATAAAATCCTAAAAAAATTATATTTTGTTATATTTTAAAATACATTTTATAATTTGTTGTGTTAAAAAAATCATTATTTAATGTTGGCTGTATTTAAGTTTTTAATAACTATACTGGTACAACTCTAGTTGACAGTCTTTAAGACCGTGTTAAAAACTATAATAATTAGTTAACGTCTAATTTACTGTCCTATCCTAACCTAACCTAACATAACCAAATTAATAATATTTAAATATTTTCTTTCATTGTTATGTTTAAAATATCGAATACCTTTATAGTTAGTAGGAAAAGATCATCGCAAAGCTCACGACCAGTGATTGTAGTCGTCTATCATTACCATAGCTTCAACTAACCTTAGGTTTAACAAACTAGCCTTCTTATGACTAATTACATTAGGACACTTTGAATAAAAAATGCCTGAGTTGCAGGTTGCCGAACTTATAAGTGATTGATTATCAAGTTGATCCTTAGATTGTTGACACCTTAGTTCCCCTCGAAGACCGCTGGTAAGACTATTACCATTTACTATTATGTCCTATCCATTATGTTATATCTATATTATCTATGATGGAGCCATACCCAGCTCACTCGTGTAAACAATTTGAAGCACATAAAAGCGATTAATTAGAATAAAAGAAAAGGAAATACTATGGCATACCGTAAAAGTTAGAAGAGCTAAAATGATAGGACATCTACTACGCCATGAGAGTCTAACAAAAACCGTCATAGAAGGCGACGTTGAAGGCCATATAGGAAGAGGAAGACCAAGGATGGAGTATATGAAGCAATTAATGAGTGACATGGGGAAGAATAGTTATAAAAAACTGCAGCAAACCAATCTAAGGATTGAAGACTAAAAAAGCGATTAACGAGTCTCTATTAATGATAATATGAAATCCCAGACCTGTCCCCCATACTCTGATATTAAGAGCCCAGCCCACCTTCATATTCTCTATGCAAAAAGTAAATTTAAGACAAATTTGTAAATCAATGCACAGTCTCTCTATTGTACTAATATTTGTGATTTCATTAATTTTCAGTATTTTGTATAATTAGTAATAATTAGTAAACCTAACCTACTGAGGCAACCTTGAGGCATTTCTTTTTAGGAAATTAATTAAATCCTCAAACATAACTCTTAATTCAAGAGTTTGTAACTAATACAATCATAATATAATATGAGTATAGTACATTTCGTAATATTTTTTTTCATAATATTTACTGTTAGTGAAATATTAAGTTTGTATTTCTAATATAATATATGTTATGATATTTATGGACGACACTTTCACCGTGGCCCCTCGATATAGTAATGTGGCGACCCGGCACATCTCTTTTAGATAAATGATTAAATACTTAATCAAGTCTTCCAATTTACTAAACATTTATGTTTTGTAGATAATTTGAAGAAAAATTTAAAATTGAAGAGAGACTGTGTGAATTAACAAAATTTGTGGTATGAAATGTTTATTTGAACACCTGTTATAATGTATTATATTGAACTTAAGTTAATTTTTTTTAATGTACTATAGTAAACATTTGAACGTTTATTACAATATACGTATATTATACATAGATTTCAAGTATGTTTTTTTTTAGTTTTTTTTTTTGATAGTTACCTACCTACTACAATACAAGACACTTTATTTTTATATTTTGAAGCAATATTATATGTTTTGGATTATTTAGATCTATATAAACTAAATTTCAGACCCATAGTTTAGTATTTAAAATTTTGTATGATCAAAGTCGTGGAACCAAATTTTATTAGACTCTACTAGAATGTTGTAGTTAAATTAAACTATAATATAGGTATGTGGAATAACAGTACCTAACCTTCTATTATAATTTGTTATGAATATAATATTTTAAGTAATAACTCAAATTTAGCACTTTTACGGTACTTAATACATTTTCCTAATATTTTAACAGAAATTATGGAGCTAAAAATATAGAAATACCTATATTATGTCACGGTCCATAGTTGATAGTTTTGTTTCATTTATAATAATAATGCTTTTTAATATACTTTTTCATAAATTAATATTTATTACAGTTGGCTTTTATGATTTGTTTGAACTATTAGTACGTATTTTTTTGGGGAGATCCCTATTATTACAACACCGTTACCAATATGCGTTTTTTTCTGGTTAGTTAATATTTTAATTGCATGTTTTCATGATTTCTTCGTATTTATGCTTATTTCCTTAAAATGTTTTTATATTTTCGGTTCATCTGTTACCTAACTACCTTTTTGTAAACCAATTTGAATTATTATTTATTAATTTAAAAAAATTTTAATAAAAACGTTTTCATTCAGTATTTTTTTGAATATTTTATTATTTTTAATATTTTTGAATATTTCAGTGCATATATTTGCCTGTTTTTAGTGCATACATGCAGGCAAATATTTAACACTTAAGAGGATGTCAGATTTTTAGCGCACCATTTATTTCTCTCTCCGACCCACGCACAATCATTTTAGTGTTTTCTTAATCGTACATTTGGTATGCTACGCGTGGGTCAAAGATGGAAAACAAATAGTGCGCTGACATCCCAACCAGCAACAAGCTTACACGAGTGAGCTGGGTATAGCTCCATCATAGATAATAAAGATATGGATAGGACATAATGGTCTTATCAGCGGTCTTCGTCCTTCGAGGGGAACAATTGAGGCCAAATAAAGTATACTCATATCGAGTATCGACTATCAATATAAAGGAGCCTCAATTGCCTTCCCCTCCGGGAACGCGGCCTCAAATGTATTTAACATAGGCGTGGACTATCCATGGTGTCAAAAATCAGAGGATCAACTTGATAATCAAACACTTAAGTTCGGCAACCTAGCTGCAGCAACTCAGGATCTTTTTATTCAAAGTGTCCTAATGAGTCATAAGAAGGTTAGTTAGGTAAACCTATGGTTAGTTGAAGCTAGTGGCCTTTGCAATTCAAGATCTTTTCCTACGTATTCGGCATTGTTAACATAACTATTCTACCTTTACACTTTTTCTTCCCCCGTCTCTCACAGCTATATACAGGTTCAGCCACTCTCATTCCACACCTCCATATGATCGGTATTCTGTCTATCCATCTCTTCTTCAGTCTTCTCGCCCCTCATTTCCCACCTAAATTAACTAACTTCTATAGCCACTCTCACTATCTCTTATCATACATTGACCGAACCACTTAAACCTATTCTCTCTTGTTTTCACTACAATATGTACACTAACCTACAATACCCTTAATTAATTAATTACTTATTCTATCCTCTTTTGTACCTTAACACCTAACTTATTATTCTCATATCTGCTACCCTCACTCCACTTACCTACCCTAACCTTACATTTCTTTTTCATCTTTCCCTTTCATACACCAAACATTCTGAAATCCTGTTGACCCATTTCCTTATCTTCGCCATATTACACACTACCTAATTCCTATTCACCCAGTCTCTAGTTACCTACAAGTAATCGTACTTGATTATCGGTGAAAATATTTAAATATCATTGAGCGAATTCCCTACTCGAAAGAATTACTTAAAAAAATATCATACCTCCCAATTTTCTAATTTTTAACACGACTTTATTGATAGCCGGAATAGTGTTATACCAGTATAATTACAATACAAATATTGAAAAATTTCGGGCAATACATCCTTTGATCAATTAACAATAATAAAAAAAAAACCTACTGAGATATAAGAAAATACATACCCCGTGACGGAATCAAAATCTGCTACGAAACTTAGTCTTCGAAGCACTGAAACGTTCACACATTTCAATCTGCTTATGATATAATATTATTCCCAGTTTGAAAATTTTCACTGACGAATACCATTACTGAAATAACACGCATCTTATGCAGTAAAATGTTCTACAATATTCTAATGACCTATGCGTTACAGTCTACAGATATTATATAAACCTACCAATAAATACCTAATATTAATTTTTATTACACAGAGTTTGTATTTTTAAATGTTGTATTCAAGGATTTATTAGTTTTATTTTTATACCTAACAAAAATTACAATTATTCACAAGTCAGTTATCAACTAGAACTCGACTACGAGTAACACAGCGTTTGGATTGTTCGGACTAGGTACTTGTCCAATACTCGACTACCAGAATTTAAATTAATGAATGTGATATACCTAGGTAACCTATCAATCGATTCTAAAACAGAAACTTAACCTAGGTACAAATAATATCATAATATCAAATAGTGAAATGTGAAAATTTGAAGAAAATTTCCTATAGGTATATCCCGTAAAACCCCCAAAATAAAACGTACGTTTGAGGTGTTCTCTTAAAACCCAAATGTTTAATACCCGTATCCCGTATTCGTAGAAAATGTATGTTTCACATTTAACGAAAACTAAAACTATCGTGACGGAACGGAATTACAAAGAACGTATAAGACAAAAATAATCGTCAGCAAGTGGTAGGTATAATCTGCTATGTACTTATAAATCATATTAAATAACATTAATCATTATGTACCTATTTTCTTATTTTATTAGGTAGGTATAAAAACCTACCTTATTCCTACTTATAAAAGCATTGCCTAATCATTGATTTCAAATTTTAAAAATTTTCTACTTTAACAATAAATTAACAGTTGTAGGCAAAGTATTATAATTTAAGGTATTTTTCATAATATCCTTATTTTTGTACACCTATAACAACTGGATTTTAAAAACTACTCTACGCCTAGCGAGTATATAAGTTTGTCTGACAATAAATATTTACATTAAGTCTACCGCGTCAACAGAGTAGAAGGACAAAACTTACGTAATTATTTATTCTTCCGGCGAAACGCGTTCCCTTCGAGTGTATAATATTGTCTAGTGTCAGAGCTGTGCATCTCCGCCAAGGAAAATGCATATCTTCGATCCAAAAGTTCAGTCTGGAAGTATTGAGATTAATGACATTTATAAAAATAGGCACCTAGATCATAACCAGAATGGAACGAAATATGTGAGTACGTATTGGAATCGCTGTTCGTCTCAGACGATTGTCATTTGCCATAGATTATTTATAATTATAACCTAACCGTCCTAATCATAGAAAATATATATATGGTCCTAAACGATGGATGATGGATATTTTTACATTATATTCAAAAAAACATTTATTAGTTTCTATGCGGTAAATTGAATTCAAATTTACAATATAGATAACGGTTTTTTTACTTGGTAACCATTTATTTATTACTTGTTTTATTAACAAATTCTAATTGATATAAAATAGTAATTAAATAAAAATAGTTTTATTGATCCCAATACTTAAAAATAATGTTTCAAATAAAATAATAAAAAGAATTTAAGAAATACCTATTAATTAATATGTATTATACCTAAATAACAAAATAACTAAATAAATTCGTGTTTCTTTTTAAACATTTTCACGCCTCCTCTCTTACGAAATTGTGTCACTTCTCCTTAGAGTAGCATAGGAGGTTATGAACACTTGAAATTGTGCATGTTAAAAAATCAGCCATATCCTCCTCCCCCCTTGGCCCTTGCATTAAAAACAAGAAAAATGCCTTAAAATATTTAACTTCAACCCATATAAATATTCTAATTTCATTTTTCAATTCGTTGATAATATATGAAACGAATTCTTTGCTTGGAAAGCAATGTCATAGAAAATTCTGAAAATGCAGTTTATATTTAAATCCGTAGCCTAATTATAAATAATAATTTCTGATGCATTGATGCTGAAGAGTGAGGGCGGTGGACAATCAGCCGTACCGAAATCTAACATCTTAAACACTTAATATAAACAATTGTTCACACACGCGTCATGGTATGAAAATAAAAAATATTTATAATTCATATTTATACCGATTTTCTACCGATTTATGCCGATCTTCTATATTAATAATAATTATAAATATATAGCAATAACAAATCATTTTTGAATAGCGGCCCACCAGGAAAGTTACCAGTATCCCGCCGGCTCAGTCCGCCCCTGGTTCATATTGTAACCAAAAAATCTATTATAAACACAGTTACTTTTTACCGATATTATAAGTTAAAATTTGGACGAAATTACATATTAAAACCAAGAAGAACGATTATAGTTATTTTGTTGTAATTTAAAAATAGTAGGTATTCGCGGATTTATGAAACTTTTAGAGTATATTATTATAATTTATATACACGATGACACTTTCAAATGTAATTTTTTGGCAAAAATGACTTTAACCTACTATATTGTAGGTACTAATGGTAAAATAAATTACTTTAATCTCAATATTATTTATTAGTTAACGATGTCCTTGCTCAGAATCGTTTTTCGTTTGTTCGTTTTGTATTTTAATAATTTATCCATGGATATATTATTATTACTAATAATTATAGTAGGTGTGTTTGTTCTATTTCATTAATTAATTTAATAGTATACCAATAAATTATATATTAATTAATAATTTTTGAAACATTGTGTTCGAAAAAATTAAAATAAATGTGATTTTAATTAGAGTTTTGTAATGTAACCTACCTATATGTAAAAAATAAATAAATTTAATAATAACTGTTGAACTTTTAGGGACATAAAAGGTAACACATTCGTGTATGTAGTATTACACTATTTATATATAGGTATATTTATATACCTATACGAGTATATGAGTAGATACATTATTCATTAGTGCGCACACGGCAGGATAGGCTGCAGTTGACCATTCCGTGAATATTACTTTTATGTGTACTTGGTTATATGTCCCTAATCCCTATGATTTAGAATATAGATATTAGGTGAACAATAGAAGTTAAGTATGTGACACTAAATTAATAGTTACCTATAACTTATAATAACGTTGTATTTGGGAAAAAAAATTACCAGTTATTAATTCAAATTGTATCTTATGACTATTATCAGTTATAAGCTATAACATATATTTCTATAAATTAAACCAGAACATATATATATTAAGTACCTTATATAGGTAAGCTCCTATTAATTATAATTATTCTACGAACAAGGATTGGAAAAACGACGACGACGTTTATATCTCGCGTATTTTATACATTTCTGGTTCGGAACTAAAATATGCGCATACAACACTTGGATAGCACATTTTTCGTGACATTAAATATTTATTTTAAGTCTTAAAAGTAAATTTAAGCCCCAAAAGAATATAAAAACAAACTTACTTTAATTATCGACTCTTTCGTCGGAATCCGTGACGTGTGTGAACTGCGACGCCCATGAGGAAACCCGAAACGCTCCAGATTACAGAACTTAGAATATTGTAATTTATGAAAAATAAAATTATACGAAACGCAGTAAGATTTTTGCTCATATTTTCTTTGCCTATTGAAATTTTAGAATTTTTAATCGACTGTGTCTTCTGCAACGACTTTGAGATTTGCCATAGATAAATAAATAAATGATATAGATATTATACTAGGTACGTCAATATGATGAATCCACGGATATAATATAATGCTACTTTTTATATCAAAGACTTCCGTGTTAAGGACCAATTTGTTTATTGAAATTTGATATGACAATAAACCAAAATAGTTTATAATTTTGAATTTGAATTATAATAATATGATATAGGTATTATTTAAATTATTATTTTAGTTTATCAATTTAATATTTGATTAAGGTGGTGAATAGATATCAGAAGCACAAGAATTTTTTTATAAGAGTATATTGTATTTTATGAATTATTAAATAAAAATGTGATTACTGGATTTTAGAATTAACATAAAGCCATAAACGTATACAGCAAATTCATCAAATACCATAATACCAACTAGATTTCTAAAACTTTAAGTCTATAATTTTAGATTCTGAGCGGATCGATGACTGTATTAATTTTATAACGATGTGTTCTTTATTTTTTTAATATTTTCAATTATTTTTTCTTGTGGTCTGTGTAAATATATTTTTGGTGTTTTAAGGCTGCTGTCAGATCAATTTATGAGAATCCTTGCATTAAATTGTTAGGATTATTTGATATGAATAATTATTTTATAGAAGGTACTTATTTATAGGTAAGTCGATCAGAAACTATATTTACACTGAATATGTTAATAGTAAAAAGCTATTAAAATATCTATTATTTGTATTTATTTGTTAATAATAATTAAAACTTAAATATTAGCAGTAATCTTGTTCCTTTCACAAAATGTTTTTTAATTATTTTTAATTTACATTTACATTTATACGTTTGGCATTTATCCCAAAGTGATCTCTGAATTCAATGATGAATTTAATAGTTACATTCTCGGTTACATTAATTGGATTATAAATTAGAATAAACTACAGTTTCCAGCTTCTACTACAACATTATTTTATATTTTATTTTATGTTTTTAATTTTTTAAATGCAGTCTGCACCTTGTGTTGGTGATTTTACACGTAATATAAAAAAATGTATACTAGTGATGAGTAGGTTAGGTTACCTACCTGATTGTTTAATCAAATTATTTACACGATTTCAATAAAAAAATATCTATGAAGTAAAACATCCGCATTTCTATTAACTATAAATTCATAATTGTATGAACTATACATGGCACATATATTTTTCGAAAAAATTATTTAAAAAAACAAGAATAATTCCTATTTTATGTCACGCGGCCACACGGGTTAGGTTTTATACATTTTATACATTGCGCTTTTGGGATTAAACTTATAAATGCTTCTACGTAACCCAGTTAACAGATTGTCCGTGGCAATAAATATTTAATTTAAGCCTAAAAAGGTGGGCAAGTGGATGTCGCTCTGCTGTACTGTAGGTTACAAGTGGGTCACTGTATAATGGATGGTATTAAATTTGAATTCAATGATATATCATTGTATAAGAAAAACGATTCTGAGTGGAGACGATATGTCAGTCTAGGTATAAGACATATTATACACTTATCTATGGTATTAAAAAAAAAATTGACCTATAATAAATTCCAAATTAATCATATCACAATATCCATTAGGTACATATAACGCGTTATACATCAACAACAAACCGTGATACTATCATCATAATATATCGATGAAAATATTACAAATTAGAAGTTTCAAGTGCCCACGAATAATATTATACAATCACAACAAAATAACTAAAATAGTTATTCTAGGTTTTTATGTAATTTCGTCCAAATTTGAACTTAAAATGACTATACAAATAAACTGTGCTTGTGTATTTTTTAGATTTTTTGGTAACCGAATTATCTATTTACATGGAATCTTGTTTTAAATTTTCAATCCTTAGCTATAAAAACTGAACATTTTATAATTTATTAATTACAATGGTTGATAATTTTCGAGATTTTGATAAATTCTGTCCAAATTTGATCTTTAAATGCTTATAAAAAAAAACTGTGCCTATGTATTTTCAATATTTTTCAACTGCTATTGTAAAAATATATCAGGAGTCTTGTATTAAATTTTTACACTTTTTGGCCCAACAGATAAAACTTTATTGATATTTATAGAAAAAAAAACTAAAAAAATTGAAAACTGAAAATGCCCGTAAACAGCTCAAAAAGTGTCAAAATATTTTCAAAATTGTATGGTGTATA
This sequence comes from Metopolophium dirhodum, assembly GCF_019925205.1. Classification (NCBI taxonomy): domain Eukaryota; kingdom Metazoa; phylum Arthropoda; class Insecta; order Hemiptera; family Aphididae; genus Metopolophium; species Metopolophium dirhodum. The sequence goes on from NC_083562.1 coordinate 17,556,012, forward strand.
GGAAATGCTAATATAAACATTCAGTGAAATTTTCATGTATCTACAGTTATTCGTTTTTGAATTACAAGAAAATAAGGAAATCGGTACATGAGAAATCGAGTGAATATCTAATGTTGTAAAAATATGAATTTAAAACGCTCATAAAAATTTAATTTGACTTTCTTGTAGAAATTTTTTTTTTGATAAAGTTAGACAAACTTATGAGGAATCTTGTATTAGATTTTAAAATCTTAGATTTAAAAAGAAAATTTTTTATGAATTTCTAACTCAAAATAATTTGCAAATTTTCGTGATTTTTCCGTATTTTTTCAAGATTTGAACTTTAAACGTGTATAAAAAAAAACTGTGACTAAGGATTTTTAATTTTTTTCATCTGCCTTTGAAACAATAACCTAGGAGCCTTCTATTAAATTTTCAAGCTTTTTTACCCAACAAATAAAATTTTATTGATATTTATAGAAAAAAAATTTAAAAAAACTGAAAACTGACAATGTCCGTAAACAGTTCAAAAAAAGTCAAATTATTTTCAAAATTGTATTGTGTATAGAAAATGCAAATATAAACAACCAGTGAAAATTTCATGCATCTACGGTCATTTGTTTTAGAGTTACACCAATAACCAAAATCGATTTTGTTAAAAATCGATTTTGCGTAAAAATTCCCGTTTTTCCTTAATTTTTCTTTTGTTTTTCACATCGCTTTTGAAAACTACTGGGAAATTAAAATTTTGACCTCCCCAATGCACCAACGATATTCACTTTCCCATCGAACAAGATACTGAAGTCGAAAATCGAAGCATTATTTCGACTACTTATCGTGTACACAGACACAAAAATAAAAAAATAAAAAAAAAAATAAAAAAAAAAACACACATCATTGTAAAATCAATACATTCATCGTTTCACTCAGAATCTAAAAGTAAATGTAAAATAGTAATAATATGAAAACAAACTTACGCGTAAGCATCGACTCTTCCGGTGAAACCTAGCTAGAGTGCCGCCGTCGCCGAAGAAACTATCTTTATCCATCTTCATCTCGCTCTGAACTGAAACTTGAAAGTATCAAAATATATTATGAAAATAACCTGAATACCTGATCATAACGAAATGTGTGAGTTTGTGTTAAAACTTACATTATAATGTATACGGCTCATAACTGTCGGTCTATATCGATGGCTTATTAGTGTCAACACGCCCTTATCGACGACCAACATTTTATCATTAAGAATTTATTGTGTATGTGACTCTACCTCACGGTTTAAGATAGACCTTAAACCGTGCTCTACCTTCGTAATAGATCTCAACCGGCCGTGAGTCATGATCGATGGAACGTTGTATAAATTTATATTATTTAATAAAACATACTTTAAACATATTTAATTAATTAGAATTAAGAACACAGTATAATATATAATTCTATTACGTGCCTACTACCTAGGTATACAGGAGGTTTAGTATTTCTTCACGAATACTAAAACACTAATTTTGGGTGGTGTTTGTAGCCTCGCGTGCGCGTACCACTTAAACCAGTTGGATAACAATTAATATTATATTGTCCTCTGACCAATTCAGTATAAATGTATAATGTTCTTCTCTGTCGATGTGTTGGGCAATGGCGTACCCCGGGGAGGGGGGGGGGGTACCACCCCGGTTTGGTATTATGGTAAACGGTCAATTGCAGGTCCCCGCATAAAAATGTCGTATGCGAACAATCGGTCGACGTCATAATTTTATACACGGACAATATTGGTGCCAGGTCAATATTTTTTGAATAGGTGTAACGAATATGTGTGGCTACGATTTGTTTGTAATATTTTATGTTTTTATTATTATTAACTATTATTCACTATTAGTAAAATATTGTGTATACAAGAATTTACAGGCAAAATTGCTGGCTGTTCTGAATAATGATATCATAGATATATTATATCCCAATTTCGCGGGTTGTCCATCCAATAAAGTATAACACTATACTAGCATTACAATACTAACTATTTTTAGCAAACTGTAATAAAATATTTCCCTTGATAAATAATAATCTTTTATTGCTGACCGACCGATTTACCTTCATCAGTTATCGCTGTACATCCGTCTAGTTTGTACCTATGGAGTGTTTAATAGAATATTTTAAAACCAGCCACGGGAAAATAAAATTGGGATACCAAAATTGTTTGTATATGTTTTCCAAGTGATCAGTGTCACGGGAATTTGAACTGTATTATATGAGAACGTTTAATGCTAAAAAAATATTTTGTTTTTAACCTTTTAAGCCGGGGACCCATTGTCCGTGTATAAAATGATGACGGGGGCAAATCGTCCGCATGCCGCGTTTTTTTCGCGGACACCAATAAATTGTCCGGGGACCTATTTACCTAGAACCCGGTATTATATCCCTCCCCTCACTGTCCCATAAATGCCTTTTTTTTTATTGGTACAATCCCTGTTGGGTGATTTTATGGGTGATTGCTGATTAATCAAAAATATAAAAAAAAAAAATGATTTTGCGTGAATGTGTTTTGTGGTTTTGTCTATTTTGGTCAAACAGACTGTGAAATGTAAATTGCGGCATTGCGCGGACCGAGGTCTTAGATGGACCGTGGAGGTAACCACGATTAAAGATAGTACTATCTTAAATCGTGCTGATAACTTTACTGATAGTAGTGTTCGATTTGAGGTTATGTTAATTTATTCTGTAAAATAATATTGTGATATTTTGTAAGGCATGTTTTTGTTTTGAAGTTCTTGCATTTGTAGATACTATAGATTGTCTTAAATATTTTATTACACGCTTAGTACATTGGTACTTATTCTAATTAAAATATTTAATATTATGAAAGATAATATTATGTCTGTCGAAAAGTTTACGGATGCAGAAAAGTGTCTGATATATGGAGATACATATTCAAATGTATATAATGAAATAATTGTTTCAGGTACCTATAAATATTATTATAGCATATCTACATTATTTTCATAAAACATAGCATTTTAATTGATTTTCATTGGCCTAAATTTGTTTTCAGAGGATATAACATCAAATGAAATGAAAAATGTTCTTAAGGGCAACTATGTTGAAGTTTTAGAGAATGATTTGTTTTTGGATCTGTACAACGAGTTTGAACATTTGAACAAGTCTAATTTCAGTTCAAATATTGTAAAACATTTAAGTGATTTCTTACATTTGAATCCACTAAAGTAGGTGCATATAAATTAATAAGTTAAGTAATGAATTCTATAAATATTCTAGTTATATTGTTCTTACGTTTGTAATGCATCATATTTTCTTAAGAAGCACCAAAATGTATTTGAATCACGGGGTAAATCCTAATTTAAAGTGTGTACATCCATCATTAAAAATGAATAAGTGTTTATTATTCAGATAAGATATTAAATTATACACTTTTTCTACAAAAGTCACTAAGGATAATCCCTGATATTTTCTACTGAACCCCGTAGTTCTGTTTAACACTATTGTAAGTAGTTACTGATTAGCCGAGTTCAATAAGAGCCTAGATGTGAATTATACTTAACATTGTAACAAATATGCCTTTTAGTCCTTTCCTTACAATGAACCCTATTCTTAACATTTTTTTGTTGTAGTGAGGATGAAAGGCAGTAATATACTTACAAATATGTAGTAATTAGTAACGTATTATAGTTAATAATATATTTCACATATTACATTTTCATCAGTACCAAATAATAAATTATTCAGTATTTTATTTTAGCTTCTAGTTTCCAGTGTTAAAAAGTTAAACATAAACCATAAGTATTATTCAAATAATTAAATTTAACATTCCGATATATATCATAAAAGTACATGATTGTAATTGATTACTTCCTCAAATTTAGCAACTAAAATTCAAAACTATATAATTGATATACTTTTTTCATGTATAATATACAGTGGTTTATTATAGGGTATATTTTTGTTTCAGAAACAATACAATTTTTACAATTGGCGTTGCTTGTTATCAGTTCTTCTTACAAGCAAATTGGACTGGACCTTTGGCATCAAAATTGTATGTTTTATTAGGGATCGACTATAAGCTTCCTACTTGACTATTCTTTATAAATATCCACGAGAAATTATAAATATCAGTTCTCTAGGAAAATTGTTCTGTGGAAAAATAAATGTTTGTATAGTAACTTTGTTAATTTATACAGATATAAATTGATCTCTATACTTTGCCCAATAAAATAACACACTGTAGACCTATAAAAATCTATTTGTTCAGCGCATCCCCCCACGTCACCCAACCTGACCATTCATTTCCATCAAAACTGGTCCATTGAAGATCGGGTGGCGACGGTTGGAATAGCTGCACGTGCATGTTACCTGGAGGGGGAAATGAGCAATTAGCGAGCGTTCTGCCTAAATGTATTAGTCTACATGAGCAGAATCGAAATTGTTCTCTCGTTGGACACAGTATGGAATGAGAATGAGAATAAAAATCCCTTAGCTCTAGGAGAAACTTTCCCCAAAAGAGTACACTCTTTTTCTTAATTTTTTTAGTTATATGTATATTAAATTACATACTAGATTAAATAAGTTAGAATTAAAAATACTCATTAAAGATATATATATATTTCAAATTGATTTTCTCTTATATTATAGCCTACTATATATATAATTAAATAAGTGCATGCAACATCTATTCTCACGCTAAGTTCTAATGCCATATCTAAAGAAAAATAGTTTGAAAAAATTGGAAATAACATTCAAAGTTCACCACATACAGATATTGATATAATAATCTTTAATAAATATTACTTTCCAATCACTATAATAATATAATTATTTTCTTGAGGATTTATTTTTTTCATATGCTGGTATTTTAATTTCACAATTTCTCCTGAACATATAGTTTCTTCCGGAAAAGATATACATTTTATGAGTTCTGGGCTTACAAAAATAAGTTAATTAAAGGTTCATTACAGAATTAACTCCATATCCCAGATTGTAACTAGTTGGATTACACTTTTTGATATTTGTATTATTTAATGTTATTTTCAGAGATTTAAAGAGTTGGGGTCCAAGCACTGCAGTAATAGAAAGCTTAGTGAATGATTTAGATTGTGTATCTAGAAAAGTATTGTATCCTGAGCTCTTAGTATTTTCATATGCTGTTTTTAGTAACGATCAGATCAATAATTTTGTAAGAAAATTCAGCAGTAATTTGACAATTATTATAATATATTTTATTTGATTTTTTACCACATTTTTTATTTGATTTTTAGACACGATTTTGGTGGCAAATACGAATGCTTTCTACTCTTCAATCATTATTAAATGAATTATCAAATGATATAAAAAACATGTTTGAACTGGCTTTTAAACAAATGGAAAACACTGTTTTGGAAACTGATGAAGAAGCTTTATTTAGGATAGAGCAATGTAAAATTTATCTTTCTCATTATGGAAATATTACGAAAGCCACTAACTGTTTGAACACTGCAATGAACTTATTGGGTTTAGAACATTCACTTGTCGGTGAGTTGAAATATTATAATTACTTAATTCTATTTTGAGAATTAAATGGTTTTAGGTGCAATGGGAAAGAGAACTAAATTTCAAGTAAAAGAACTTGCCCAGTTAACCCTAAATGTGAATTCACATAAGGAAGAAAAGAATACCAATCTATTGACCTCACATGGATGTTGTGATTTACCTAAAGTAAGTATCTGCAATCTAGTATAAGAATATAATGACACAATTATTTTAAATCGTGTTTAAATATTTTTATTTTATATAGGATTGTGTGCTTGATGATGAAAATCGTTTACCAGATATCAAGTTTTCTAATGAAAGCGCTGGTAAATTTCCCAAATTGAACAGTCTTCAACAAGCAGCCATCTTAAATACACTGTAAATACTAAATTTAATCTTATGTATTATTATTATCCAAAAATTTTAAACAAAGACTTATTTCTTAAAGTGTAATGGAACAAAAGTGTAAGCCCAAAGATGATCTACAATTCGAAGAATTGCAGCCATATATAAGGGTAAATTTTTTATGATTGATTTCTTAAAATAACAGTAAAATATTTGTTTAATACTATAGTGTTTGGTGTCACAACAATCTGTGTGGAGTATTCACGTTTCAACTTTGCTCCAACGATCTTTGCTGGAAAGGGATAGTAGGAAATCAGTAGAACGAGCAATGCAGCAAATTGAGGTAAATGTACTTAAAACAACTGTAGTTAACATTGTAAATTTAATTTAGTTTTTTTTTTTAGTGTTTAGTTAGCAGTTTGGAAGTGTCAAGTCCACTTAATGTTGATAGATTATATCTATTTCATTGTTCTTTTGTTTCACCTTCTTGGCAACTTAAAGCATACTTGGGGAATATAATGCTCTCCATTGGTGCAATCCAAAGTGCATTAGATTGGTTTTTAGCTCTTGACATGTGGGAGGAATGTGTTGCTTGTTATAATACCCAAGGCCATAGACATAAAGTAAAACTAATTTTAATAATTTAGAATTTTGATATTGATCAATATAATTTATAACAGACTGCGGAAATTCTTAAAAACGAGTTAAAATCATCAAATCTTACTGTAGCTAAACATATTTTAATATTATGTCTACTTGGAGATGCTACTGATGATATATCTCTTTACGAGGAAGCATGGAAAATTTCAGATTATCGAAGTAGTCGAGCACAAAAACACTGGGCATTTTATTATTATACAAGAAAAGAAGTAAGATATATTTTTATTTAAAATGTTTAACTGTGAAAATAATTATTCATATCTAAGACAAAATTTTATTTTTTATATTTACATATAGTATAAAGAGAGTATAGATCACTTCAAAAATTCTCTCAAGATAAATTCTTTACAAGAAAACTTGTGGTTTCGACTTGGTTTTGCATGTATGGTTGAAGAAAGATGGTCAGAAGCTGCAGAAGCTTATAGAAGGTACTGCGACATTGAGAATGACGTGAGTAAATGAAATAGTTAGTTCTAAACTTTCAAATAAATGTCCTAAAATATTTTTAGAAAAATTGAAACTAGTCAATTTGTAAATCTAATTTTTAGAAACATTCTAAAAATAATTAGTTAAGTTGAGTAGTTTAATTTTTGGAATTTTTTAAAATATGAATGTATTTTAAGATTAAATTAATTTTAAACAATAACTTTTTCAAAATATTTTTTTGGGAATTTCTTATTTTTTATTAATTTATTTATTGTCCCTATAATTTTTATAATTTTTCTCAAAGGTACGTTTAACTATTTTTTTTTATTTGTCAGTTCTTTCTGTTACACTATATAACATAATATGTCAACACATATTTTTACCACATTTGCACTAGCAGAATAGTTAAAGCTAAATATTTTTCTATGCTTCTAAGTGGTTACATTATTTTTTACTACATTTGGGGAAACCAGCAATTCAAGCTTTTTTGTTAAGGTTTTTGGTTGTAGTAATACACAAAATATTTAAGTAATAAATTGTAAACATTTTAATCTTTTAATCAAAAACTTTTTGGTAGTTGATTAATATATTTTTATTTTGAAATTAAGTGTTTTGAAGCTTGGAACAATTTGGCAAAATGTTACATTAAAAATGGTCAGAAATCAAGAGCCTATTATGCACTAAAAGAAGCTGTGAAATGTAATTATGAAAGTTGGATGGTTTGGGATAATTTGATGGTAGTCAGTGTGGATTGCGGTTGTTTTGAAGAGGTATCACTTTTAATTTCTATAACTAAAATAATAATTATAGAACACATACTGAAACAAGTATAATTCTTATTACCATAGGCAATCAAATGCTATCATAGATTATTAGATTTAAAAAGTAAGCACGTAGATTTGGAGGTTTTGAGAATTCTAGTGCAAGCCGTACAGAATAATGTTAAAGATGAAAACGATAGGCCAGCATCAGAGCATAGGAAATGTTTACTACAACTTTTTGGAAGACTTACATCACAAGTGCGTTAGATTATATTTAAATTTCTTATTACACTGTATTTTTATTAATTACAATTATATTTAGGTACAAAATGATGGTGAAATTTGGAAATTGTATGCACATCTAGAAGAAGCTATACCAAAACCGAATAAGGAAACAGCTGATAAAGTTTTACACCATTTACAATGCGCCCATCGTTTCACCACACAGGGCAACAAGTGGACACAAGAAAAAAATTCTTGTTTGTTTGTCTCAAGATTATCATTAGAGCTAGCTGAAGGTATGTTACTAAATATATATTTTGTTTTAAATAAATTTTATTCAATATTGTATTTATGTATTTGAATTTGCAGCATACATTAGCTGTAGTAACCAAACAGAAAATCATGACCAAAAAAAACGGTTTCTATCATCTGCAAAGATAATGCTAGTGTCAGTGGTCTCGCAAATTGAAGTGTGTTAAATCATTTTTGTACGTTTATTTTTATTTTGTTTTAAATTTTTATATTTTGCAGAAAGAAAAAGATCTAATGGAAAGTGCAGACATAAGAGAAGAATTTGAAAAAGTAAAAAATAATTTAAACGAAATCAAACTTCAACTTTCAGCAGAAGTGTAGATATTTTTGATAATTATTATTTGTTTTCCTTATTATAAAAGTTGCTGTAACAATATTCTATTTGATATGTAATAACACAAAGCTGTAATACAAAATTGAAAATATTCTGAAAAAGATTTGATTATTCCATAAGTTTTATATAAGCAGATTCAAACTCAATAAAAGTATTAAAAATCCCAAACTAAATAATCAATGTTTTTCTGTAAAATATTGAGCCTAATATAATAAAAAATTGAATACAATATTATTAGGGTAATATGAACATAATATCCTTTTTACTGTAATCCAACCTGCACAGAGTATATATAGTATCTCTTAAACTAATAGTAAGTGCAGAAATAAACTATTGTAATCAAATAAATAACAAAATGCTCAGATCAACTTCAATATAATTATAACATATTGGTTTTTGACAAATATTTTATTTTAGATTAACACTATTCACATAAAAACTTGAATTTTGCTTATTTGCGGATCAAGTGCTTGAACCAATCAGGGTCTAAAACATACTTTTTATCATTCCACAAAAAATGTGTGGGCACATAATTGTTCGTATCATTGTATATGAACATTTTACTAAATTCAACAGCTGTTCTAGATGATACAAGTCCTATTGAGCCGTGTTGCTCATTGGCTGGATGGTACACTCTACCATTTTCAACATCCATCCAAAGCTTATCGGGTTGAAATAAAACTGTCAACTTTGGACCAGCATGGTTATGACAAAATAACATATTGCCATCATTACCTTTGATTACCTGATTGAACACAATTGGATGGTCATCACATCTAACAAAATTCCGTTCTCTACCACATAATGATATCCATGGGAAGTGTTCTTTATATCGATCAGTTGTGTTTAATTTTAATCGTTTGAAAAAAAAAACCAAAAAATCTATTTCTGAAAATAAAAAAATGTATTGAAATATTTTAAAACAAAATATCTTGAAATTGTAAATTGAAAAAAAGCAATTAAGTTTTCATTTTCAATATAAAACATGTTTAAACAAACAACAAAATATTTACCTTTATAAGCTGATGTGAAATTTTTCATTTTGCTATCATCCAGAAAAAGCTAAAAATTACATATATTTTGATATTAATTAATTTATTTAATAACAATTTGTTATATTTGTTTACTATATAAGGTTGAATTAAGTATTTAAAAAAATGTAAGTTTTCAATGTTTAATAACTAATAAGACATTTTAAGGTGGCTGATATTTTAATAGATATAATCAATGCATTTCTTCCAAAGGTTATGTTATGTAAAAAAATCATACAAATAACGAAGTGTTTAGAAAAAAATGTTGTACGATAATATAAGAATTAATTGATTGGTTTCATTTAACATATTAGTTTTAGATTCTAAAATATTACAAGGAATGGTGAAACTTATATCTAGAAAGTTTCACTATGAGGTGGGAATTTTTTTGGAAATAAATAACCTATTGTTTTTAAAGCATAACAATTTTGTATAAAAACAACTATTTTGTACTAAATATTTTCTTACATATTTCAGTTAACCTATTAACACAAATTTATCTACTAACCATTCCTTGGTGATCTATATAATAGAAATATTCTCTTATTTTGTTCTCTGGCGATTGTCCTTGTACATATTGTACTGTAGAGTATGTTTTATTTTCGGATTTAATCTGAAATTTACTTTTAAAAATGTTGAAATTCTTCAAAAAGCAGTGACTTTTTATACATTCTGAAAACATAGTTTTTGTTGTATACATAGGTACTTGGTTTTTAAGGACTGCTGTAGCACCGTGGATAAACAATCTTTATTAACAAAAAACAAAGTATTATATTATAATATAATTTTGTGTTATAAACAGGATATTAAGAATATTCTATACTTTCAATAATTCTATCTTTTATAAATTGATATATTTTATACAATAATTGTTCAATACAAAACCAGTGATAACAATTTACTTAAAAATTAAAATGTATAATAACTCTATTAGAATTTTTTTTTTCATTTGAGCGTACAAACACAGACAAATGCTTGTGCCTCAAATCTGGGATTCTCAAATGGTTTAATTATCTAAATAGGTTAATTTGTATTCTAAGCGTAATTGTTAGTCATATATTAGATAATGAACATTTCAATGTTTGTTATGTCCCATTCTACAAACCTTGTGTCCCCTACTAGTAATTATGACGTTATCCAATACAATAATTATACTTATAAGTCATAACTTATAATAAAACTAATATACATAAGTCATGCTATAGCTTAAGTAAAGTCCACAGGCACGAACTGTTTTTTTTTTTTGGAAGTCACTAATTACTATGAAAAATATGTCATTTTCATTTTTCACTATTTTTAAATTTCACATTATTATAATCAGTATGTTATCAGTATTCGGTACTCTCTATCCGTGGTTCTAAGATAATAATTTATTATCTACAAAAATATTTTTGAGTTGAGAGATAAGACGATTGCGGATTGGGTATATTTTATTCTGTAATTATTATTTTCATGCATATTTTGAAGTCATAACACTAGTATCGAGATTTGAGTTTTCTTTTTACATTTCCGTTTTAATATTATTAATTTATAGTTGAATTTATAACAATCGCAGATATGAGTTTAGTTGGAGTTACTAGATCTTTACTGCTTTTGGGACGGTGTGCTCCGTCAGTCAAACAGAATGCATCAAAAATTATTGTTAAGAAATTAGAATTAGACCAGAACCTATTAATGGTGAGTAATTTTTTATCTACTTTACATAAATAATATTTGTATTGATTTTTTTTATAGTATTTTCATAAAGATGAAGTTTATTATGCTCATGATCCAGAACAACAGTGTAAGACGGGTGATGTCGTGCTCATCCAAGAATTATCAGAAAAACTAACAACCCACATTACTCATCAAGTGCTCAAAGTGGTGTATCCTTTAGGTGATGTTACAGATCCTATATCTAATAAAAAAGTAGCAGCGCTTCGAAGTGGAACAGTTTGTTACAGGTTTGTCAAAACAATGGTTGTGTAGGTACTTCTTATATGAATGAATTCCTATATTTTTTTATAAATTTGTTTATCATTAGAATATCTCTTGTTAGATGCTTCTTAATTCTGTTACAATTATAATGGTCTTATAAGATATCTGACATTACCATGTGTAACTATGTTACACTGTAATTTGTAATTACCTATGTTTACACTGTTGTATTATTTTATAAGTAACTAGTAAGGTAAATTAATATAAACTTACAGCGCTGAAATTAATTTAAAATTTAAAGTTAAACAAGTAAAATAGCTGTGATAATATTAATAGGTACTTATTACATTCTTCAACTCACTATGCTCATTACTAGTAGTAAAAATAAGACGATTTATAATAAGTTTATTTTTATAGATGTCAAAATAAATAATTGTTATTACCTAAATAATAGAATAAATACTCATTTATAATTATTAATTAAACTCTTATATTGTACTTATTAGTTACTATCCTAGAATAAATTAAAACAAATAGGTATAAAAAAATGTTAAATATATTATCTAAATTGTAAAATTTTTAAAATTTGAATTTTAAATGTCCTAAAAGTAAAATTATAGAATATGTGTTTTATATTTTTAAATTTCTATTTTTTAGGGACGATTTAGAAGAAATTGATAATCTGTATGGTCTAACCAAGAAACGATTCAATTATGTTAACGCACCCAATAGAGGATGGCAAGAGGACAAAAAAGATTTTTCTCACAAAAAAAGCTACATCAAATACCATGAATCTGAAGAAGAACAGCCATATTCAGTTCCAAGATAAATGTTTAATTAATATATTTAACATTTTTGTTTGTATGTAGGAAACATAGTTTATTAATAATATTGAAATATAATGTATCAATTTTTCAAAGTTTTATATTGATGTCTATTAAGAAAATATGCATTTCATTTGACTTTATAAAACTATAAAACAAAAAGTCTTCCATGTAATAATTTTTATTTTTTAAAACAACCCTACAGCAGTGTATTAAACGTATTACTTAATAGTTATTATACAGTATTTGAGTTAAGAAACACAGTCGGAGGTTTAATTATGCTCAGGGGCATGGCATTACTACTCCGCAGGTTTACAGATATTTGACTTGGCGGGGGTAACAAATGAGTGTTGCCTGACTGCTACCAACAAAAACTAGTTGTTTCTTGACTTAAACAGAGTATAGTTATTATTATAATTTAATATTGATATATCATAATATATTATGTAATATACAATATAAAATAGTATTGTGCATTAGACAAAATTTGACCAGAAAAATCTTTTTAATTCTGAAATCAACATGCTCTAAATTGGATTTATATATTAATTAGTGCAGATGCACATTTATTTATTTTTCCTTTTATTCATAATATGAATAATTTATATGAGAAAAACTAATTTTATTTTATCATATAGATTGGTTATGTTACCAATTTTTGTATTTCATATTACCAAAATTCGACTGAAAATATTTATTTTTTTGTTTTATTTTACTGGTCAGATATGCGCCAATGCTGTATTTCTATTTTTGTATCTCAACTACCATCAACATATGTGTAAAACATTTTTTGTGCAATAGTTCTGCTTGATAATTTCCTTTCCAAATTTCCAATGATAAATCTATTTTCCTTCTACTATGTGTACAAGCGTAATTCTTTGTAAGACAGAAAAAAATACTTGCATATTAATATATATATAACACATAACATATACGTAGATACAATGATAGAATTAAATTATTTTTAAAACGCTCAAACTAAGATTATCTGTGGCAAGGCCGAGATAAATGTAAATTTGATTAAAAAACTGTTACAATGCATTTTGGATTTGCAAACTATTTTCTTTGCCTTAGATTTATTTTTGAATGAATTTTTATGTTTTACTATACTGAACATAAAGCATAAAATATTTATTTATTATTTAAGTAATGTATGCCCACATGGAGCTAAACTACAGTTAATATGATATTAAACATGTATGATATAGGTACATGATGTGAAATGTAGGTAATTAATTTACACTAAAAAACATTTGATTATTTTAATGTTGTCTTATTATCAACAAAAAAATTTAAATCTTCCAAAGCATTACAGACATTTTACATACCTATGATACATAGGGATAGAGCTGCTTAGCTTAGAACAAAAATGTTTCCTTGTGTTTTTGTGTAGACTATAGAAACTACGAAAAACGAGTGTTAAATTGTTGTACATTAAATGAGATAATTTGTAATAAATCTGGTCTTATATGGTCATTTAAAAGTTTAAACATAATATAGCTACAATCATTTGCGGATACAAGGGGGTTATTGGGATTTGGAGCTTTGTAATAATAAATATAGGTACCTATGCAATAAGGAAATTTCTTTATTATAAAATTCGGTTATTATTATTTGTGTTAAAAAGGATATAAAAAATATAGGACCAGGAATCAGATGGTGAGAAGCGGCAGAGGACAGGAACAGATGGCAAGATTTGTATTTAGCGACATGGTCTTAATGGCCGAAACCTAGAAGAAGAAGAAGATATTATTATTATTTTATAATATGTATGTATGATGAATACCATCGATTTCCTATGGAGCGATTTTCTTATTTTGTTATAATTCAAACACGAATACCAAAGCGACCTCAAAATAACCATAGATTATATTATATATGTCTGTGGTATGGTTGTAGCCTAGTAATCTGAGACCGTGGTTGTAGCATAGATTGTTTATAGAATATATTGTGATGTAGGTACCTCAGTACCTGTAGTACTAGTCTATTGCTAATTTTCAAAATTTTCAGTGAATTTACTGTACAATAAATATGGAATAAGCAGCAGATCAGTATGGTACCTACCTACTTAGTAATAATTTAATAATATTGTACCTTATTCTGACTAAAGATAAATTAATGTCGTACTAAATATAATTGTTTTATTTATTTTAACTACTGTTCCAACTTCCAAGGTAACAATAGTATTGTACTGTCAGTCATCAATCAACTGTTCAATGTAAATTGGTAATAACAACGAATTGTTTTTAAATTAGTCCATGTTAAAGAATAATTATGATTTATGACTATTTAAAATCAAATTAAATCCAATCTATATCTATAAAAACACAAACTTAAAATTTTGTACTTACCTAACTAAACCGGTATTGTATTTTTATCAACACTTATAATACACAATTTGTATTTTTTCAACAACAAACACATAAGACAAAACAATTTAAACCAGATATTTGTATTTATTTTTAACCATTACATATATTATATAAGAAATAAGTTTAAATTTGAGATTATGTTTGGATATCGTGCAGGTAATAATAATTGTAAGTCATCCCTGTATCTTATTTGAATTGAGACAGATATTGCGGGTAGTCGTCCGAATAACCAAATGAGTGGGAATACGGAGTTGCGTAACCGATAGAAACACCTGCAAATCAAAAAGTATTTATTATTAAAAATATAATATCCATTTACGATTTACCTATATGTATTAGGTGTGCATGCGTTCTTCTTGAGTATTTATTATTTTGACTATTTAAAGTAATTCATTACCTAAACCACTTCTGTATCCGTATCCATAAGGCGAGTACCGTGGATAACCACCGAAACCAAACGAAAACGGCAAATGGCCATACGATGTTTCTGCAGTTTTCATGTCCTCATTTGTCGCCACTCCGGCTGGTTGTGCAGCGGGCATTGCGAATGCGACATTCAGCACTGCCAAGCACATCAGGATCTGGAATATAGAATAAAAACCATGTATTATTTAATACCCTTTTAGATAATGGTTATTGTTCATTTAAATAATTCGATTTTTAAAAAAATATTTAGGTAAGTGGAACCATGTACCTAACTAATAGTTATTATTTATACCTAACTTATTAGAATTATTACTCAATACTCATCGAACATTATATTATTGTTGACCACATTATTAAGAGGATGTCAACGCAATATCTGTTTTCTGTCTTAGACCTCATGATAGTAAAACGCTTTCGCCTAAAATCGTTGTTTATGATTTTTGAGTAATCTTAGAGTAATATACCTACTAATATAAGTAATATAACCATTAATTACAACAATTATAGAGAGTATTATTTTTGAAGGTACCCATGACACATCAGCCTTTTATTTTATTACTATTTTAATTTTAATTTTATTATTACCTATTATTATTCGAATGCCAATTTGACTTTCAATATAAATAGACATTTTTGTAAATTTAAATTATGTTTAAATTGTTTTGAGACAATATTTAGACCAATCGATGTGTCATACCCTCAAAAATATTGTTCTCTATCGTTATTAAAATTGGTGACTTTACTATAAGATTACTTAAAAATATGAAAAAAATGATTTTGCTTAAATGCGTTTTATCTATGTTGCGCGTAGATATAAAGTGCGCTGACATCATCTTTAAGTTATTATTTCTTAACTTTTGAATTTACCAACTTATTTGACAGTTGAATTGAATTTAAAACATATTTTTTTTAATCCAACATTTGAATTGGAGTGAATAGATCTATTATCAAATTATTCAAATTTTGGGACAAGTTAAGAGCATATTATTGTTATATATTTTTTTGTAAATAAAGAAAATTAATAATATTGCAAATATGATGATGAAGTTGATTCTAATAACATAAAATGGTAGAGACTATAGTATTGATACCTAACTGATTTAGTAAGACTGACACAACACATCGGTATGACGTCCTATTAAAATTATTGTATTATTCAAATCAAAATGATTTGTTTTATATAACTATTTATTGTTTGAATGCTACCTATGAATCAAAAAATAAATTTATTTTATTTTATTATTGTTTTAAGGTTTTGTTTTTTTCCCAATAGTAGATATACCATATACCCCATATTAAAATGATACCTTCTTTTGGAACATATTGCATAACAACTAAAAATTCTAAGATATATTAACTATCAAGAACACAACAAAGTAAAATCAAGTAATTAAGTAGTTATTTTAAATTGTCAACTGTTATTAAACACATGAATTTACAAACAAAAATAAATATGTATATTTATATTATATTATATATAAATATATAATTCTGTTTTTGATATTTGATAATGATTAATAGATAAGTATAATTTATAATATGGTAAGGCTTTACTACTTAGTTCTTCATCTAGATACTAAATTATTTTGAATTGTGAAATACTGTTACTCACATTTGTTGAAAATAAAGATGATATACTTATATACCACCACAAAAACACGTGAAATATATTATATTTTTAATTACTTGATATTTAAAAATTTAAGAAATCCAATTCATACAGATATGTAATAATATAAAATACGACTAAAATACCTAATAAAATATAAATTTGAATATGTACAAGAAAATTTAACTTACCATAGTAAATGTAGCAGCCATTTTTCTTGATTTTTGTTAAGAATTATAAAGAATTTTGAACTTGTCTGTTAACTCAACACAACTTAACTAATTTTCATTTGACTCTACTCGTCCTTTTATTCTAATTTTCCACCAATAATAGTTTTTTCAAACAATAGACTAGTATAGTCATTAATGATCAATGCAACATAAATACGCTATTGAAACTCGAACAAGGATAACCACAAGTATATTCTTCCCTGTGGCTAAACTAATAGTAATTTAATGGAACATTCGTCGTTAGAACAATAGTTTGTTTATAGTATTATTATTTTTATTATTTGTAAATTTTACAAACTTCTAATATGTATAATATATTATAATTCATAGTAATTTGATTAAAATATAACTATGAAATATAGAAATTTATGTGAGTACATTTATTTTAATTTATTTATACTAAGGTGGAAGTACATCCTTTGAAATGAATAACTAATAATATAGGTACTAAGCATTTTTAACTTTCTGGTTTCTATATGACTAAACTGTTTACATATTTTATAATACCTACTTCAATTGCCTATTGGCTATTGATAATATATATAAAAAGCCAAAATGTATTACCTACCTATTTATTTTCACATTTAATAATCTCTTAAGAGGATATTGTAAGCGCACTAATTGTTTTCTCTATCTGGCCCACACGGCCACGTACAACATAGACAAAACGCATTAACGCAGAATCATTTTTTCTATGTTTTTATGTAATCTGAGTAAAATCACACATTACAAAAAACATAGGGAATAATATTTTTTTGGTAATAACATATCGATTTTATATTTTATTGTTATTTGACTTTGTATTCGACTTTCAAAATCAACAAAAAAACGTTGTAAATTTAAATTATGTTTAAATTGTTTTGAGGCAATAGTTAGACAAATCAATATGTAATTCTCTCAAAAATATTATTCTCTATATTTTTTGTTATGGGTGTTTTACTCTAAGATTAGTTAAAAACATAGAAAAAATGATTCTGCGTAAATGCGTTTTGTCTATGTTGCGCGTGGGCTAGAGAGAGAAAACAAATTGTGCGCTGACATCCTCTTAACGATTATTAACAATACTTATTTGTATTATTTGTATTTATTGTAATTTGTACCAAATAGCAATAAATCTAATACTGTCAATTAACAACAATCATATAATTAATTAAAAATACAATCTTATGAAGTCATAAATTTAAAACTTATTGTAATTTACGTGTTAAAATGAAAAAATTAAATTGTACAATTTATTTAAAAATGTCCGTTTTTGGTGGGAAATGAAGTGAGTATTGTTAAATAAATTTAGTGCCAATAATGAATTATTTTATAAAATATATGGTTCTTAACAAAGTTTGTTTAGTTTTTGCCCATAAATAATTAACATTGATCTCAATATTATTATATTAAAGATTTTGTTAAAAATAGGTACCTACCAACTAAGAAATTAAAAATAGGAAAAAATCCAACTTTCTTAGATTTATCTTCCCTAAAATAAATACATTTAAATGTGCATTAATTCATGACATTCGTGTAGTTTTTGTATTATCGTATCGCAGAATACTAACTACAACTTGCGATTTATGTTGTACTGGAGAATTTATTTTTTAAATAACTTAAGTCTTATTTTGAATAAAAAGTTTTGTAAAACATTATAATAAATAATAATAACAAATGTCTATAGATATAACAAAACTTTTATCTAAATCTTATGATTAATATGTTGCTTTTAACTTTTGTACTTAAGTTTTACCTTTTTTATTTACATTTTATTATGATTAGAGCGCACATTTGTTCATTTGTACGCGTTTGCATATTTATTCTGGTTTATGGTATGATATTCTAGCACAGAATTTGTTTCATGACCATAATAACAATAAAAACTGCATGTTTCGACAATTAACTCATTGTTTTTCATTTTAATGACTTATATTTTACGATTTTAATTGCATATTTCTGTTTTTTTCTTCTTTTTCTTTAAACATTTTTCAATTAATTACTATAGTGATAATGACAAAAGAAACACACTTGGGAACACGAATTGTTTTCTTATACCATATTATGCTTCATTTTTAGATTCTGAGTGGAACGATGAATGTATTGATTTAGCGATATTGTGTCATCACTTTTTAGGACAGTAAAACTGCTTCGATTTTCTTCAAAAGTATCTTGTTTGATGGGAAAGAGAATCTGGTACATTCAGGAGGTCAAATTTTAAAATTCCCAGTAGTTTTCACAAGCGACGTGAAAAATAAAAGAAAAATTAAGAAAAAACGGGAATTTTTACGCAAAATCTGTTTTCGAAAAGATTTTGGTTTTTTGTGTAACTCTAAAACAAATGACCGTAGGGACATGAAATTTTGACTGATTGTTCATATCAGCATTTTATATACACCATAATATTTACAAAATATTTTGATTTGTTTTGAACTGTTTAGGAATATTTTCTGTTTCCAATTTTATTAGTCTTTTTTCTATGAATGTCAATGCAACTTTATTGGTTGGGCAAAAAGCTTGAAAATTTAATACAAGGCTCCTAGGTTATTGTTTCAAAGGCAGATGAAAAAATTTAAAAATTATTAGTCACAGTTTTTATTTATAAGCATTTAAAGTTCAAATATTGACAAAATACCGAAAAATCACGGAAATTAGCAAGTTTTTGAGTTGAAAATGCATAAAAATTTTTCTTTTTAATCTAATATTTGATAATGTAATACAAGATTCCTCATAAGTCTGTCCCAGCGGGTCTTACTACGGCAAAGATGAGTGAGTGACAGTCTATAGCCGTCGGTCGCAATGTCATTTATACGTGAGTTAGAACTTTACTTAGAACTTTAACGTCCGGTTCGTGCTTAACTATTACGTGGGTCAACGCGGGTGGGTCTCACAATAAGTTGATAAGCACGACAAGCGTAACGCGGTAATATTATTATGTATCACGTGAATCGCAAAACTGCAACAAGCTACATCGATAAGAATTTATTCTGTATTTTTAAAATATTTTATTTATAATTCAAACATTGAAACATAGTAACGTGTTTTCAAACGTTGTGAGGATACGATTTTATTATTATTATTTTGAACAAGACGTAATGATAAGTATACATTTATTAGTTTTTTAATTAAAATATAAAGAAACCCGAATTCGCGGAAGTGCATAATTGACGATGGCCAAGCAAAATGCCGCGATTTATGGCGTACTTGAGAAGATTGAGTTCGTTGTTGGAGACTTTTTCAAACTGGTAAATCAGATAAAGGGTGACGTTATAGTCACATCGCCACCATGGGGCGGTCCAGAATACAACTGCAAAATGGATGTTATCGAAAATGTGTTTATGGACAAGGTACCTCAAATCGACGTTGCTGTATGTCCGGTCCAATAATGTAAGTTATAAGTCATTGTGTATTTAATACAATAAAAGCATAGTAAAAAAAATAATTAATAGACTATATTAATATAGTACTTACTTAATTAATTTAATATACCTAACCGTACCTATATACATATAACAATATTATAATAATGTATTATTTATGTTTGAATTCATTAGAACAATGGCGTATCAGACGTCGCTCCCAAACCGGTCGACATCCATCTGCATAACTGAGTTGAAAACGTCTATATTTAAAAATTGTTATAGTATAATATTTATCTAATAAATTAATTTTCTTTAGCATTCCGCAAGAATGAGCGGTATAGTTTGAAAATTTACCAAAGTTATCTGGTGGATGTCGATACGTTGGTGAGCAGCCGTCGCACATCGGTCTGATGTACCTATGGAAAGTTATTATTGGATCGGTCATAATATTACGTTGAGAAGTTATCTGTCCATAAACTTATTTTCAGATTTGAAGGCAAACTCCATTGCCATTTTTTAATCATTCTTTGTTTTTATTAAGGTTTAGGCGTAACAGTATTTTAGGGGCTATTGTAATTCCCACTTCCGGGATTGTATCATACATACAGTCGACAGCCCGATGACCTACATTTTTGTGTATTCTAGTCTACCCTATGATGGCCGCGAAGTAACGATCACGTCACCGTTTATCAGATTGCCCAGTTTGAAAGAGTCTCCAACAATTTCATCGGATAGGTACGGCATAAATCGTGGCATAGCGCTGGGCCAACATAATTTTGTCCGGATTTTCGTGAACTTCGTAAGGCTATACCATAAAAACCAATGATTTCCCGGTAGTTGAGTTTTGGACAAGTACCTACATAGGTAACTTATAATAATTCATATTGTAAATTAATTAGGTACCAAAAAAATATAACTTCTCAAACACTGTGTCTATTGGCACTGGCGGGAGAATGTATTAGAATGTCTATAAACTTGCAGACATGTTTGTATAGTTAAATTTGGCATGCGAACTATAATTGAAATAGAAAACCAGAATAGGTGCATTGCAGATCACAAAGATTTCTGTAAAAGAATATACGATTTATAAATATACTGAGTACTTATATAATATTATATAAGTTCTTTGGATTTATCATAGTAAATAATATATTTTATAATATCTATGGCAATCGTCAATTGTCGAAATTCGTCGGCGACGGTTAACAATTCTAATAATTTCAGCAATACTATTGTATTATAAATATAATATCGAGTACCTATAATATATTGTATATTTTGATTTCAGTGAATAAAAAAATAATAGGCCACAAATATAAACGGACAGTTCGTTAAACCGGATAAGTTGTAACACAAACTCGCAAATTTCGTTTGATCAGGTTATTTTCATAAAATATTTCGATACTTTCAAGTTTCAGCTCATTGGAGTGAGATGATTAGATGAAGATGGATGAAGATAGCTGTTTCTTCGGCGATGGCGGCACTCTAGCTACGTTTCACCGGAAGAGTAGATGTTTACGAGTAAGTTTGTTTTCATATTATTACCTAACCTACCTTATTACCTTTTTCAAAACGTATTATGCTTAAAAAAAATTGCACAGTTGTCGTATCAGTCAGTTGCTAGATCAACCCGTGTGACATCAAATAGGAATTATTCTTGTTTTTTTAAATAGTTTTTTCGAAAAATATATGTAACATGCATAGCTCATACAATTATGAATTTATAGTTAATGGAAATGCGGATGTTTATACTTCATAGATATTTTTTTAGTTAATAATCGTGTAAATAATTTGATTAAACAATCAGGTACCTACTCATCACTAGTATCAATTTTATTACGTGTAAAATCACCAACACAAGGTGCAGACTGCATTAAAAAAATTAAAAACATAAAATAATGTTGTAAAGCTGGAAACTGTAGTTTATTTTAATTTATAATCCAATTAATGTAACCGAGAATGTAACTATTAAATTCATCATTGAATGATTATTGAGAGATCATTTTGGGATAAATGTAAATTAAATTAAAAATAATTAAAAAAACATTTTGTGAAAGGAACAAGATTACTGCTAATATTTAAGTCTTAATTATTATTAAAAAATAAATACAAATAATAGATATTTTAATAGCTTTTTACTATTAATATTCAGTGTAAATATAGTTTCTGATCGACTTACCTATATGTAATAAAATAATTATTCATATCAAATAATCCTAACAATTTCATGCAAGGATTCTCATAAATTGATCTTACAGCAGCCTTAAAACACCAAAAATACATTTGTACATCATTTACAAAATTTTAGTTCCCTTTTATGGTGTAGGTATTAATACAAACAATAAATTGCTTCTCGAAAACACAATTTCTTATACCTATTATTATTTACTAAATACCTACAATTAAATTAAACTAAAAATAAACATATGATTACATACTGAGTGCCTATAATATTATATTATATAAGAAAATTGAATCTTTATTACGAATACTTATTGTTTACACAGACCACAAGAAAAAATAATGAAAAATATTAAAAAAAAAAACACACACATCATTGTAAAATTAATACAGTCATCGATCCGCTCAGAATCTAAAATTATAGACTTGGAGTTTTAGAAATATAGTTGGTATTATAGTATTAGATGAATTTACTGTATACGTTTATGGCTTTATGTTAACTCTAAAATCCAGTAATCACATTTTTATTTGATAATTCATAAAATACAATATGCTCTTATAAAAATATTCTTGTGCTTCTGATATCTATTCACCACCTTAATCAATAATTAAATTAATAAACGAAAATAATAATTTAAATAATACTTATATCATATTATTATAATTCAAATTCAAAATTATAAACTATTTTGGTTTATTGTCATATCAAATTTCAATGAACAAATTGTTCCTTAACACAGAACTCTTTGATATAAAAAGTTGCATTATATTATATCCGTGGATTCATCATATTGACGTACCTAGTATGATATCTATCATTTATTTATTTAATCTATGGCAAATCTCAAAGTCGTTGCAGAAGACACAGTCGATTAAAAATTCTAAAATTTCAATAAGCAAAGAAGATATGAGCAAAAAACTTACTGCGTTTCGTGCAATTTTATTTTTCATAAATTACAATATTCTAAGTCCTGGCTGTATTCTGGAGCGTTTCCTCATGGGCGTCGCAGTTCACACACGTCACGGATTCCGTCGAAGGAGTCGATAATTAAAGTAAGTTTGTTTTTATATTCTTTTGGGGCTTAAATTTTTCTTTTAAGACTTAAAACAAATATTTAATGTCACAAAAAATGTGCTATCCAAGTGTTGTAGGCGCATATTTTAGTTCCGGACTAGAAATGTATAAAATACGCGAGATATAAACGTCGTCGTCGTTTTTCCAGTCCCTGTTTGTAGAATAATTTTAATTAATAGGTGCATACCTATACAGGGTACTTAATATAAATATATAAATATTTTGGTTTAATTTATAGAAATATATGTTATGACTTATAACTGATAATAGTCATAAGATACAATTTTAATTAATAACTGGTAATTTTTTTTTTCCAAATACAACGTTATATTTATAGGTAACTATTAATTTAGTGTCATATACTTAACTTCTATTGTTCACTTAATATCTATATTCTATATCTTAGGGATTAGGGATGTATAACCATGTACACATAAAAGTATATTCACGGAATGGTCAACTGCCTATCCTGACGTGTGCGCACTTATGAATAATATACCTACTCATATACTCGTATAGGTATATAAATATACCTATATAAATAGTGTAATACTACATACACGAATGTGTTACCTATTATGTCCCTAAAAGTTTAACAGTTATTATTATATTTATTTATTTTTTAAATATAGGTAGGTACATCACAAGACTCTAATTAAAATCACATTTTTTTTTTATTTTTTTGAACACAATGTTTCAACAATTATTAATTAATATATAATTTATTGGTATAGTACTAAATAAATTAATGAAATAAAACAAACACAACTACTATAATTATTAGTAATAATAATATATCCACGTATAAATTATTAAAATACAAAACGAACAAACGAAAACCGATTCTGAGCAAAGATATCGTTAACTAATAAATAATATTGAGATTAAAGTAATTTATTTTTTCGGTAGAAAATCGGTATAAATATGAATTATAAATATTTTTTTATTTTCATACCATGACGCGTGTGTGAAAAATTGTTTATATTAAGTGTTTAAGATGTTAGATTTCGGTTCGGCTGATTGTCCATCCCCTCACTCTTCAGCATGAATGCATCAGAAATTATTATTTATAATATTTAAATATAAACTGCATTTTCTGAATTTTCTAAAACATTGCTGCCCAAGCAAAGAATTCGTTTCATATATTATCAACGAATTGAAAAATGAAATTAAAACATTTATATGGGATAAAGTCAATTTTATAAAAACTTATTAGAAAAAAATTAAATAAAGGTAATTTTTTTTCTTATATTTCTATTTTTTACGTACCCATTATGTTCGATACTATAACTTATAGTATCCAATATGGAATTACTGTCGAAGTTTTTTATTTTAAAATATTAAATAGCATCTGATTGACTGATGTGCTGTAATGAAACTCAAAATATAACGAATACACTACCTATACACTTATCTAAATTCTATTTTATATTCGTTTAAATTGGACTTTTAATTTTTCTGGCTATTTTATTAAGCTTTGTAATATAAGTGCATTAAATCGTATTTTTAAGGCATTTTTCTTATTTTTAATGCATTTAAATCCACGTCCTAGTTATAACTTAACGTTATTTTGTATATACCAATCGATTAGTGTACACAATAAAAAATATAATATTATTGATGGGTTAATAGGTTGATAACTATTATGTAGGTAGGTACAGTTTTGTACGCTCAATGTATCGTTCTTAATTCAAAAAGTAGCTAAATGAGTCAAATGATTTTGTCATATTAATTAATAGGTATTTCTTAATTTTTTTTTATTATTTTATTTGAAACATTATTTTTAAATATTGGGATCAATAAAACTATTTTTATATAATTACTATTTTATATCAATTAGAATTTGTTTATAAACCAAGTAATAAATAAATGGTTACCAAGTAAAAAAACCGTTATCTATATTATAAATTTGAATTCAATTTATCGCATTTGCGTCTAGTAGAAACAAATAAATGTTTTTTTGAAGATAATGTAAAAATATCCATCATCCATCGGTTAGGACCATATATATATTTTCTATGATTGGGACGGTTAGGTTATAATTATAAATAATCTATGGCAAATGACAATCGTTTGAGACGAACAGCGATTCCAATACGTACTCACATATTTCGTTAGGTGCTATTAAGCATATTAAGCTAGGTGCCTATTTTTATAAATGTCACTAATCTCAATACTTCCAGACTGAACTTTTGGATCGGAGATATGAAGACGCGCGCTGCATTTTCCTTGGCGGAGACGCACAGATTTGACACTAGACAATATTATACACTCAAAGGGAACGCGTTTCGCCGGAAGAATAAATAATTACGTAAGTTTTGTCCTACTACTCTGTTGACGCGGTAGACCTAATGTAAATATTTATTGTCAGAAAACTTATATACCCGCTAGACGTAGAGTAGTTTTTAAAATCCAGTTGTTATAGGTGTACAAAAATTAAGATATTATGAAAAATACCTTAAATTATAATACTTTGCCTACAACTGTTAATTTATTGTTATAGTAGAATAATTTTTAAAATTTGAAATCAATGATTAGGCAATGCTTTTATAAGTAGGAAAGTAGGTTTTTATACCTACATAACAAAATAAGAAAATACATAATGATTAATGTTATTTAATATGATTTGTAAGTACATAGCAGATTATACCTATCACTTGGTGACGATTATTTTTGTTTTATACGTTCTTCGTAATTCAGTTCCGTCAAGATAGTTTTAGTTTTCGTTAAATGTGAAACATACATTTTCTATGTATACGGGATACGGGCATTAAACATTTGGGTTTTAAGAGAACACCTCAAACATACGTTTTATTTTGGGGGTTTTACGGGATATACCTATAGGAAATTTTCTTCAAATTTTCACATTTCACTATTTCATATTGTGATATTATTTGTACCCAGGTTAAGTTTCTGTTTTAGAATCGCTTATATTTACTTTTTAGACTTGAGTTAAATATTTATTGTCGCGGAAAATCTGTTAACTAAGTAACGTAGAAGCATATACGTTTACTACTGCCTACCTAAGGCGCAATGTATAATAATAATAAATTATATGGCAGTCCGAACAATCCAAACGCTGTCTTACTCGTAGTCGAGTTCTAGATCCCGTCACGGGGTATATATTTTCTTATTTCTCAGTAGGTTTTTTTTTTATTATAGTTAATTGATCAAAGGATGTGTTGCCCGAAATTTTTCAATATTTGTATTGTAATTATACTGGTATAACACTATTCCGGCTATCAATAAATTCGTGTTAAAAATTAAAAAATTGGGAGGTATGATATTTTTTTAAGTAATTCTTTCGAGTAGGGAATTCGCTCAATGATATTTAAATATTTTCACCGATAATCAAGTACGATTACTTGTAGGTAACTAGAGACTGGGTGAATAGGAATTAGGTAGTGTGTAATATGGCGAAGATAAGGAAATGGGTCAACAGGATTTCAGAATGTTTGGTGTATGAAAGGGAAAGATGAAAAAGAAATGTAAGGTTAGGGTAGGTAAGTGGAGTGAGGGTAGCAGATATGAGAATAATAAGTTAGGTGTTAAGGTACAAAAGAGGATAGAATAAGAAATTAATTAATTAAGGGTAGTGTAGGTTAGTGTACATATTGTAGTGAAAACAAGAGAGAATAGGTTTAAGTGGTTCGGTCACTGTATGATAAGAGATAGTGAGAGTGGCTATAGAAGTTAGTTAATTTAGGTGGGAAATGAGGGGCGAGAAGACTGAAGAAGAGATGGATAGACAGAATACCGATCATATGGAGGTGTGGAATGAGAGTGGCTGAACCTGTATATAGCGGTGAGAGACGGGGGAAGAAAAAGTGTAAAGGTAGAATAGTTATGTTAACAATGCCGAATACGTAGGAAAAGATCTTGAATTGCAAAGGCCACTAGCTTCAACTAACCATAGGTTTACCTAACTAACCTTCTTATGACTCATTAGGACACTTTGAATAAAAAGATCCTGAGTTGCTGCAGCTAGGTTGCCGAACTTAAGTGTTTGATTATCAAGTTGATCCTCTGATTTTTGACACCATGGATAGTCCACGCCTATGTTAAATACATTTGAGGCCGCGTTCCCGGAGGGGAAGGCAATTGAGGCTCCTTTATATTGATAGTCGATACTCGATATGAGTATACTTTATTTGGCCTCAATTGTTCCCCTCGAAGGACGAAGACCGCTGATAAGACCATTATGTCCTATCCATATCTTTATTATCTATGATGGAGCCATACCCAGCTCACTCGTGTAAGCTTGTTGCTGGTTGGGATGTCAGCGCACTATTTGTTTTCCATCTTTGACCCACGCGTAGCATACCAAATGTACGATTAAGAAAACACTAAAATGATTGTGCGTGGGTCGGAGAGAGAAATAAATGGTGCGCTAAAAATCTGACATCCTCTTAAGTGTTAAATATTTGCCTGCATGTATGCACTAAAAACAGGCAAATATATGCACTGAAATATTCAAAAATATTAAAAATAATAAAATATTCAAAAAAATACTGAATGAAAACGTTTTTATTAAAATTTTTTTAAATTAATAAATAATAATTCAAATTGGTTTACAAAAAGGTAGGTAGGTAACAGATGAACCGAAAATATATAAACATTTTAAGAAAATAAGCATAAATACGAAGAAATCATGAATACATGCAATTATATTAACTAACCAGAAAAAAACGCATATTGGTAACGGTGTTGTAATAATAGGGATCTCCCCAAAAAAATACGTACTAATAGTTCAAACAAATCATAAAAGCCAACTGTAATAACTATTAATTTATGAAAAAGTATATTAAAAAGCATTATTATTATAAATGAAACAAAACTATCAACTATGGACCGTGACATAATATAGGTATTTCTATATTTTTAGCTCCATAATTTCTGTTAAAATATTAGGAAAATGTATTAAGTACCGTAAAAGTGCTAAATTTGAGTTATTACTTAAAATATTATATTCATAACAAATTATAATAGAAGGTTAGGTACTGTTATTCCACATACCTATATTATAGTTTAATTTAACTACAACATTCTAGTAGAGTCTGATAAAATTTGGTTCCATGACTTTGATCATACAAACTTTAAATACTAAACTATGGGTCTGAAATTTAGTTTATATAGATGTTCAAAATATAAAAATAAAGTGTCTTGTATTGTAGTAGGTGGGTAACTTTCAAAAAAAAAAACTAAAAATAATCATACTTGAAATCTATGTATAATATACGTATATTGTAATAAACGTTCAAATGTTTACTATAGTACATTATAAAAAATTAACTTCAAAGTTCAATATAATACATTATAACAGGTGTTCAAATAAACATTTCATACCACAAATTTTGTTAATTCACACAGTCTCTCTTCAATTTTAAATTTTTCTCCAAATTATCTACAAAACATAAATGTTTAGTAAATTGGAAGACTTGATTAAGTATTTAATCATTTATCTAAAAGAGATGTGCCGGGTCGCCACATTACTATATCGAGGGACCATGGTGCAAGTGTCGTCCATAAATATCATAACATATATTATATTAGAAATACAAACTTAATATTTCACTAACAGTAAATATTATAAAAAAATATTACGTAATGTACTATACTCATATTATATTATGATTGTATTAGTTACAAACTCTTGAATTAAGAGTTATGTTTGAGGATTTAATTAATTTCCAAAAGAAAATGCCTCAAGGTTGCCTCAGTAGGTTAGGTTTACTAATTATTACTAATTATACAAAATACTGAAAATTAATGAAATCACAAATATTAGTACAATAGAGAGACTGTGCATTGATTTACAAATTTGTCTTAAATTTACTTTTTGCATAGAGAATATGAAGGTGGGCTGGGCTCTTAATATCAGAGTATGGGGGACAGGTCTGGGATTTCATATTATCATTAATAGAGACTCGTTAATCGCTTTTTTTTTTTTTTTAGTCTTCAATCCTTAGATTGGTTTGCTGCAGTTCTCCATGCTTCCCTATCATTACTCAATTCCTTTAGTTTTTTATAACTATTCTTCCCCATGTCACTCATTAATTGCTTCATATACTCCATCCTTGGTCTTCCTCTTCCTATATGGCCTTCAACGTCGCCTTCTATGACAGTTTTTGTTAGACTCTCATGGCGTAGTAGATGTCCTATCATTTTAGCTCTTCTAACTTTTACGGTATGCCATAGTATTTCCTTTTCTTTTATTCTAATTAATCGCTTTTATGTGCTTCAAATTGTTTACACGAGTGAGCTGGGTATGGCTCCATCATAGATAATATAGATATAACATAATGGATAGGACATAATAGTATATGGTAATAGTCTTACCAGCGGTCTTCGAGGGGAACTAAGGTGTCAACAATCTAAGGATCAACTTGATAATCAATCACTTATAAGTTCGGCAACCTGCAACTCAGGAACTTTTTATTTAAAGTGTCCTAATGTAATTAGTCATATAAGAAGGCTAGTTTGGTAAACCTATGGTTAGTTGAAGCTTTGGTAATGATAGACGACTACAATCACTGGTCGTGAGCTTTGCGATGATCTTTTCCTACTAACTATAAAGGTATTCGATATTGTAAAGATAACAATGAAAGAAAATATTTAAATATTATTAATTTGGTTATGTTAGGTTAGGTTAGGATAGGACAGTAAATTAGACGTTAACTAATTATTATAGTTTTTAACACGGTCTTAAAGACTGTCAACTAGAGTTGTACCAGTATAGTTATTAAAAACTTAAATACAGCCAACATTAAATAATGATTTTTTTAACACAACAAATTATAAAATGTATTTTAAAATATAACAAAATATAATTTTTTTAGGATTTTATAAGGTTTTCAATACTTATGAGCTTTTGTAAATAGAAAATGTATAAAATCAATAGTTTTAATTTAATATAATATAGTATTGTGTTTTATTATCCTACTGTCAAAGAATTCTCAGGGTTTTCTTTCCACATTTTTTTACATTGTACTAAATCTAATTTTTTTCTGCACATATTTACAAAGACTAAAACAGATATCTGACTATATTTTTATTTGCATTTAGACTTTATAGTTTGTTATTTAATATTGCCTGTATAGACCCAGCCAAATACAATATTATTTTAAATTAAACATTATTTTATGTCCTTCATAAATTACAATCACATAATAGAGTCCGTGCAGGACCTTTTTCTGATTTAATTTTTTTGCATCCTTTATAAATAAATTACATTCGTTTTTATACATTTTCTAATACATATATTACGGTGATACACCTCTGATCATAATAACTGTTCGTATTATTATAATGTAAACAATACCTAGTTTTTGGATTGTAGTTAATATGTATTGCAGTATTTAGCTTCCAGCGTATTCTTTTGTTTAGTGTTATTTCACACAGATTTCTCAAACAATTTTTTTTTCAATTCATTTAACTCTAGTAGATTTTTTTGTATAAATATTTTTCAAGATTAACCGGCTATACCTGGGAGTACGCTGAGTACCCGTGTACTCCTAAAGCGTGTTCCTAAAGTAAAATTTTTTCCACATTTTTTTTTTTTTTTTCTAAAATCTATTTGCCTGCGGGCGCCAACACCTCCCTTCAATTTTTTTTTTTTATGTTTTTAACTCTAGCCAAATTTTTTAAACATTGACAATCTGGTGCCCCATGAATAATCATTCTTTAATGAACTAAATATTTTGAATAGTTTTTTCTGTTTAAGTTTCGGGACATTTTAGTTTGAACTTCGAAATGTGTGTTACTACTGTAAATTTTTTTCAAAATATTTTTTATTGTTTTCTAAAATCAATTTCCCTGCGGGCGCCAACACCTCCCTTCAATTTTTTTTTTTAGTACTGTAACTCTAGTTGAATATTTTGTAATCACTTGAAAATTGATAACTTGGTGCCCCATGAATAATCATTTTTTTATGAACTTAATATTTTGAATAGTTTTTTCTAAATTTTTTTCCATATTTTTTTTTTGTTTTCTAAAATCTATTTGCCTGCGGGCGCTAACCCCTCCCTTCAATTTTTTTTTTAGGTTTTTAACTCTAGTTGAATATTTTGTATTGACTTGAAAATTGATAACTATTGGTGCCCCATGAATTATCATTCTTTCATGAACTTAATATTTTGAATAGTTTTTTCTAAATTATTTTCCAATTTTTTTTTTTGTTTTCTAAAATCTATTTGCCTGCGGGCGCCAACACCTCCCTTCAATTTTTTTTTTTTAGTTCTGTAACTGTAGTTCAATTTTTTGTATTCACTTGAAAATTGATAACTTGGTGCCCCATGACTAATCATTCTTTAATTAACTAAATATTTTGAATAGTTTTTTCTAAATTTTTTTCCAAATTTCTTTTTGTTTTCTAAAATCGATTTGCCTGTGGGCGCCAACACCTCCCTTCAATTTTTTTTTTATGATTTTAACTCTAGCCAAATTTTTTAAACATTGACATTCTGGTACACTTTGAATAATTCTTTAATGAACTAAATATTTTGAATAGTTTTTTCTGTTTAAGATTCTGGGCATTTTATTTTGTAATTTATAATGTGTATTCATACGTTAAATTTTTTTGTATTGACTTGAAAATTGATAACTTGGTGCCCCATGAATAATCATTCTTTAATGAACTAAATATTTTGAATAGTTTTTTCTGTTTATGTTTCGGGACATTTTAGTTTGAACTTCGTTATGTGTGTTTCTACTGAAAACTTTTTTCCAAATTTCTTTTTTGTTTTCTAAAATCGATTTGCCTGCGGGCGCCAACACCTCCCTTCAATTTTTTTTTTTTAGTACTGTAACACTAGTTGAATATTTTGTATTGACTTGAAAATTGATAACTATTGGTGCCCCATGAATTATCATTCTTTAATGAACTTAATATTTTGAATAGTTTTTTCTAAATTTTTTTCCATATTTTTTTTTTGTTTTCTAAAATCTATTTGCCTGCGGGCGCCAACACCTCCCTTCAATTTTCTTTTTTTTATATTATTAACTCAAGCCAAATTTTTAAACATTGACAATCTGGTGCCCCATGAATAATCATTCTTTAATGAACTAAATATTTTAAATAGTTTTTTCTGTTTATGTTTCGGGACATTTTAGTTTGAACTTCATTATGTGTGTTTCTAATGTAAACTTTTTTCCAAATTTCATTTTTGTTTTCTAAAATCAATTTGCCTGCGGGCGCCAACACCTCCCTTCAATTTTTTTTTTTAGTACTGTAACTCTAGTTGAATATTTTGTAATCACTTGAAAATTGATAACTTGGTGCCCCATGAATAATCATTTTTTTATGAACTTAATATTTTAAATAGTTTTTTCTAAATTTTTTTCCATATTTTTTTTTTGTTTTCTAAAATCTATTTGCCTGCGGGCGCTAACCCCTCCCTTCAATTTTTTTTTTTTAGTACTGTTACTCTAGTTCAATATTTTGTATTGACTTGAAAATTGATAACTTGGTGCCCCATGAATAATCATTCTTTAATGAACTTAATATTTCGAATAGTTTTTTTTAAATTTTTTTAGCCAAATTTTTTTTTTGTTTTCTAAAATCTATTTGCCTGCGGGCGCCAACACCTCCCTTCAATTTTTTTTTCTTAGTACTGTTACTCTAGTTCAATATTTTGTATTGACTTGAAAATTGATAACTTGGTGCCCCATGAATAATCATTTTTTAATGAACTTAATATTTTGAATAGTTTTTTCTAATTTTTTTTCCAAATTTTTTTTTTGTTTTCTAAAATCTATTTGCCTGCGGGCGCCAACGCCTCCCTTCAATTTTTTTTTTTTAGTACTGTAACTTTAGTTCAATATTTTGTATTGACTTGAAAATTGATAACTTGGTGCCCCATGAATAATCATTCTTTAATGAACTTAATATTTTGAATAGTTTTTTCTAAATTTTTTTCCAAATTTTTTTTTTGTTTTCTAAAATCTATTTGCCTGCTGGCGCCAACCCCTCCCTTCAAATTTTTTTTTTTAGTACTGTAACTCTAGTTGATTATTTTGTATTGACTTGAAAATTGATAACTTGGTGCCCCATGAATTCTTTAATGAACTAAATATTTTGAATAGTTTTTTCTGTTTATGTTTCGGGACATTTTAGTTTGAACTTCATTATGTGTGTTTCTACTGTAAACTTTTTTCCAAATTTCTTTTATGTTTTCTAAAATCAATTTGCCTGCGGGCGCCACACCTCCCTTCAATTTTTTTTTTATGATTTTAACTCGAGCCAATTTTTTTAAACATTGTCAATCTGGTCCCCTATGAATAATCATTCTTTAATGAACTAAATATGTTGAATAGTTTTTTCTGTTTATGTTTCGGGACATTTTAGTTTGAACTTCGTTATGTGTGTTTCTACTGAAAACTTTTTTCCAATTTTTTTTTTTGTTTTCTAAAATCTATTTGCCAGCGTGCGCCAACACCTCCCTTCAATTTTTTTTTTTAGGTTTTTAACTCTAGTTGAATATTTTGTATTGACTTGAAAATTGATAACTATTGGTGCCCCATGAATTATCATTCTTTAATGAACTTAATATTTTGAATAGTTTTTTCTAAATTATTTTCCAATTTTTTTTTTTGTTTTCTAAAATCTATTTGCCTGCGGGCGCCAACACCTCCCTTCAATTTTTTTTTTTTTAGTTCTGTAACTGTAGTTCAATTTTTTGTATTCACTTGAAAATTGATAACTTGGTGCCCCATGACTAATCATTCTTTACTTAACTAAATATTTTGAATAGTTTTTTCTAAATTTTTTTCCAAATTTCTTTTTTGTTATGATTTTAACTCTAGCCAAATTTTTTAAACATTGACAATCTGGTACCTTTTGAATAATTCTTTAATGAACTAAATGTTTTGAATAGTTTTTTCTGTTTAAGATTCTGGGCATTTTATTTTGTACTTTATAATGTGTATTCATACTTTAAATTTTTTTGTATTGACTTGAAAATAGATAACTTGGTGCCCCATGAATAATCATTCTTTAATGAACTAAATATTTTGAATAGTTTTTCCTTTTTATGTTTCGGGACATTTTAGTTTGAACTTCGTTATGTGTGTTTTTACTGTAAATTTTTTTCCAAATTTCTTTTTTGTTTTCTAAAATCGATTTGCCTGTGGGCGCCAACACCTCCCTTCAATTTTTTTTTTATGATTTTAACTCTAGCCAAATTTTTTAAACATTGTCAATCTGGTGCCCCATGAATAATCATTCTTTAATGAACTAAATATTTTAAATAGTTTTTTCTGTTTATGTTTCGGGACATTTTAGTTTGAACTTCATTATGTGTGTTTCTACTGTAAACTTTTTTCCAAATTTTATTTTTGTTTTCTAAAATCAATTTGCCTGCGGGCGCCAACACCTCCCTTTAATTTTTTTTTTTAGGTTTTTAACTCTAGTTGAACATTTTGTATTGACTTGAAAATTGATAACTATTGGTGCCCCATGAATTATCATTCTTTAATGAACTTAATATTTTGAATAGTTTTTTCTAAATTATTTTCCAATTTTTTTTTTTGTTTTCTAAAATCTATTTGCCTGCGGGCGCCAACACTTCCCTTCAATTTTTTTTTTTTTAGTACTGTTACTCTAGTTCAATATTTTGTATTGACTTGAAAATTGATAACTTGGTGCCCCATGAATAATCATTCTTTAATGAACTTAATATTTTGAATAGTTTTTTCTAAATTTTTTTCCATATTTTTTTTTTGTTTTCTAAAATCTATTTGCCTGCGGGCGCCAACACCTCCCTTCAATTTTCTTTTTTTTATGTTATTAACTCAAGCCAAATTTTTAAACATTGACAATCTGGTGCCCCATGAATAATCATTCTTTAATGAACTAAATATTTTAAATAGTTTTTTCTGTTTATGTTTCGGGACATTTTAGTTTGAACTTCATTATGTGTGTTCCTAATGTAAACTTTTTTCCAAATTTCATTTTTGTTTTCTAAAATCAATTTGCCTGCGGGCGCCAACACCTCCCTTCAATTTTTTTTTTTAGTACTGTAACTCTAGTTGAATATTTTGTAATCACTTGAAAATTGATAACTTGGTGCCCCATGAATAATCATTTTTTTATGAACTTAATATTTTGAATAGTTTTTTCTAAATTTTTTTCCATATTTTTTTTTTGTTTTCTAAAATCTATTTGCCTGCGGGCGCTAACCCCTCCCTTCAATTTTTTTTTTTTTATGTTATTAACTCAAGCCAAATTTTTAAACATTGACAATCTGGTGCCCCATGAATAATCATTCTTTAATGAACTAAATATTTTAAATAGTTTTTTTCTGTTTATGTTTCGGGACATTTTAGTTTGAACTTCATTATGTGTGTTCCTAATGTAAACTTTTTTCCAAATTTCATTTTTGTTTTCTAAAATCAATTTGCCTGCGGGCGCCAACACCTCCCTTCAATTTTTTTTTTTAGTACTGTAACTCTAGTTGAATATTTTGTAATCACTTGAAAATTGATAACTTGGTGCCCCATGAATAATCATTTTTTTATGAACTTAATATTTTGAATAGTTTTTTCTAAATTTTTTTCCATATTTTTTTTTTGTTTTCTAAAATCTATTTGCCTGCGGGCGCTAACCCCTCCCTTCAATTTTTTTTTTTTAGTACTGTTACTCTAGTTCAATATTTTGTATTGACTTGAAAATTGATAACTTGGTGCCCCATGAATAATCATTCTTTAATGAACTTAATATTTCGAATAGTTTTTTTTAAATTTTTTTAGCCAAATTTTTTTTTTGTTTTCTAAAATCTATTTGCCTGCGGGCGCCAACACCTCCCTTCAATTTTTTTTTCTTAGTACTGTTACTCTAGTTCAATACTTTGTATTGACTTGAAAATTGATAACTTGGTGCCCCATGAATAATCATTTTTTAATGAACTTAATATTTTGAATAGTTTTTTCTAAATTTTTTTCCAAATTTTTTTTTTGTTTTCTAAAATCTATTTGCCTGCTGGCGCCAACCCCTCCCTTCAAATTTTTTTTTTTAGTACTGTAACTCTAGTTGATTATTTTGTATTGACTTGAAAATTGATAACTTGGTGCCCCATGACTAATCATTCTTTACTTAACTAAATATTTTGAATAGTTTTTTCTAAATTTTTTTCCAAATTTCTTTTTGTTTTCTAAAATCGATTTGCCTGTGGGCGCCAACACCTCCCTTCAATTTTTTTTTTTATGATTTTAACTCTAGCCAAATTTTTTAAACATTGACATTCTGGTACACTTTGAATAATTCTTTAATGAACTAAATATTTTGAATAGTTTTTTCTGTTTAAGATTCTGGGCATTTTATTTTGTAATTTATAATGTGTATTCATACGTTAAATTTTTTTGTATTGACTTGAAAATTGATAACTTGGTGCCCCATGAATAATCATTCTTTAATGAACTAAATATTTTGAATAGTTTTTTCTGTTTATGTTTCGGGACATTTTAGTTTGAACTTCGTTATGTGTGTTTCTACTGAAAACTTTTTTCCAAATTTCTTTTTTGTTTTCTAAAATCGATTTGCCTGCGGGCGCCAACACCTCCCTTCAATTTTTTTTTTTTAGTACTGTAACACTAGTTGAATATTTTGTATTGACTTGAAAATTGATAACTATTGGTGCCCCATGAATTATCATTCTTTAATGAACTTAATATTTTGAATAGTTTTTTCTAAATTTTTTTCCATATTTTTTTTTTGTTTTCTAAAATCTATTTGCCTGCGGGCGCCAACACCTCCCTTCAATTTTCTTTTTTTTATGTTATTAACTCAAGCCAAATTTTTAAACATTGACAATCTGGTGCCCCATGAATAATCATTCTTTAATGAACTAAATATTTTAAATAGTTTTTTCTGTTTATGTTTCGGGACATTTTAGTTTGAACTTCATTATGTGTGTTTCTAATGTAAACTTTTTTCCAAATTTCATTTTTGTTTTCTAAAATCAATTTGCCTGCGGGCGCCAACACCTCCCTTCAATTTTTTTTTTTAGTACTGTAACTCTAGTTGAATATTTTGTAATCACTTGAAAATTGATAACTTGGTGCCCCATGAATAATCATTTTTTTATGAACTTAATATTTTAAATAGTTTTTTCTAAATTTTTTTCCATATTTTTTTTTTGTTTTCTAAAATCTATTTGCCTGCGGGCGCTAACCCCT
Organism: Metopolophium dirhodum; assembly: GCF_019925205.1. Classification (NCBI taxonomy): domain Eukaryota; kingdom Metazoa; phylum Arthropoda; class Insecta; order Hemiptera; family Aphididae; genus Metopolophium; species Metopolophium dirhodum. The sequence goes on from NC_083562.1 coordinate 17,593,740, forward strand.
CCCTTCAATTTTTTTTTTTTAGTACTGTTACTCTAGTTCAATATTTTGTATTGACTTGAAAATTGATAACTTGGTGCCCCATGAATAATCATTCTTTAATGAACTTAATATTTCGAATAGTTTTTTTTAAATTTTTTTAGCCAAATTTTTTTTTTGTTTTCTAAAATCTATTTGCCTGCGGGCGCCAACACCTCCCTTCAATTTTTTTTTCTTAGTACTGTTACTCTAGTTCAATATTTTGTATTGACTTGAAAATTGATAACTTGGTGCCCCATGAATAATCATTTTTTAATGAACTTAATATTTTGAATAGTTTTTTCTAATTTTTTTTCCAAATTTTTTTTTTGTTTTCTAAAATCTATTTGCCTGCGGGCGCCAACGCCTCCCTTCAATTTTTTTTTTTTAGTACTGTAACTTTAGTTCAATATTTTGTATTGACTTGAAAATTGATAACTTGGTGCCCCATGAATAATCATTCTTTAATGAACTTAATATTTTGAATAGTTTTTTCTAAATTTTTTTCCAAATTTTTTTTTTGTTTTCTAAAATCTATTTGCCTGCTGGCGCCAACCCCTCCCTTCAAATTTTTTTTTTTAGTACTGTAACTCTAGTTGATTATTTTGTATTGACTTGAAAATTGATAACTTGGTGCCCCATGAATTCTTTAATGAACTAAATATTTTGAATAGTTTTTTCTGTTTATGTTTCGGGACATTTTAGTTTGAACTTCATTATGTGTGTTTCTACTGTAAACTTTTTTCCAAATTTCTTTTATGTTTTCTAAAATCAATTTGCCTGCGGGCGCCACACCTCCCTTCAATTTTTTTTTTATGATTTTAACTCGAGCCAATTTTTTTAAACATTGTCAATCTGGTCCCCTATGAATAATCATTCTTTAATGAACTAAATATGTTGAATAGTTTTTTCTGTTTATGTTTCGGGACATTTTAGTTTGAACTTCGTTATGTGTGTTTCTACTGAAAACTTTTTTCCAATTTTTTTTTTTGTTTTCTAAAATCTATTTGCCAGCGTGCGCCAACACCTCCCTTCAATTTTTTTTTTTAGGTTTTTAACTCTAGTTGAATATTTTGTATTGACTTGAAAATTGATAACTATTGGTGCCCCATGAATTATCATTCTTTAATGAACTTAATATTTTGAATAGTTTTTTCTAAATTATTTTCCAATTTTTTTTTTTTGTTTTCTAAAATCTATTTGCCTGCGGGCGCCAACACCTCCCTTCAATTTTTTTTTTTTAGTTCTGTAACTGTAGTTCAATTTTTTGTATTCACTTGAAAATTGATAACTTGGTGCCCCATGACTAATCATTCTTTACTTAACTAAATATTTTGAATAGTTTTTTCTAAATTTTTTTCCAAATTTCTTTTTTGTTATGATTTTAACTCTAGCCAAATTTTTTAAACATTGACAATCTGGTACCTTTTGAATAATTCTTTAATGAACTAAATGTTTTGAATAGTTTTTTCTGTTTAAGATTCTGGGCATTTTATTTTGTACTTTATAATGTGTATTCATACTTTAAATTTTTTTGTATTGACTTGAAAATAGATAACTTGGTGCCCCATGAATAATCATTCTTTAATGAACTAAATATTTTGAATAGTTTTTCCTTTTTATGTTTCGGGACATTTTAGTTTGAACTTCGTTATGTGTGTTTTTACTGTAAATTTTTTTCCAAATTTCTTTTTTGTTTTCTAAAATCGATTTGCCTGTGGGCGCCAACACCTCTCTCAATTTTTTTTTTATGATTTTAACTCTAGCCAAATTTTTTAAACATTGTCAATCTGGTGCGCCATGAATAATCTTTCTTTAATTAACTAAATATTTTGAATAGTTTTTTCTGTTTAAGATTTGGGGCATTTGAGTTTGAACTTCGTTATGTGTGTTTTTACTGTAAATTTTTTTCCAAATTTCTTTTTTGTTTCCTAAAATCGATTTGCCTGCGGGCGCCAACACCTCCCTTCAATTTTTTTTTTTATGATTTTAACTCTAGCCAAATTTTTTAAACATTGACAATCTGGTACCCTTTGAATAATTCTTTAATGAACTAAATATTTTGAATAGTTTTTTCTGTTTAAGATTCTGGGCATTTTATTTTGTACTTTATAATGTGTATTTATACGTTAATTTTTTTTGTATTGACTTGAAAATTTATAACTTGGTGCCCCATGAATAATCATTCTTTAATGAACTTAATATTTCGAATAGTTTTAGATTCTGAGCGTAGCGATGAATGTATTGATTCTACAATGATGTGTGTTTTTTTTTTTATTTTTTTTTTTTTTTTTAATTTTTTTTTTATTTTTGTGTCTGTTATCAACTTTTAGGACAGTAAAAGTGCTTGGATTTTCTTCAATAGTAACTTTTCTGATAGGAAAGTGAATCTTGTTGGTACTTTGGGGGTTTAAAGTTAAAATTTCCCAGTAGTTTTCACAAGCGACGTGAAAAACAAAAGAATAATTAAGGAAAAACGGGAATTTTTACGCAAAATCTGTTTTCGAGAAAATCGATTTTGGTTTTTGGTGTAACTCTAAAACAAATGATTGTAGGGACATGAAATTTTGACTGAATGTTTATATTAGCATTTTCTATACACCATAAAATTTAATATTTAATTTAAACTTTTTTTTCTTTTTTAAAATGCATTTGCCTCCAGTCTCTTCAAATTTTTTTTTTTAAGTTATTTAACTTTGGTTGAATATTTTGTATTGACTTGAAAATCGATAACTTGGTGCCCCATGAATAATCATTCTTTAATGAACTAAATATTTTAAATAGTTTTTTTTGTTTAATATATTGTAATCGTACAGTTAAATTTATTCAACATTTTTTTTTGGTTTCCTAAAATGCATTGGCCTGCGGGAGCCAACACCCTCCTTCAATTTTTTTTTTGTAATGTAATTCTACTTGAATATTTTGTATTGACTTGAAAATTGATAACTTAGTGCCCTATGAATAATCATTCCTTAGTGAACTAAATATTTTGAATAGTATTTTCTGTTTAAGATTCTAGGCATATTAGTTTGTACTTTGTAATGTGTATTGCTACAGTTAAATTTTTTCAAACTTTTTTTTTGGTTTCCTAAAATGCATTTGCCCGCGGGTGCCAACACCCTTCTCCAATTTTTTTTTTTATGATTTAACCTCTAGCCAAATTTTTTAAACATTGACAATCTGGTACCCTTTGAATAATCCTTCTTGGATGAACTAAATATTTTGAATAGTTTTTTCTGTTTAAGATGCTAGGCATTTTAGTTTGTACTTTGTAATGTGTATTCCTACAGTTAAATTTTTTCAAACTTTTTTTTGGTTTCTTAAAATGCATTTGCCCGCGGGTGCCAACACCCTTCTCCAATTTTTTTTTATGATTTAACCTCTAGCCAAATTTTTTAAACATTGACAATCTGGTACCCTTGAATAATACTTATCTTTAATGAACTAAATATTTTAAATAGTTTTTTCTGTTTAATATTCTGGGTATTTTAGATTGTACTTTGTAATGTGTATTCCTACAGTTAAATTTTTTCAAACTTTTTTTTGGTTTCCTAAAATTTATTTGCCTGTGGGCGCCAATACCCTCCTTCAATTTTTTTTTTAGTTATTTAACTCTAGTTGAATATTTTGTAATGTCTTGAAAATTGATAACTTGGTGCCCTGTGAATAATCATTCTTTAATGAACTAAATATTTTAATAGGTTTTTCTGTTTAAGATTCTAGGCATTTTAGTTTGAAGTTTGTAATATGTATTCCCAGAATATATTTTATTTAAATTTTTTTTTCTTTTAGATTCTGAGCGAAGCGATGAATGTTTTGATTTTACAATGATGTGTGTTTTTTTTTTTTTTTTTTTTTTATTTTATTTTTTATTTTTATGTCTGTCATCACCTTTTAGGACAGTAAAAGTGCTTGGATTTTCTTCAATAGTAACTTTTCTGATAGGAAAGTGAATTTTGTTGGTTTTATCTAAATCTTATGATTAATATGTTGCTTTTAACTTTTGTACTTAAGTTTTACCTTTTTTATTTACATTTTATTATGATTAGAGCGCACATTTGTTCATTTGTACGCGTTTGCATATTTATTCTGGTTTATGGTATGATATTCTAGCACAGAATTTGTTTCATGACCATAATAACAATAAAAACTGCATGTTTCGACAATTAACTCATTGTTTTTCATTTTAATGACTTATATTTTACGATTTTAATTGCATATTTCTGTTTTTTTCTTCTTTTTCTTTAAACATTTTTCAATTAATTACTATAGTGATAATGACAAAAGAAACACACTTGGGAACACGAATTGTTTTCTTATACCATATTATGCTTCATTTTTAGATTCTGAGTGGAACGATGAATGCATTGATTTAGCGATATTGTGTCATCACTTTTTAGGACAGTAAAACTGCTTCGATTTTCTTCAAAAGTATCTTGTTTGATGGGAAAGAGAATCTGGTACATTCAGGAGGTCAAATTTTAAAATTCCCAGTAGTTTTCACAAGCGACGTGAAAAATAAAAGAAAAATTAAGAAAAAACGGGAATTTTTACGCAAAATCTGTTTTCGAAAAGATTTTGGTTTTTGGTGTAACTCTAAAACAAATGACCGTAGGGACATGAAATTTTGACTGAATGCTTATATTATCATTTTCTATACACCATAACATTTTCCAAATATTTTGACTTATTTTGAGCTGTTTACGGACATTTTCCGATGAAAAAAATTAAAAGTTCAAATTTTGACAAAATACGGTAAAATCACGAAAATTAGCAAATTATTTTGAGTTGAAAATTCATAAAAATTTTTCTTTTTAAATCTAAGATTTGAAAATGTAATATAAGATTACTCATAAGTTTGTCTACCTTTATCAAAAAAAAAATGTCTAGAAGAAACTTAAATTAAATTTTTATGAACGTCTGAAATTTATATTTTTACATTTGATTTTTACTCGATTTCTCATGTAACAATTTTCTTATTTTATTGTAATTAAAAAACGAATGACTGTAGATACTTGAAAATTTCACTGAATGTTTATATTAGCATTTTCTATACACCATAAAATTTTCGTTTTCGCTCAGAATTGTTTTTCTTATACAATGATATTATATCATTGTATTCAAATTTTACACCATCCATTACATTGACCCACTTGTAACCTACTGTACAGCAGAGCGACATCCACTTATCCACACTTTATTAAAATGCATATGCCTCCAGTCTTCTTTTAAGTTTTGTAACTCTGGTTGAATATTTTGTATTGACTTGAAAATTGATAACTTGGTGCCCTATGATTTATGAATAATCATTCTTTAATGAACTTAATATTTTAAATAGTTTTTTTTGTTTAAGGATCTTGGCATTTTTGTTTGTACTTTGTAATGTGCGATCATACATTACTAACCACTGTGTGACGGGGAGTTATAAGACCATTCCCTCGGGGGTTTTTACACCTTTTGCCATATGTCGCGAGGCGGCTCCTTCACGCCTTTGGGTGACGCGGAAACATCCTTCCGACGGGTTACGTCAGGGTGCCCTAGCGCCAGGCTGACGGTCCCCCGCCGGCTGCTCTCGTTCGAGATAGATCGGTGGGTTTCGTATAACCGCGTCGGCGAGCGTCGTCGGCTAACCTAACCTATGATGTGTAATCATACAGTTCAATTTCTTCAAAATTTTTTCGGTTTCCTAAAATGCATTTGCCTGCGGGCGCCAACACCCTCCTTCAATTTTTTTTTTATGATTTTACCTCGAGCCAAATTTTTTAACCATTGACAATCTGGTACCTTTGAATAATCCTTCATAATCAACTAAATATTTTAAATAGTTTTTCTGTTTAAGATTCTGGACATTTTAGTTTGAAATTTGTAATGTGCATTCCTACGGAAATGTTTTCCAAATTTTTTTTTTTGTTTTTTAAATGCATTTGCCTGCGGGTGCCAACACCCTCCTTCAATTTTTTTCTTAGTAATTTAACTCTAGGTGAATATTTTGCATTGATTTGAAAATTGATAACTTGGTGTCCTGTGAATAATCTATCTTTAATGAACTAAATATTTTGCATAGTTTTTTCTGTTTAAGATTCTAGGCATTTTAGTTTGAAATTTGTTATGTGTATTCCTACAATAAATTTAATCAAAATTTTATTTTGGTTTTCTAATATGCATTTTTTTTTTATGATTTAACCTCTATTCAATTTTTTTAAACACTGACAATCTGGTACCTTTGAATAATCCTTCTTAATGAACTAAATATTTTAAATTGTTTTTTTTGTTTAAGAATCTGGGCAATTTAGTTTGTACTTTGTAATGTGTAATCATACCGTTAAATTTAATCAAAATTTTTTTTTTGGATTCCTAAAATGCATTTGACTGCGGTCGCCAACACCCTCCTTCAATTTTATTTTTATGATTTAACCTCTAGCCAAATTTTTTAAACATTGACAATTTGGTACCTTTGAATAATAATTCTTAATGAACTAAATATTTTAAATAGTTTTTCTGTTTAAGATTCTAGGCATTTTAGTTTGAAATTTGTAATGTGTATTCCTACGGAAATATTTTCCAAATTTTTTTTTTGTTTTTTAAATGCATTTGCCTGCGGGTGCCAACACCCTCCTTCAATTTTTTTCTTAGTAATTTAACTCTAGGTGAATATTTTGCATTGATTTGAAAATTGATAACTTGGTGTCCTGTGAATAATCTATCTTTAATGAACTAAATATTTTGCATAGTTTTTTCTGTTTAAGATTCTAGGCATTTTAGTTTGAAATTTGTTATGTGTATTCCTACAATAAATTTAATCAAAATTTTATTTTGGTTTTCTAAAATGCATTTTTTTTTTATGATTTAACCTCTAGCCAATTTTTTTAAACACTGACAATCTGGTACCTTTGAATAATCCTTCTTAATGAACTAAATATTTTAAATTGTTTTTTTTTGTTTAAGAATCTGGGCAATTTAGTTTGTACTTTGTAATGTGTAATCATACCGTTAAATTTAATCAAAATTTTTTTTTGGTTTTCTAATATGCATTTTTTTTTTATGATTTAACCTCTATTCAATTTTTTTAAACACTGACAATCTGGTACCTTTGAATAATCCTTCTTAATGAACTAAATATTTTAAATTGTTTTTTTTGTTTAAGAATCTGGGCAATTTAGTTTGTACTTTGTAATGTGTAATCATACCGTTAAATTTAATCAAAATTTTTTTTTTGGATTCCTAAAATGCATTTGCCTGCGGTCGCCAACACCCTCCTTCAATTTTATTTTTATGATTTTACCTCGAGCCAAATTTTTTAACCATTGACAATCTGGTACCTTTGAATAATCCTTCATAATCAACTAAATATTTTAAATAGTTTTTCTGTTTAAGATTCTGGACATTTTAGTTTGAAATTTGTAATGTGCATTCCTACGGAAATGTTTTCCAAATTTTTTTTTTTGTTTTTTAAATGCATTTGCCTGCGGGTGCCAACACCCTCCTTCAATTTTTTTCTTAGTAATTTAACTCTAGGTGAATATTTTGCATTGATTTGAAAATTGATAACTTGGTGTCCTGTGAATAATCTATCTTTAATGAACTAAATATTTTGCATAGTTTTTTCTGTTTAAGATTCTAGGCATTTTAGTTTGAAATTTGTTATGTGTATTCCTACAATAAATTTAATCAAAATTTTATTTTGGTTTTCTAAAATGCATTTTTTTTTTATGATTTAACCTCTAGCCAATTTTTTTAAACACTGACAATCTGGTACCTTTGAATAATCCTTCTTAATGAACTAAATATTTTAAATTGTTTTTTTTGTTTAAGAATCTGGGCAATTTAGTTTGTACTTTGTAATGTGTAATCATACCGTTAAATTTAATCAAAATTTTTTTTTGGTTTTCTAATATGCATTTTTTTTTTATGATTTAACCTCTATTCAATTTTTTTAAACACTGACAATCTGGTACCTTTGAATAATCCTTCTTAATGAACTAAATATTTTAAATTGTTTTTTTTGTTTAAGAATCTGGGCAATTTAGTTTGTACTTTGTAATGTGTAATCATACCGTTAAATTTAATCAAAATTTTTTTTTTGGATTCCTAAAATGCATTTGCCTGCGGTCGCCAACACCCTCCTTCAATTTTATTTTTATGATTTAACCTCTAGCCAAATTTTTTAAACATTGACAATTTGGTACCTTTGAATAATAATTCTTAATGAACTAAATATTTTAAATAGTTTTTCTGTTTAAGATTCTAGGCATTTTAGTTTGAAATTTGTAATGTGTATTCCTACGGAAATATTTTCCAAATTTTTTTTTTGTTTTTTAAATGCATTTGCCTGCGGGTGCCAACACCCTCCTTCAATTTTTTTCTTAGTAATTTAACTCTAGGTGAATATTTTGCATTGATTTGAAAATTGATAACTTGGTGTCCTGTGAATAATCTATCTTTAATGAACTAAATATTTTGCATAGTTTTTTCTGTTTAAGATTCTAGGCATTTTAGTTTGAAATTTGTTATGTGTATTCCTACAATAAATTTAATCAAAATTTTATTTTGGTTTTCTAAAATGCATTTTTTTTTTATGATTTAACCTCTAGCCAATTTTTTTAAACACTGACAATCTGGTACCTTTGAATAATCCTTCTTAATGAACTAAATATTTTAAATTGTTTTTTTTGTTTAAGAATCTGGGCAATTTAGTTTGTACTTTGTAATGTGTAATCATACCGTTAAATTTAATCAAAATTTTTTTTTGGTTTTCTAATATGCATTTTTTTTTTATGATTTAACCTCTATTCAATTTTTTTAAACACTGACAATCTGGTACCTTTGAATAATCCTTCTTAATGAACTAAATATTTTAAATTGTTTTTTTTGTTTAAGAATCTGGGCAATTTAGTTTGTACTTTGTAATGTGTAATCATACCGTTAAATTTAATCAAAATTTTTTTTTTGGATTCCTAAAATGCATTTGCCTGCGGTCGCCAACACCCTCCTTCAATTTTATTTTTATGATTTAACCTCTAGCCAAATTTTTTAAACATTGACAATTTGGTACCTTTGAATAATAATTCTTAATGAACTAAATATTTTAAATAGTTTTTCTGTTTAAGATTCTAGGCATTTTAGTTTGAAATTTGTAATGTGTATTCCTACGGAAATATTTTCCAAATTTTTTTTTTGTTTTTTAAATGCATTTGCCTGCGGGTGCCAACACCCTCCTTCAATTTTTTTCTTAGTAATTTAACTCTAGGTGAATATTTTGCATTGATTTGAAAATTGATAACTTGGTGTCCTGTGAATAATCTATCTTTAATGAACTAAATATTTTGCATAGTTTTTTCTGTTTAAGATTCTAGGCATTTTAGTTTGAAATTTGTTATGTGTATTCCTACAATAAATTTAATCAAAATTTTATTTTGGTTTTCTAAAATGCATTTTTTTTTTATGATTTAACCTCTAGCCAATTTTTTTAAACACTGACAATCTGGTACCTTTGAATAATCCTTCTTAATGAACTAAATATTTTAAATTGTTTTTTTTGTTTAAGAATCTGGGCAATTTAGTTTGTACTTTGTAATGTGTAATCATACCGTTAAATTTAATCAAAATTTTTTTTTTGGTTTTCTAATATGCATTTTTTTTTTATGATTTAACCTCTATTCAATTTTTTTAAACACTGACAATCTGGTACCTTTGAATAATCCTTCTTAATGAACTAAATATTTTAAATTGTTTTTTTTGTTTAAGAATCTGGGCAATTTAGTTTGTACTTTGGAATGTGTAATCATACCGTTAAATTTAATCAAAATTTTTTTTTTGGATTCCTAAAATGCATTTGACTGCGGTCGCCAACACCCTCCTTCAATTTTATTTTTATGATTTAACCTCTAGCCAAATTTTTTAAACATTGACAATTTGGTACCTTTGAATAATCATTCTTAATGAACTAAATATTTTAAATAGTTTTTCTGTTTAAGATTCTAGGCATTTTAGTTTGAAATTTGTAATGTGTATTCCTACGGAAATATTTTCCAAATTTTTTTTTTGTATTCTAGAATGCATTCGCCCGCATGCGCCAAAACCCTCCTTCAATTTTTTTTTTATGATTTAACCTCTAGGCAAATTTTTAAACATTGACAATCTGGTACCCTTGAATAATCCTTATCTTTAATGAACTAAATATCTTAAATAGTTTTTTTTGTTTAAGAATCTGGGCATTTTAGTTTGTACTTTATAATGTGTTATCATACATTCATTACCATCTGTGTGACGGGGAGTTATAAGACCATTCCCTCGGGGGTTGTTACACCTTTAGCCATTTATCGCGAGGGCGGCTCCTTCACGCCTATGTGACACGGGCACATCACTCCGGTGGGGGAGACCAGGGCACCCTGGAGCCAGACTGTTTGTCCCCCGTCGGCTACTCTCTTACAGTGTAGATCGGTGGGTTTCGTTTGAACCGTGTCGGCGAGCGCTGGATTCGACCCAATCAAATAGCTCCCCTTCTACTAAGGCGTTACTCCCACAGCTCCCGCGAGGCCATCCACATAAGTCGTGAACTCGTGGCCGGCGAGCACGAGCACGCGAGGTACACGCTCGCGTCGGCCGGAAGCACGCCACCAAACTCGACAGGCACTTATACCGTTCGGGCGTTAGCAATGTTGGGTTTTCAGTAGGCTGTCCTCGTCGCCCGCGGGATGAGATTTAAGGATCCGTTATCCAGAGTACTCACAACGACTCTTTTCCCCAAGCATCGGCATCGGAACAGTTCTTACGCTGCCGCGGTGCGACCTTTTCGGAGTTGTACGGTTTTCTTTTGCCGGATGCCGTGTCCGTACCGATAGCTCGGGTTTGGGTGCTTGTCGGTGGGTGTCCCCCAGCCGGACTTCCATCTTGCACGCGTTCGTTCACGAGTTGGCCGGGCCCGTGAACTCTCAGTCAGGTTCGTGCTAGAAGCACCAGCGCGCCGGCAGAGGTCCGCGTCTGCTTCGCCCGTCGTACGCTGGCGC